>NC_045763.1:77107774-77469024 GCF_008692025.1 Phocoena sinus | reverse complement strand
TGAAAACTTGTATGCAAGAATACTGTTTCAGATCTGGTGTTGGTAAGTTCTTAATGAGTTAGTCTAAAGACTGGGTCTCAAGAAGCCCATGCAGAAGTATAAGACCATTATAATGTTACCAAATCCCCAAAAACAGTTTAATAACTGAAACAGAACCTGGCTTTATAACATATAAAATCACTAGTACAAACCTCCACTCGAGCACCTATATTGTATATTTATTATCAGTCTTTCTCAAGAGAACATCCCATGACCTAAAAGACTGTAATCGGTCAGTAGTCTGCTGAATGAATGAATGGTTTTGCTTTTTAAAACACTTTTGAAAGGGTCTACTTTCCAAAATGTACTAGATGGTTTTAAACCAAATAAATGCAAACCAAGCAAAATTCAAAAATAATTTTTAAATTAAAAATAAATTCAACATAGACAAACCAGGTGCAGGAAATGACTGAACAAACAATGCAGAGAATTATTCTAGTATACCAAAAAACAAAACTCCACAATCGACAAATGAAATGGGACCCAAAATATATTAAGATGTACCATAAGGTATGCTTTTTTAAAGAAGGCAATAGGACTTATAATTAACCTTGACAATTTCCAGGATACAGTGATTTGTATTTTAGACAGTTGGTTGCTAAATTTGTGTGACAGATAATACATGTAGCCACTAAAATTACAGTACTGTCCTTTCCAAATGCTACAACAAATGCTTGATTAGCATTATGTAAATATACCTCCTTTCTGATCAGGGCCAGGCAGAATATTTCATTAAAATATGCACGCAAGGGGCTTCCCTGGTGGCGCAGTGATTGAGAGTCCGCCTGGCATTGCAGGGGACGCGGGTTCGTGCCCCGGTCCGGGAAGATCCCACATGCCGCGGAGCGGCTGGGCCCGTGAGCCATGGCCGCTGAGCCTGTGCGCCCGGAGCCTGTGCTCCGCAACGGGAGAGGCCACAACAGTGAGAGGCCCGCGTGCCGAAAAAAGAAAAAAAAATGAATACGATTGCTTATGCCATGTTTTGGCAAAGCGTTTATTCACTGTAATATTTTGAAATACAATTGCTGAGCAAGAATGACACGTGAATGCCTTATTTAATTGCATTTACTCCACTATCAGTTATCTATAAACTTCAACACAGTTCTTCAGTGAACTTTCTAAATTCATCAGTTAGTAACCTTTTTAGCCCAGTGCATAAAGTAATGTTTTGACAAGCCTTTTAAAAAGGCAAGTAGGTAAATTTATTAGGAAACAATGCAGAGTAAAATTAAAAAGATTTTGAATAGGTGTAATTTATATTTGGCTGGCTCTGCCTGAAGAAGGTTAGGCAACACATTATATTAAAAATTCTTCATAACTAATATTAATCTAGGTGCTAATTCTATAACTACCCAAATGCAAAATGCAGAAGGAGTTTGAGATTAGACAACAACTGTGTTCAATATTGCTGATGTCCAGCTGACTGGTACTACCAGCCAGTTGTGTACAATGTGTATTATGTGTCTACCTTTCCCCATCCTCTTACTGTGTATCTAGTATAATAAGTGTGATTGTTGCCCTCCTGTAGTCTTTGGAAAGTAGTGGAAAGAAAAGGTAAGCAGGCTCAAATTAAATGCAATTCCAGGCATCAGAGGGCTATCCAAGAACGTGGGAGCAACTGGCCTTGTTATGCTAGTCTCCTGACATTCAATTAGGCTAGTACTTATGGTCACAAAAGGGCTTTATGTTGCCATGAATAGGTACCATTTGTCAATTTAATGTCTGTATTTATAATATTGGGTACCTCTCTCACGCCATAGATAGGGTGTATTGGATAGCTTTTGTTAAACTGTAACAGCAAAAAACTCCAGAAGCTCAGTGGCTTATCTATTCTATTCTCATTTATACTTTGCAGATCTGCTGTGGCTTTGCTCTACGCCCTCTTCCTGAGATGTATGAAGGAGAGGGAGAAACAGTGATGGAACTTGTATGATGGCTCCTAAAACTTCTGCTTGGAACTGGCATATGCCACTTTCACATTTCATTGGTAGAAACAGCTCAAATGGAAGCAGGAAATATAACTCTTCTCTAGAGATAGGCCTGGTAAAGGAGGGACAGCTAATATTAGGCTGGTAATAAAATCCATCACATAGGCGTTAACATTCCTGTCTCCCTACCCTCACCAACCACTGTCCCTATCCCTACTGTTTATGGTAGAGAGGTACAGAATTTTTTTTTAGCTTTTATAGATTGATTGTTTTTCTTAATTACTATTTATATATTATAGAACCAAAATTAGGAAGTAACAGTAAAATCAGTGACACTGGTGAATGTAGAGAGATTAGTTTAGAGAGCATATCCTGTTATTCATATTCATACTGGTGACCTCTTCTGAGTTACTACAAAAATAAAAAGTTGACAGTAATGCAGAAAAAATTACCTTTTCCTCCTCTTTCCTTTTTGATAGAGTACCTTTCAGGAGATTAAGGAACCAGTAGAGAAATACAGATGAACAAATTACTTTGTATTATACATTTTTATATCTCATGTTAGATATTTTCATAAGTAGACTAAAAGTAGATGCTCTGCTTTTGTATTCATATGGATATAAATTTGAAATATTTTGAAGTTCCAAAGCTTTTAAGGTAAGGTTTCTTATTTGCTATTTAAAATGAAATGAAAGCACATAAAAATGAAAATAGACTTCCATGCTTTCACTTTGGTAAAAATAATATACATTTTCTTATTTTTACTGTTAGGTATTTGGTTTTTGTATTGCCCTCCATAAGCCAACTTGCATTCTGCTTAATACTTAGTTATTACTGTAATACTTATTAAGCATTCTGCTTAATACTTAGTTATTACTGTAGAATGTTATTGTGGTGATGTGAACTGATTTCAGTGTATTGTGTGCATTTTTTTGCCAAGCCAAACCAAGTAAGTGGACTTGGCTTCTCTGAGACTTAATGCAGGAGACCTTTGATTTAAACCACTTGTCAGGAAGACTAGACTTAAAGCAGTGCCCAAGAATGCCTGATTTAAGTAACCCTCTTTCTGATACAGTATTATTTTCCTCTCTCCACAATTCAGAAATCTGAGTACTTTTTTTAGTCATTACATGCTACAATTTAAAGAAGCAACTTTTACTTTCAGATAAATTTTGCAAATAAGGTTAGGAGGTAGAATGATTTATACCATTTTATGTTACCGAAAATAAAGATAACATAGTTAAGATTGTTGGCAGTTTTAAAAATGGATGCAAAGGAGTACACAAAAAATCCTAAGTATAGCATTTAAAGAAGAATTCTATGCCATTACGTTTAAATGAAAGAGAAGCAAGAACGTGGGCACCAAAAGTATGGTATTATGTGTTAACGTTGTGCATAAATGATAAACTATGCCACACTATAACATACTGCTCAAAAGACACTAAAAAGCCATGTACTGTGCAGTAGACTTAGAATGGAAAAAATACTGTACAGTTGCATGTCACTGGAGATGTCAGATGAGTGCCAAGTATTTTGAGGTGAAAAAAATTTTGAATAAAAATAACAGGCGAGAAGTCAAACAGAAGAGATGGTTTCTTCTATCACATACTAACCAGCCTTGCTATGATAGCAGTGCAGAGTACCAGTAACACTGTCTCATACTTCTTGAGTTCATGTCCTTCTGTTTATTCTCTATAATACCCAGAGACACAAGTCAATCATTGTGGGAATCTTGGCAGGATCTGAAAATTAAACATTTGGTAGACCTCTTTATCATGTGCTAGGAAACCAAGGACCACAAAATCTGGAGTAGATGGAAAGATCCACCTACATACATTTGTATCTCTTAGGATTTTACATGAATACATGTGTATAAAGGTATGTGTATGAAACTGAATTCGAGAATATAGCTTTTTTTTTTAAAACTAGAACAAAATAGTCTCAAACTCTGATAAATCCGAGTTCCTAAATGATTTCCATCAGCTTCTGGTGTGACCGTGGCGCTGAAGGAAAGAGATTAAGAGATTATTTAGGTACAATCCATACAGAATTTTTGTTGACCAACAAGCTCTTATGTTATTGTTAGAAAAGAATTTAACCCTCCCAACTGCAATGGACAGCATTACTCACTTAGCTGAAAAGCCCTACTGTAAAATGCTTTCTCTTTTATAAGAATGCTATTTCATTGTAGAGGGGAAAAAAGTTTTAAGTTAAAAAATACTAGTAACAACATAATAAAAAGACTAGAGAAATTATACAACAGAATGTTAATAATTTTGACTCGTCTTTAACTCAGCAGTTGCTAGTGAGCAAAAATTTTGCTTATGAAGACATTAAGCCAATATCTTATGTTAGCAAATATCTGAAAATTCATTTCAGATTAATCATAATATGTTAATATTAGAACTAACTAAAATCATTCAAACTTTACTTAGAACATTCATAGCATGACTTAACTTTAAGTAGTAATTTTAAGCTTTAATAATTTCAAGTAGAATAAGTCAATATAACGAGATGATTCTATTTCATTCAGAATTTTCACCTTGACCTTTCTAATTAACTAAAATCAATAATCATTTAGCTATTAATCATTTGTGCATAGAATTACTGAAGTGTTGTCTTTAATAAATACAGTTTCACGGTAATAGGCCTCATCAATCAGTAGGCAGGCATTGCCTATATATGCAAACCAGCCTCTGCTGACCACTAAGTGCTCTGTGTGCATTATTTACCTTGATGCCCTGTGTTTAAGGATTCCCTGCATATTTGGGTAGTGCCATAACAGTGAACTACCTCAGCAACTCCTATGGCTCACAGCATTACTAAATGTCTTCTCTTGGATATTTTGGCAGCAAAAACTAAGCTGAGTGGGTTAGGTCAATGCTAAAATTTTTCATTAATTCACTATTATCCCTAGGCATTAGTGGTGCATTTTAAGGTAATGGAAAACATTATGAGGGAAACAGTAAGCATTTCCCCAAATCTCACTGGGACGCTGAATAGCCTATTACAAAACTTGCCAGCATTTTCAAGAATTTTATAAAAATAGTTATCTAAAATTTTGTTTTAATAACAGATTAGACAAAAATTTCTGTTTTACCTAATATTTAAAATATTATGAAAAAACATATTTTTATACAAAAATAATATAACTCTAGAAATACATCTTTCCCTTCCCTCAATTAAAAATGTAAAGAGGATATTTTCTTTACATGGAAAGAAGTAGAGGCAAAGTTCATGTAATTTTCCACTGCTCACAAAGTTCCTATTAGAAATCCACACTTTTCTGCAGTTATACTCATTCTAATGTATTATTATAAAAATGTATTTCGCTAGAGGAGAATTCTTCCAAATACACTAAATTTTGGTAATCTGATTAGAGGAGAAAAGATTGTCATGTGATGTCATTCACTAAATTTTAGGAGTGTCTCGGTTCTTCTAGCAAAAGAGAATCTCTTAAACACGCAACAAAAATAATCTAAATCTCATATACCCAACAAGTAATAATATATAATATAATGGAAGAACATTAAAAATATTTATCTCACTACTGTTGTATAACCTATGATTGAGTGGGCTGGGAAAACATCAAAGGCAAATGTACAGAACTTTGCCATTAATGCCTCAACACAATTAATTTTTTTACTATTTTTTTCTTAAGATTCTTCTCTTTATAGCTATTCTGCATCTTCCTAGAATCTTTTTTCTCCCTAGTTTTCTCCATTAATGAACGGTAACAAAAACATTCTTTCATTTAATCTTTAATTATTGAATATAAGGACTGCTACAGAGAGTTATTTTGCCAATTGGTATAAATCACTGACATCTATTTAAACAGAGCTTCTAATATCATTCAATTTTGACTTTTATTGTAGCTAATTTTTTAAAGATTATACCTTATTATTCACTGTATCATTAAATGTAATAGCTCTTAAGAGTCCGTTTTTTTAAATACATGAAAAGAAATTAAAATATCTTGTTTACCTAAAAAGTTATCAGGATTGATTCATTTGAACATTGAGAAAAATTATAGGATCAGATACCCGCTAAAAGTTCTCAAACTATGAAGGCATGAAACATGAAAAGCTCAAGAAAAATGACAAAGCCAACATATACAGAAGAGGATTCTGCCTCTAAGTGGGCAAAAGAGAATTCATACATGATAAATGATTCTTCTGAATTTGAGTTTTACAGCAAAAGACATACACTTAGGTACTTTTTTGAAAAAGCTTACTTGAAGGAACATGATAGTTATCTTTAAACATATCAACTTCCATGTATGGAAGGACAGATTAGATTAGGCTTAAACTGCTAACTCCAGAGGTCAAAACTGAGACCGAAGAATGGAAAATAAGAGGCACCTTTAGTTCAACTGACAAGGAATTTTCCAATCATGAGAGTTATTAAAAAAAATGAAATTGATTATCCTTTACTTATGTTACTGTTTCTAGAAATTTTAAGTAGAAGACTGATGCTGGCCTATCAGAAACAATATGGAGTCGATTTCTACACTGATTGAGAGGGTAAACTATATGTGACTTTTAACTCTCATTCCAACTCTTGATATTCTTTGAAAAACTTGAAGCTCTACAGCACCTTAGTGTTCATCATGAATTCCCTGCTATGGGGATTCCTAGATAGGATATTGTTTTCTTGTATGTTCTCATGGCAAACTATGTATAAATTAGTTCAGGGAACATACTCAAATCGGTACATAAAATTTTATTTTGTCATTCTTCAGATGATAGTGACTCCAATACAGAAGTAAATATTCCTTTATAAAAGCTTGTAAACAATATTTTCTATAAGATGTACTACTCTGACAGAGAAGCATCTCCTCAGTCAATAATGACATATAACCATAGTTTAGATTCTAAAGTTAAACGTTTGAGATATACGGCTGACACTCAATAAATATTTTTTGAATCAATAAATGAACAGCAAGGGGCTTCCCTGGTGGCGCAGTGGTTGAGAGTCCGCCTGCTGATGCAGGGGACACAGGTTCATGCCCTGGTCTGGGAAGATCCCACGTGCCGCGGAGCGGCTGGGCCCATGAGCCATGGCCGCTGAGCCTGCGCGTCCGGAGCCTGTGTTCTGCAACGGGAGAGGCCACAACGGTGAGAGGCCCGTGTACCACAATAAATAAATAAATAAATAAATAAATAAATAAATAAATGAACAGCAAGGAAGATTTATAAAACAACCACTAAACAGACTATTTTTCCCGAAAGGAAATAAAGATTTGAATCTCATGATACTAACAAAATTTAACTCAGATTTTATGGATATGTTTTAGAGATAGGAACTTGGTTGAAAAAAGATGAACAGATTACGAGAAACAGCCTATTTACTCTAAATCCAAAGGTATTCGTATACAGCACCACTCTTCTCCTGACCGCCCTCTCTAAACATTTTAGCATTTCAAGAAAATAAGTTTTTAAAAAATATTTTTGCTCTAGCTTTTCATCTATTTTTCCTATTCCCCAAATTAATATAGTTAAGATTATCGGGGTTATGCTCATTTGAACAAAAACAAAAATTTCCCCCCACTATTATTGAAACCAAGTTTCTATCGGACCTGCTCCACTGGGTACCTCTCACTACCCTGGCCCTCCATATGCCTAGGTGGTGGAGGGTCTGGATGACCATCTCCAAGTGGAGTTACTGTGACTCAGGCCTTTGCTCATGTCGACTACAGAAACCCCCTCCCCAGATGGGACTGAGCCTTCTCTTCCTCTTCACAGTGTCCTTGGCTCATATGGGTACCACCCCCCTCACCCCCCTCCCCACTAATAAAGACTGACCCACTTCGTCAAAAAAACAGCAACAACAAAGGAAACAAACCCTGGAAACCAATATATTGCAGACATTAATTTTGATTCTGAGTTAGTGGTAATATCTTTATCACTAATATATTTAAAATAGTAGTAGTATGTGGCTAATCTTCAATAAAAACAACTGAGGGCAAAATTGCTAAAACTGTTTCAGCAGCTGTAACCCAGAAAACAGGGGAGTATTTTCTCAAGGCAAAACTGAATACATTCCCACTGTGCTACATAGCTGAGGTATACAAAAGCTATAAAAGGTACAATGCTTGCCATACATAAAGAAAAAGACAATTGAAAAAACGCGTAGAGTCAAACTTGGCAAAATCTTACGAGCTTTTAAACACACAATTTTTAGATGTCTCCAGTAATCCACTAACCTCAAACTACTAAATATCTCCTACCCTTGGATCATTTTTTAGAACATGAAGTCTTTGTGTTAAAACTAGTCATATGCACAGTCTGATGCCAAAGGCTGTCATTTGATCCAAGAGCTGACCTTTTATTCCAAATTGAAAGTGAACATAATTTGGAAATTTTATATCTTCAAGCTTCTGGACTTTAGACTGAAACCCAAAAGCTGAGAGATGAGCTCTGCATACTATTTTGGCATGAAGTAGAAGCAAACATTTAAGTCCTGTCTCAGTTTCCTTTAATACAAAATAAGGGGTCAGGATCTTTAACTTTCTTCCATCCTAAAATTGTGTTTAAGTTAGTATCTATTAGTTTCTAATTTCTGTATAATCCAATTCAGCCTTAATAACTGCCTGTCCACTTTATGCTAAGAAATCATACGTAAATATTAATTACTCTTCTTATGTACTTAAGGGTGATGACACTGATTATTTGCTTCATAAGAACCATTCCATTTTGGGGGTGTTCAGTTAGTTTTGGTTTTTGTTGAGTCAAAATTTGCTGAGTTGGTTACCACATAACATGGAAACCTTGTTAACTGTAAAACACAGAAACTTAAAAACTAATATCCACAGTCAACCAATTGGCAAGATGGACTTGCTGGCATGCTATTTTCAACTTAATGTTCTAGAGTAATTTTTTTAATTTAAAAAGGTGCATTCCGAATACTGCTTTCTGCCAGAAACTTTATTTACAGAAGAAGTAATACAGAAATAGGGAGTTGTGTTGAAGACATGAATTCCATCTCCATCTCTTATAAAAGGGATAAAAGGGGTTACAGGAATAAAGCAAGGGGGAAATCACTGTATACAAGAAAAACTGTGAAAAGATTCAGGAGATATGAGACTTTACTGGATCTACAACAGATATATAATTAAAAAAAGGAAGTTAGGAAAGAAAGCATAGTTTGAAAAGGGTGATGATATAACTATCTGGGACATGATGAATGTCAGAAATGTAAGATAAGAGCCCAGGTGAAGAAGTTAGGGCTGATATTAGTTTAAAAAGTACAGCAAAGAGCTGAGAGCTAAAGATGTCAGACTACATTAGACAAGCAAAAAGAAAGGAAGAGGGTATAATAAATGACATGGTACAATCACTAGGAACAAAATAAACATTATTATTTTCTAAAAAGTACAGATTACATCAGCCTCTGAGATATCCCCTGAAAGCTTTTAAAACACCTTGATTTTTTATTGGGCTTTGTACAGGGGTCTTTCCCTTTAAGGGTTAGGTAGATTAAATATAAACACTAGGAAACAAGCTTTTAGATCAGTGCTTCTCAAACTTTGATGTGTACAGGAATCACTTGAGCTTATTAAAATACAGATTATAAATGGGTAAATCTAGGATAAGGCCCAAGATTCTGCATTTCTAATAAGCTCCCAGGTGATGGCCACAACATGCTATTCCAAGGACCACAGTTTAAGTAGCAAAGTTTTAGGTAAATTTCCAAAAATCGGCTATTAGGTTTTTGAGAAGGTAACAAAATACTTAGTGAATTTCACTTTAAAGTTCAATACAAGATGCTTGAAACATGGCAAAAATAAATTCTGATGGAAAGAACACTTTTTAAAAGCTGTATTAAATTTGTGAGTGTATGTATGGAAAAAGAAAAGACCCTAAGAAAATTCAAGACCCAATTAATTAAATCAATCTTATAAAAAACCCCCAACAAATTAATAATTCCCACTCAGAAAAAAACAGGAATGACTTTTGTGCTTCTGTGGTAAAACTACTGTGAACAGTAAGTAAAATAGAGACATTATGTCGCTTGGGAGAATAACAATTTATTTAGTGTTTTGCTTTATGTATCACCTGGAAACCTTCTAGTACAATAGGCTTATTGACTTAGACAAGCATACTTGAGAAGGTACTTTCAAAATAATTCTCAGCAATAGCTCTGTAGAAAATTCATTGACCTACAAAAAGCATGCTCCTGAGGGCTGTATGTTCCTGTGAACACTGAATGCATTTGGTCATGCATTAACTGCTCTGTTCAATCCCGAGGACATTTTAATGCTCACATCAAATTTCCCTAAGCATTTAAAAGTAGGTTGTATACAAGAAGCAAAGATAAATTGGAAACTTAACTAGATTTAAAAAACGAAATGACTTAAAGATTTATGTATAGACCAACACAATGGTATTCTTGACCTCTAATTACTTCTTACCTCCTGTAGCAATCGCATATAGCAAGGAAATTTAGTAAGAATCATACATTGATAGTACTGTTCAGATAATGTACAGTTAGGACCCAAAGATCTATTGTTTCATAGTCTAAATACTCAAAGCAGTATTTGCATTTGGGACACAGCCTAACTCTTCCATATTTTATAAGATAAAAGATCATAGTGTCTGGCCTATTACTGTATTACTTTAAACAGATTCTTTCATTGTTAGCTCTTAAAAACAAAGAAACTATTAATATACACAGGTGAATATACCCTGGAGGTGTGTGTGTGCGTGTGCATTTTTTTAAGCTAATGGCTTAAGTATGCTTCTTACTACTTTTTGACGTACTTGAACTCAAATATGTCTTGCCCAAAGTTGCTGAAACTTCTGCTCAGCTCTTTATCCTCACAGTCAATGTTGCCTGATGTCTGAAGTCCTGCTCTAGGTCTGGTTGTTATTAAAGACTACACTTGAGGGAGAGTTTATAGGTGGACATTATATGTAGCATGTTCAATTCTCTGTACTTCTCTCATATCCGGGATTTGGCCTCCGTCCCCAGCTTCTTTGTGGCAGTAAAACTGCCACTTTCTGCTTGAGCTCTATCCGGCACTGAGAATTGGAAAACTCCCCCAAGGAAAAAAACAGAATAAATACGGAGATCACTTCATGAGCTTCCCTTTTCTCAAGAATCATAGTCCCACAAGTCCAGCTTACACTGGTTGCTCTCCAAGGCCTTCGACTGGTAGTTTTATATACATGGCCCAACTTTTATAATGGTATCAGTAGCCGGGTTCACTTGATACAAACTAATCAACAAAGCCTGAACCAGAAGGCTCACTGACTTTGTTTTTGTGTTTTTCATTTCTAAAAATTGAGTCTGGTTCCTTTACAAATATGCTGTGCTGCTTTTTATGGTTTCCTTGCAGACATTTTCATGTGTGTCATAACTTGTAAGCACAGTTGTTTTAAATCTGTGTCTAACAATTTCAATATCTGAAGTCTATGGACTTCTGATTCTGCTGTTTATACTCACTGGTTCTGTTCAGTTGTCTGTTTCTTCGTGTGCCTTATCTTTGGCTACTTGCTTGACAATGTATTTGCAGGGGTTCACTGTAAGATAACGTGCTTCAGCTACAGAAGTGGCTGTATTTTTAGAGCTCAAGTATTTCTAAAGCATTTAAAAATATTTTTTATCCAGCATATTTCTTTAATTTCGGTGAAAAAGTTGATCTAAATAATTTAGCTTACCGTTTTAAGAAACCAGACAACATTGATATCCTCTCATCATCTTAATTATCATCTTTTCAGTGAGACCATCCATGAGCACTGAATCTAAAATAGCTCCCCCAATCATCCTTTATCACTCCATCCTCTACTGTTTCCTTCATAATGCTTATTACTCTATGAAATTATCTCGTTTACTTTTTTTTTTGCTACCCTTGAATAGAATGTAAGCTCCAACGAAGCACTAAACTTGTTATTCTGTTTAGTACTGTATCTCCAGAATTTATCTAGCACAGTTACTGATATAATATAGTTGTTCTAATATTCATTAGAGGAACATGTTAAATCAATCATCTAGATTAGGGAAACCATTTCACTTCTCTCTTTAGACAAACTAATTTCTAACAGCTTGGTCTCTAGTGGCCAAACCTAATCCCCTCTATCTTACTCTCCATGTCATCTCTATGTTTGCCAAGGAACTGCTAAATACAGAGAGAAATAAAATATAATGTTGGTGTTTTTAAAAGCTTTCAAGTATCAGACTGTGAATAACTGTAGATCATATCCTGCTAAATAGATTAATACTCACTGGAACTCTTAAACACTAAGGTAATCACACATGCAATAAGAGTAGCGATTTTTATATAGAGATGTTAATGCTTAGGGTAAAAGGTTTACAATGGATTTAAATTTTTATATTTAAATGTATACTTTTAAAAACAAACAGGTCAATTATAAAATCAACTATATATATATATATTTTTAATTTCCAATCAAGAAACAAGAACTCTAACAGTTAAATACCCATACAGGTTTGGACTCTTTCATCTCCAAGAGTAATAATAAGATGCCAGAATTAAGAAGGAGAAAAACTTCCTACAACTGTTTGTTTGAGTGAGTTTCAAATTGAAACTTACTATTTTTAACACATATAGCACCTTTTATGTTTAAAAAACTGTAAGCAATAACTAGCTTTATTCTTTATTCTGAATTAGTATGGTTAATGCTACAAAGAAAGTTTTGTCCAAAAAAAGAAAAAAAGTTAGAAATCTGAAATATTCACATTCCTATTCTAAGCACCCTTACTCAGTTAACAGAATTCCAGAAAACTTTATTATTTAACAGAAGTATGTACTTTACATCATTTGAAGCTATTTGAGCAAAATACTGCAAATCAGAGTGTTAAGAATTCTTAAGCATGCATTTTTAGTTTAATTCTTCAAGAAACAATACAGCTTCCATTTTGTAATAAAAGACAGAGCCTAAAATATTAGCTTTACTTGTCCTAGCATTAGGCTTAATCACTGCAACCCCACTGCAAACTCTTACATCTCACAGTCAAAGATTACAGTGTACTTTCACACTTTTCCTTTGAAACCACCACTATTATTAAATTATTTTTAAAGAAACTGAATCCCCAAAGAAGGGTGTGTCTTGAAAATTTCAATCTCACATTATAGTTCTACTCATCATAGGTACTTTAGTACTCTAGAACAGAGGTTCCCAACCCCTGGCCCATGGACCACTACTGGTCTGTGGCCTGGTAGGAACCGGGCTGCACAGCAGGAGGTCAGCAGCGGGGCGAGCGAGCGAACCTTCATCTGTATTTACAGCCGCTCCCCATTGCTCGTATTACTGCCTGAGCTCCACCTCCTGTCAGATCAGCGGCAGCGTTAGATAGCGTTAGATTGTCATACAAGTGCGAAACCTACTGTGAACTGCACATGCGAGGTATCTAGGTTGCACGCTCCTTATGAGAATCTAATGCCTGAGGATCTGAAGTGGAGCTGAGGCAGTGATGCTACTAGCGCTGAGGAGTGGCTGTAAATACAGATTATCATTAGCAGAGAGGTCTGACTGAACAGAGACCATAATAAACCAACTGCTTGCAGACTCGTATCAAAACCCTATCAGTGAGTGGCAAGTGAAAACGAGCTTGTATTACTATTTCATTATACATTACAATGTAATAATAATAGAAATAAAGTGCACAATAAATGTAGTGCGCTTGAATCATCCCTAAACTATCCCTCCCCCGACTGGTCTGTGGAAAAACTGTCTTCCATAAAACTGGTCCCTGGTGCCAAAAAGGTTGCGGACCGCTGCTCTAGAATTAGCCAAAAGTCAAGTTGGAGCTGTTGTCACTATGGGACCTATTAAGATGTAATAAAGCAAAGGAATTTTGTTGCCCATATTGAAGAGAAAACATGTACCTCATCCAATTTCTCTACACACCATTCACACACACCCAACTGAAAAGCACTGAAAAACAAAATGTATGAAACTGCATATTCTGTGGAACATTACTTTGTATCTATACAAACACCAGTTTACCAAATTGCATCAAGAGAAAATGCAATCATATTGAATAGATTACATGATTATGAAATGATATTACGTTTTCCCACTTGGTATAATTTGGCAAATGTGCATTTATGTAAATGTGCAATGATGCTTCACAGGTAATGTAATTCAGACATAAATGGGGCTAAGGTCCCATATATGGTCCCTTCTTTAACATACTTCTTAAAACACTACATTTATAAACTATAAGTGTCAATGTAGTTGTGTGTGTGTGTTTAAGTACTGTTAAGATACATGGACATCTACATAGAATCTAGATGGGTCAAACAGTAAGCATATATATATTAGTGGTAAAACTGCATTTATAAGCCCCTAAGAAGAGGGTATGCAACCAACTTTTAAATTATCTAGAAATAAAGACAACAAAACTTTAAAATAACATGTCTAGCAGATATATAAACAGAAGCAAAACAAACAAAAAAAAAACAACACTGCTGTATTTTTGCCAAGGGAAAATAATTTTGGTCTAAGTACTAGATACGCATGTATAGTAGATACAGGGGTGAACATCACTCCCCCCGTTCCCCATCCCTCAGACTCTTGTTGGTTACTAAATTGCTAAGTATGGCTGCATAAATTACCAACGGGACCTTTTATCACAGAGGTTAATCTATGGACTGCAAGTAATATGAAGTAGGTCTACCAATTTGAGTACATATTGTACGAATAATGCCTGAGATCGCCCATGATCCCTCACAGGAGCCTTGATGCAGTCAAATCATGATCCAAGCTTTCTAAACAATGTATCCACTATTAGCCATATCCACAAAGGAGATAATCTTCAGGTTACTATTATCTAGCCTTGGAAACAGTTATGGGAACAAGGGAAAGAACACTTGGGGCTCTTTCCTTTTCTTACTAGTATGGGAAATACAAAGCTCTTGATATTGAGTGCTTAATTATTTGGTCCATGTAGGTGGTTTAGGGAGAAGTAGAATAAACCTGTTCCCTACCATTAATTCTCCTGGTTTATAAAAATCAATAACACTTACAGGGCAGACAACATTTAGCAAAACAAATAGCATAAACCAGACTGCTCCTTCTACCAGAGAATACATAAAGGACAAAAAGTTGAATTTTTAAAAAATTTAAGTATAGTTGACTAACAGTTTAGTTTCAGGTGTACAGCAAAGTGATTCAGTTATTGATATTTTCTATTCTTTTACAGATTCTTTTCCATTATAGGTTATTACAAGATATTGAATATACTTCCCTGTACTATGTAGTAGGTCCTTATTGTTTATCTATTTTATATATAGTAGTGTGTATATGTCAATCCCAAACTCCTAATTTATCCCCCCACTTTCCCTTTTGGTAACCATAAGTTTATTTTCTAAGTCTGTGAGTCTACTTCTGTTTTGTAAATAAATTCATTTGTATCATTTTTTTTAAATTCCACATATAAGTGATATATGATATTTTTCTGTCTTACTTCACTATTATGGTAATCTCCAGGTCCATTCAAGCTGCTGCAGATGGCCTTATTTCATTCTTCTTTATGGCCGAGTAGTATTCCATTGTATGTATGTATGTATGTGTGTGTGTGTGTATACACATACATACATACATACCACATCTTCTTTATCATCTGTTGATGGACACTTAGGTTGCTTCCATGTCTTGGTTGCTGTAAATACTACTGCAATAAACATTGGGGGGGGGGTGTCTTTTCCAGATATATACCTAAGAGGGGGATTGCTGGATCAAATGGCAAATCTATTTTTAGTTTTTTAAGGAACCTCCATACTGTTCTCTATAGTGGCTGCACCAATTTACATTTCCACCAACAGTGCAAGAGGGTTCCCTTTTCTCCACACCCTCTCCAGCATTTATTATTTGTAGACTTTTGGATGATGGCCATTCTGACTGGTGCAAAGTGATCTCGTTGTAGTTCTGATTTGCATTTCTCCAATAATTAGAAGTGTTGAGCATTTTTTATTTTTTTATAAAGTTATTTATTTATTTTTGGCTGCATTGGGTCTTCATTGCTGTGCATGGCCTTTCTCTAGTTGCGGCGAGTGGGGGCTACTCTTCGTTGTGGTGCACAGGCTTCTCATTGCAGTGGCTTCTCGTTGCAGAGCACAGGCTCTAGGTGCACAGGCTCAGTAGTTGTGGCATGCAGGCTCAGTAGTTGTGGCTTACAGGCTAGAGCTCAGGCTCAGTAGTTGTGGCACACGGGCTTAGTTGCTCCACAGCATGTGGGATCTTCCCAGACCAGGGCTTGAAGCCATGTCCCCTGCATTGGCAGGCGGATTCTTAACCACTGTGCCACCAGGGAAGTCCCGAGCATTTTTTCATGTGCCTATTGGCTATCTGTATGTCTTATTTGGAGAAATGTCTATTTAAGTCTTCTGGTCATTTTTTGATTGGGTTGTTTGTTTTTTTGATATTGAGCTGTATGAGCATTTGCATCTTTTGGAAATTAAGCCCTTGTCAATCACATCATTTGCAAATATTTTCTCCCAGTTTGTAGGTTGTCTTTTCATTTTGTTTATGGCTTCCTTTGCTGTGCAAAAGGTTTTAAGTTTAATTAGGCCCCATTTGTTTATTTTCGCTTTTATTTCCATTTCTCTAGGAGACAGATCCAAAAAAAATATTCCTGCAATTTATGTCAAAGTGTTCTGCCTATGTTTTCCTCTATGACTTTTATAGTATCCAGTCTTACATTTAGGTCTTTAATCCATTTTGAATTTATTTTTGTATATGGTGCTAGCAAATGTTCTAATTTCATTCTTTTACATGTAGCTGTCCAGTTTTCCCAGTACCACTTATTGAAGAGACTGTCTTTTCTCCATTGTATATTCTTGCCTCCTTTGTCATAGATTAATTGACCATAAGTGCATGGGTTTATTTCTGGCTTTCTATACTGTTTCACTGATATATGTGTCTGTTTTTGTGCCAGTACCATACTGTTTTGATTACTGTAGCTTTGTAGTATAGTCTCAGGTCAGGGCACATAAGTCTTCCAGTTCCATTCTTCTTTCTCAAGATTGTTTTGGCCATTCGGGGTCTTTTGTGTTTCCATATCAATTTAAACATTTTTTTTGTTCTAGTTCTGTGAAAAACACCATTGGTAATTTAATAGTGATTGCACTGAATCTGAAGAAGTGCCTTGGGTAGTATGGTAATTTTAACAATATTGATTCTTCCAATCCAAGAACATGGTATATCTCTCTATCTGTGTCCACTCCAATTTCTTTCATCAGTGTCTTATACTTTTCAGAGTACAGGACTTTTGCCTCCTTAGGTAAGTTTATTCCTAAGTATTTTATTCTTTTTGATGCAATGGTAAGTGGGATTGTTTCCATAATTTCTCTTTCTGATATTTCGTTTTTAGTGTATAGAAATGCAACAGATTTCTATATTAATTTTGTATCCTGCAACTTTACTGAATTCATTAATGAGCCCTAGTAGTTTTCTGGTGGTATCTTTAGGATTGTCTACATATAGAATCATGCCATCTACAAACAGTGACAATTTTACTTCTTCCTTTCCAATATGTATTCCTTTTATTTGTTTTCCTTCTTTGATTGCTGTGGCTAGGACAGCCAATATCACTCATGACCACAGATGCAAAAAATTCTCAATAAAGTACTAGCTAACCAAATCCAACAATACATCGAAAGGATCTTACACCATGATCAAGTGGGATTATCCCAAGAGATGCAAGAATTTTTCAATATCCACCTATCAATCAATGTGATACACCACATTAATAAATTGAAGAATAAAAACCATGTGATCATCTCAGAAAAGCTTCTGATAAAGTTCAACATCCGCTTATGATTAAAACTCTCCAGAAAGTGGTCATAGATACTCAATGGTGAAAAGCGGAAAGCACTCCCTCTAAGATCAGGAGCAAGACAAGGATGCCCACTTTTGTCACTTTTATTCAAGAGTTGTATTTTAATATGGAACTAAGGAGAAAGCATTAGTAAGGATTCTTACCATCTACTCAATTAATTATCCGTGAGAATACAGTATAATCGAAAAATTGAAATATACAGATAAACAAAACCCTCTAATCCTGACCATTATCTTCTAATTTAGCACTCACAAACTTTTCTTCAGTTCCTAAGAAGTTCTAAGATTGATCTAAGTCTTACTACCTCTCACTGCTAACCTCTGAAATGCTGACAAGCACATAAAGCCAGGTAACAAGAATATGAAAGAGAGGTTCTGTGTTTTAAAATATCTACATCTGGATAATCAATCTTTGAGTAAACAATGAGTTCACTTCACATGTCTACTATGAAATAAGTGTCAGTAGTGTTTATTTTTTTCCCTCTGGGCTAAGCAAAACAATTTTTTAAAATATCTGCATCTAATAATAATGGTCCCTTTGCAAAAATCAAAAATAAAGGTATCTTTTGAAATTTATGTTCAACTGTTCTATGATGTTTTTGAACAAATCATGTCAGTAAAAATATTCCTATTCTATCATAAATGAACATCAGAATTTATACAATACTAATGAATAGGTGTGTGCAAAGACTGAGAAGTTATTACCTCATATTCTGTTAAACTGAAAGATTCAGATGTGCATGAAACATGCAAGTGACAGTAACTATAGTAGTATAAGTAAAATTGAAAGTAATTCCTGTAGCAAAGGAACACTCCAGTGAGCTATATTTCACAATAATAATAATTTAATCTAGAGATTAAAGATTATTAAAGCTACATTCAGTAGAAGTCTTATTTAGAATCAAAGAAACTCAAGGGACAAAAAGGACATAATGGATCCTCTAGTCTTTCCAGTTCCTGCAAAACCAAAAGCATTTTCAGGAACGTGTACTCATTTCTTCAACAAATATTTAAGCACCCATAATGTTTCAGCACTGTTACAGACACTCTTAGAGATATATCAACAAAGAAAAATAATTTCTCTAGTGGGATGAAACAGATAATTTTTTAAAAAATCCAAGTGAGTAAATTACATAGTATAGTAAAAGGTGATAAATACTAAGAAGAAAAACATAGCTAAGAGGATTGGATGTACTCAGATGGGTTAGGATTGTAATTTTTAACTGGATAGGAAGGGAAGGCCTTACTACAATAGTGTCATTTAACCGAAGAGGTGAAGGTGAAGAAGTAAATCATCCAGGTTTCAGAGGAAAGGTTTCCAGGTGGAACGAACAGCAAATGTCCCACAGCGGGAGCATGCCTGATATGCTCTATGAACAGCAAGAAGACAATGTTCCTAGACCAAAATGAATGGGGACAAAGGAACAGGGGATGAGGTCAGAAAGGTAATGGCAGGGTCAGACGGTTGATGGCAATGTGCGTTACAATAAGATTTAGGTCATGATATGTGGAACCTAGAAAAATGGGACAGATTAACCGGTTTGCAGGGCAGAAAATGAGGCACAGATGTAGAGAACAAACGTATGGACCCCAAGGGGGGGAAAGTCGCGGGGGGGTGGGGGGGTGGTGTGATGAATTGGGCAATTGGGATTGACATGTATACACTGATGTGTATAAAATGGATGAGTAATAAGAACCTGCTGTATAAAAAAATATATAAAATTAAATTAAAAAAAAAGATTTAGGTCATGGCACAGGCAAAATGCCACAGTTGTGCTAGCAGCCTCCCAATTTTGGGGCTTCTAGATCAAACAGAGGTAGCAGCTCCTTAGGCTGTCTAGTTCTGCAGTGTGCATTTGAGAGCCCTTCCTGGAAGCTCAGCCTGTTCCTTTAGCCCTCCAACAATTACCTATATTATAAAGTCTTTTAAAAATCCGTCTGTGCTAAAATTGGCTACAGTGGATTCTCTTGTCTGAGACTAAGTACCCCGGCCCATATAACACTAATAACAGAGGAGAGCCACAGGACTGTAGCTCTGAAGTTGACAGGAAAAAAAGCAGTCCCAGGCAGAAGAGGGAGTATCTAACTAGGCCTAGTGTGAATAACAAAAAGCAAAAGTCATTGGAGTCAGACTGTATTATTTTTCTTTAGATGCCATAAGAAATTACCATAAATTTAGTGGCATAAGACAACACAAATTTATTATCTTACAGTTCTGAAGATAAGAAGTCCAAAACGGGTCTCACTGGGCGAAAAATCAAGCTTCCAGCAGGGCTGCATTTCTTCCTAGAGCCTCTAGGCTCCAGAGGATTCATTTTCTTGCATTTTCCAGTTTATAGAAGTTTCTCTCAATCCTTGGCTCATGTCCCAGCTTTATCTTCAAAGCCAGCAATAGACGTTAAGTCTTTCTCACATGGCACCATTCTGACATTGACACTTCTGCCTCCCTCTTCCACACTTAAGGATCTTTTGTGTTCATACTAGGCTCACCTGGATAATCCAGGATACTCTCACTATTTTAAAGTCAGTTGATAACAACCTTAAATTTCACCTGCTACCTTAATTCTCCTAGACCATGTAAACAATTGCAGAGATTAGGACATAAACATCCTTGAGGGACCATTATTATGCTTACCACAGGCAAGAGAATCAGAAGACCGGCTGGGTAACAGTGTATTTAGGATGAAAAACTGTTTAGCAGTAAGACAACAATTTGGTGAAACTAATTCAACTCTAAAATTGACAAAGTATGTAGCTAAGATAACTGTGACAAGCATGGGCTAAGAATGCTTTTTGTTTTGTGAATTTACATACATATATATTTACATAAGTTATTTAAAAAACCCACTAAATGACATAAACCCTCAATCACATATTTAAAGAAACACTCTTAATGAAATAAATTTAGAAGTGAAATAATATTTAGCCAATATGTCAGAGAAAATAATCCTTGATTGTATGAAATTAGGACTGTTCTGAAAAATCTGGGAGGGGGCTTTAATTTTTGAAGAAATAAAGCCAAGCTCAATAATGCATTGCAAACAGGTAAACACCTCAACATGCCAGGCAAAGTCCATCAATTTAAGATGATTTCATTGAAGTAGAATAAACTGTGTTACTTTCTTTAAAAAAAAAACAAAAAGAAAAATAAAAACAAACAAAAACAGATGTCAATTCCCGCCTTCTAGGTAAATAGAAATGGTTGGTTTCCTTTGTATGGTTGCTGTAGGTCAAAATTATTAGGTCAGGGTGGGGGGTTCCTGAAATGCGTGAAGGTAATCTAAAGGTACAAACTTTCAGTTATAAAATAAAGAAGTCCTGGGGAAGTAACGTTGACTATAGTTAATAATACTTTATTGCACATTTGAAAGCTGCTAACAGTAGATCTTATCACATGGGAAAATAAAGTATCACTATGTGTGATGATGGATGTTAAAAAAAAAATTAGTAGTAGTATGAATTAAGGTAGAAGGGGAAACAAATATGCAGTAAAATATTATAAAACGTTTTAGAAGCTTTGACCCTATAAAATTTCCCTAAGCTAACGTGACCGAGAGTATCAGATATTTTGTCAAGCAAACAACGTAGGATGTTTTATTTATTTATTTTGAGGAAATTTAACCTCAAACACATTTTAAAAATCAATTGTAAATGTCTACCAAGATTGGAGTTGGGATTACTCAGTGTCAGAAATGTATTTAAAATGTATACACTTTTAGAAACTATTTGACCGCAAATACCAGAAGCAACATTGTAGAACAGGTTTAAAGGAAGGAACTCCAACACTTTATCTACAGAACATCAGAGCAAAAACAAAACTGGCTTAAGATGAACCAAGAACTGGTTTTACACAGATTTATAAACAACTTTGAGGGGCTTCCCTGGTGGCGCAGTGGTTGAGAATCTGTCTGCTAATGCAAGGGACACGGGTTCGAGCCCTGGCCTGGGAGGATCCCACATGCCGCGGAGCAACTAGGCCCATGAGCCACAACTACTGAGTCTGCGCGTCTGGAGCCTGTGCTCCACAACAAGAGAGGCCGCGATAGTGAGAGGCCCGCGCACTGCGATGAAGAGTGGCCCCTGCTTGCCACAACTAGAGAAAAACCTCACACAGAAACGAAGACCCAACACGGCAAAAATAAATTAATTAATTAATAAACAACTTTGAGGAACTAATTCATATTAAGCAAACACAGAGGAACCTGAGTTATACACCAGAATGCCAATTTACAATATTAATTCATGGACAAAGCTAAGACAGGGGAGTCTCTATACCAATCTTTCAATGACCTTTTCAATAACTATATCTACACATAAAATATATAGGTAAAATAATTTAACTGGTAATTAGGGATACTAGTAAGACAGAGTGAATGGATATCAACATGCAGGAAACTGTGGAAGTTTTATACATCTTTTAATTTCCTCCAAATGCCAATAGGATACTTAACAATTTATTGTATTCAAATGGATTAAACTATTATCTGTAAGAAATGACATATTTCTTTTAAACATTTAATTCAAATCAAGCTACTAAAATCCCATTAGAAAATAGGATTAAGCTGAGCATATCTTAAATCTCTCATTTTCCTTTGTTTTCAAGCTCCAATTAATCACCTAACCTCCATTTCCTCTGATTTCAATGGGAGGGGAGGAGGATGCAGTAACAGGGGACAGTGACTTTTGAGAAAAGCTTCCTCTTAGAGAAAGCTGAGGTAATAAAATCAATTCAAAGTCAAATATCATATAAACTAGGCAAGTTAGATCAATATGTAGCTGGTAATTTTGAATCAAATATTCTATGAATGAATCAGAATTCTATGAATACATCCATTTGTAGGCCTTATTGGAAAAAAAAAATTTTTTTTTTCTTTTGGCTGCATCGGTCTTAGTTGTGGCATGTGGGATCTTCCGTTGCAGCATGCAGGCTCTTCATTGTGTTGCACGGGCTCTTTGTTTTGGCGCACGGGCTTCTCTTTAGCTGTGGCATGCAGGCTTCTCTCTAGTTTGTGGTGTGCAGGTTTTCTCTCTCTAGTTGTGGCACATGGACTCCAGAGCGTGTGGGCTCTGTAGTTGTGGCTCACGGGCTCCAGAGTGCTTGGGCTCTGCAGCTATGGTACACGGGCTTAGTTGCCCTGCAGCATGTGGGATCTTAGTTCCCCGACCAGGGATGGAACCTGTGTTCCCTGCATTGGAAGGTGGATTCTTTACCACTGGGCCACCAGGGAAGTCCTGTAAATTTTATTTTAGGTTTCTTAGTAACTGTTTTTTCAAACCTGAAACATATAATATTCACTGGTGACTTCAGAGAAACTGAATAACATTGCTAGGCCCCAGTTTTCTCATCTGTAATATCTACTTTTACAAATTTCGAGACACTGCCTGCTAAATGTTCAAACAGTGCCTGGTTAATTATCAGGTGCCTAATAAATGGTTATTACTCAGTTGAAATCGTATTTCTAAAGAAGGGGCATTTTCTGTATTGGTCAAGGAAAACTGAGGGGACGGGGCCACTGAAAAGTTCTCTAGCAGTGGTGGTCTTCAACAGTCAGAATGCCAGATCCAGGATGAAAGGGAGCGAGAAGGTGAGGGTCAGGGCTGACCGGTTCGCTCTCCTTTCTTCCTTGAAAGGCATCTGAAGCTTAAATTCTTGCCATAGCTTCAATTTCTGCTCCTCTGCCATAGCAACACCCTGCTCCCTCTCCAGGGCCCCTTCCTGAAGCACTACTTTATTACTAGGCAAACACTGTACTTGTTATGCTGAGAGGTACTCTTCAAATCAAAATATGACATCAATTCAGAAAAATAGGGTTATTCAAAATTCAGTAATATCTTATGGTCATATATATTACTAACATCTTCTTTTAAGCCAGAAAGAACTGCCTACAGTGAATTTTCCACTATTTCGTTCCCTACGGATAAAATGACAAGTTTTCATTAATAAAAATTAAGCTGTTTTTAAAATGGTACTTCTTATTTAGGCTAAGATATTCTGATAGTGCCAGATGGAAATGACCTGAAGATAAAAACTACTTTCCTTGAGCTAAAATCAACATTTTTCTTTGATCACAATAAACTTTGAATTTACTTGGCATAAGTTCAAGGTAAACAAAATGTTCACTAATTGGTCACCATTGACATTAGAGAAAGTAGAATTAAACAGCATCCTTCTCCTTTATGTAATTATTACAATTTCTAAAGTAAAAATATACACACACTGTAGAAATTTTAGGAAATTGAGGGAAAAAAAGCAATGAAATGGCTCATCATCCTAGAATCACTGCTTCCATTTTTTGACATTATCTAAGTCTCTTTTCAAAAGCATTTTTAAAAATGAGATTATAACTTGTAGACGTACAACATATAATATGCATGCTTTATTTACAAGTACCACCGATTTTCCCTAAATACTGTATACATTGTCTTTGGAATCACAATGTTTTATACATATATTCCAGACAGTTATTATATTTTATTTGTTCATTAATTTATTGTCTGCCTCTCCCATTAGACTGCAGGTAACCTCAGGGAAGCAGCCATGGTTTTCTTACTTATCACTGCATATTCACTGCCCAGCACGGACTAAGTAGGTATTCAATACATATTTTTGAATAAGTGAATGAGTGAATGAATGAACTTGTTTAGCAATTCTCCTATTGTTAGAGATAGTTCTTCTCCTTTAAAGCAACAATATATTAGAGTTTTCATGCCATAGTTTACATAGTGTAGTAATTTGCCTTTATATTGAAAGATTTTCTAAGGAAAACAATAAATCCTGCAAAGAGGAATAATCTGAACAAACAAGGATACACTTGACACCCATTAGAATGGCTACTATCAAAACAAACAAAAACAAGTGTTAGAAAGGATGTGGAGAAACTGTAACACCTGTGCATTGCTGGTGGGAATGTAAAATGGGGCAGCTGCTATGAAAAATGGTACGGTGATTCCTCAAAAGTTAAACAGAGAATTACCATATCATCCAGCAATTCCACTACTGGGTATATAATCAAAAGAAGTAAAAGCAGGGACCTGAACAGATATTTGTACACCCATGTTCATAGCAGCAGTATTCACAATAGCCAAAAGGTGGGAGCAACCCAAGTGTCCACTGATGGATGAATGGATAAACAAAACGTAGTACATACATAACAGTGGTATAATATTCAGCCTTAAAAAGCAATGAAATCCTGACACGTTATAAGTATGAACCTTGAGACATTATGTTAAATGAAATAAATCAGGCACAAAACCACAAATACTCTAAGATTCCACTTATATGAGATACCTGGAATAGTCAAATTCATAGAGACAGAGAGTAAAACAGGTTACCAGGGACAGCGGGAAGTGGGAAATGGTAAATTATTGTTTGATGGGTGTAGAATTTCAGTTTGGGATAATGAAAAAGTTCTGGTGATAGTGGTGATGTGTGAATGTACTTAATGCCACTGAAGTGTACACTTAAAAATGGCTAAAATGATAAACTTTTATATTATATATATTTTATTACAATGAAAAATATAAAACCAAATAAGGATATAGACTCATTAAAAAAAAATAACTAGGAATCAGTGTTTTCCAATATTTTAAGTAAAGCACTGTTGAAATGAACTGAGATATGGTTCAATATCTATTTTACCACTATCAATATATTATATTCTCAATTAAAAACAATTCCATCTCTATTATTATACATGAATAATTATTCAGTTAGGAAAGTAATTATGACAAAATACATAGTCTCAATGTTCAGGTCTTCTGCAACATGCCAAATTATATAACCAGAGATTTATTAAACATTCAACTACAATAGCATCTGATAATTGAGATGCCAGTGTATTTAAATACAGTGATTCTGACTCTTAGCCACTGTTAAATAACAAAAATTCAACCGAGTAAATCTGAAGATCTAATTGCCTTTATTGAACAATTTGTGAATTGGGCAGCATCCCATCTAGCAAGCAGAAAGGTGCTCCAAGGAGGTGTACAAAAGGCAGAAGAGGGAAAGAGTGGATTATTTCAGGCTTATGTAATCTACCTATGGGAAACAAAAGAGGGCTATGTGGCAGATTATCTCATTGGTGCTGATCAGAAGATTCAGACTAACCAGTTAAGAATGCCTTCCTGGGGGAGGTTATAACTGCAATTAGGTTAGGTGGTAAGTCTTGGTTTGCTGACATGGGGCTTAACAGAAGTGACTCCATTTGGGGCCTGTCATTTCTTTTTAACACCAGATATGGATATAGGATGTAAGGAAAAGAAAATTTCTCAAGGATTTCAAAATTGATATTCTAGACCTAAAAAAAAAAGAATAGAAAATTGCCTTTTAATATTAGGTATTCCTTACCTTTCAGAGTAAAATCTAGTATGGATACATTTGAATTTGCTCCATCTTTTGACACTGACCAATATTATTTATTGATTAAAACATACAACATATATAATAGTTGATAAATTCTTAAAATTCTCTAAAAACTTTAAAATATAGAGTTCTCAAAGATTTTTATTAGCTTTTATATGTATATGAACACACAAATCAACTCTGAACTTTTCTTCAGTTACTTTTTAATTTCTGATGTACACCTCTACATTTCCACGTGTCTCAAAAACAGAAAATAAAGTGTTACCTTCAGGTAATGTATTCATTCTCTCAAGTAATTATCCTTTAAAACATTACCAAATAGCTAAGAGAATACAGAGACAAGATTTGATAATTGATGACACTGTCTTGGCTTTCTTTTGGCCTTGAAATTAAAGGCCTTTCCTATTTGAAAGGTTTTTTAAGTGAGTAACCTCATTTAAATACAAGACTTTCGATTTTTTTTTTTTTTTTTTTTTTTTCTTTGCAGTATGCGGGCCTCTCACCGTTGTGGCCTCTCCCGTTGCAGAGCACAGGCTCCGGACGCACAGGCTCAGCGGCCATGGCTCACAGGCCTAGCCGCTCCGCGGCATGTGGGATCTTCCCGGACCGGGGCACGAACCCGTGTCCCCTGCATCGGCAGGCGGACTCTCAACCACTGCGCCACCAGGGAAGCCCAACTTTTGATATTTTATTAGATGGTCTTTCACATGCTCAGATGACCAAGGAATCATAATTCTGTCTCAGTAAATGTCATCACAATAGCGGCAATATGTAGTGTGTCTTAAAGCTGCTATGCCAATATGATGCAAAATACTTCAAATTAATCAAAGACATGTCTGTTAGCCTCACAATGCACTCAGACACTGTACACAGCTCAATGTGTATACTGAGTCAAAATCACACAAATTGAAGGTAATGGCAAATGGCAAACAGTCGTTTGCCAACAAAGGCCTCCTGAATAAAAGAATGTGATTTTCAAAGGCGCAAAATGAAGTGAGACTGTCTGGCAATTCTACATTGTCTGATGTCAAGAACAAGGAAAGAAAAAGACTAGGTTTTGGTTTGGGTAGATAATTATTAGTATGGCAAGAGCTGAATTACTATTCTTCCTATAAGAAATAAGTTAATGTAAAACAAAATATTCAGTTGGTCTTCAAAAATCACTTATGTCAGCCAGACTGTGATGCCACAGTTTTCAAGAGAACAGGTGGAAAAATAAGCGGCCATGGGGCATAGGAGGCATTGTCACTTTCTTTTAAAAAAATATGGATATACAACTGTATATAGAAAAGAGCAATTTACACATTGTCTCATGCTCTAAAAATAACACTCATTCAAATAGAAGAAAACCCTTTTCATAACATATAATTTGGATATGTTATTCATTGAACTAGTCAAAAGTAATGTTAAATTAGACTCACATTTTTCTCCTTTAAAAATGTTCTAGATTTATCTTGCCTGTTTGTTGTTTTTTTTTTTTTTTTTGCTGTACGCGGGCCTCTCACTGTTGTGGCCTCTCCAGCTGCGGAGCACAGGCTCCAGACGTGCAGGCCCAGTGGCCATGGCTCACAGGCCCAGCCGCTCTGTGGCATGTGGGATTTTCCCGGACCGGAGCACGAACCCATGTCCCCTGCATCGGCAGGCGGACTCTCAACCAATGCGCCACCAGGGAAGCCCCGTATCTTGCCTGTTTTTAATTGAGAAAAATAAATTCTAATTATACCTAACAAAGCCAATGGTTTCAGAAAACTTTAGTCTCTCTAACTTATATCCCATTCGGAAGCATTCAGCATTGTCCTAATGAAAGCTTTCCAACACAACAGTTCATCCTTTCCACTCCTGGGAATGAGCAGCCAGAGAGATCACTTCAATGGCAAAGATAAAAGATGAGATAGCAAGTTACTTTGCCATGGCAACAACTTTTAAAATCCTAAACAGGTCACTTTCTCCTATTTAAATACAAATGCAGTCAAAAGCAGCTGCTACTACGACTGACAAGTTCTCAATCAAAATCTATCACCATGAGGGTTTCCAACTTAGAATGTATAACAATTATTCATTACTGAACAGAAACAGAAGCTTAAAATATACCGTTCCGAACTATGTTTCAACTACAGATATTTAAATTGCAGCATTAGAGTCTAATTTTAATCATGTGTTGAATAAAAGTGTATTTTGGTTTTATTCTAGTGAATTAGGACAACACAAAAAATTTGCCATCACATTTTAATTTGGGGTTTGTAAAGCTGGATCTCATGGGAGCTATTTAAATCCTCCAAAGTATTTGATCAAAATGTATAGCCTGTAGAAACAGTTAGTGAAGGATAGGATTTTCATTTGTTAGCCCTTTTGTATCACATCCTAAAATAGTCAGGTTCCAGGGCTTCCCTGGTGGCGCAGTGGTTAAGAATCCTCCTGCCAATGCAGGGGACACAGGTTCGAGCCCTGGTCCGGGAGGATCCCACATGCCACGGAGCAACTAAGCCCGTGAGCCACAACTACTGAGCCCATGTGCCACAACTACTGAAGCCCGCACGTCTAGAGCCCTAGAGCCCGCACACCAAAAGAAGCCACCGCAACGAGAAGCCCGTGCACCGCAACAAAGAGTAGCCCCTGCTCACCACAACTAGAGAAAGCCCGCACGCAGCAAGGAAGACCCAATGCAGCCATACATATACATACATAATAAAAAATAGGGCTTCCCTGGTGGTGCAGTGGTTGAGAGTCCGCCTGCCGATGCAGGGGACACGGGTTCGTGCCCCGGTCCGGGAAGATTCCACATGCTGCGGAGCGGCGGGGCCCGTGAGCCATGGCCACTGAGCCTGCACATCCGGAGCCTGTGCTCCACAACGGGAGAGGCCACAACGGTGAGAGGCCCGCGTACCACAAAAAAATAAAATAAAATAAAAAATAAATAAAGTGTCTAGCTCAATGGCTTTTAAAAAAATAAAAAATAAATAAAATGAAGTTTGACTTACAATACTATATTAGTTTCAGGGGTACAACACAGTGATTCAGTATTTTTACACATTACAAAATGATCACCAAGATAAGTCTAGTTACCTCTGTCACCATACAAAGTTATTACAATATTGATTATATTCCCTTTGCTGTACATTACATGTCCATAACTAAATACTTAATTATAAGATTTTATATGTCAGTCTTATCAATGAACAAGTTTAATAATCGTTACAGTTAAAAATCAAAAGCCAACTAAAGAACAATTTATCAAATTGTGTTTATAAATGTATAAAATTAGCTCCTCTACTTCACATGATCATAATTCTAAATTTTGGTAATACCTATAAAAGTAATGTATCTGTTTACAATATGTTTTAAAATATAACCTTATTATAAAAGTCTAGTCTTTAGAAAAAACACCATTAAATCATCCCAACCTTGGAATTGAGAAGAAGAATATGAAATTAGCTGAGAAGGAATGACTTGCAGCTGCAATCTTCCCTCAACCTACAATCTTTGTACACACACACAGTTGTTTATAAAGCTACTACAGCAAGTCAGAATTAGAGAAATGGGCTCCATTAGACAAATTAAGATGTTTTCTTCAGAAAGAAAATGCACAGAAGGAAAATTCATTCTTAAGAGAAATCCTAAGTAAGGTTTCAGAAGAAACCGAGATACTTATAACTGGGTACAGAGTTAAGAAATAGAATTTTAAACCTGACAGATAAATGTAACTGTTTATGAACAGGCTTTTAAGAGAAAAACCTCATAGACAGATCAAAATAAAATTGTTGTGAGTCAAGTAAGAAAAGTCCCTCTTCATACTTGTGATTTTGGAGCACAAAATGTGAAATCAAACTGCCTTTAGGTCCTGGTTGACCTTGTTATCAGCTGTATAATCTAGAAGAAAATTATTTTACTTCTCTATACCTCAGTTTCCTCCTCTATAAACACTTCTTAGGTTTGTTGTAAATATCAATGTAATAACACATGCAAAAGGCTTAGAACTGTGTTTGGCACATGGTCTTCAATACAGGCTAGTGATTTTTTTTTTAATTGGTAGATAAAGTAAGGGGAATTTTTTTACATTATTTAAAGACACTGCTGTGGCATTTTTCTAAGGACCAATTAGTTGTCCCCACATAAAGCTCAAACCTGGATTAACAATAACCACATCAACTTAACAAGATAATTCTCATGAGAGGTAGTTCTAAGAATCTCCTTTTAATGCTTACTCCCAACCCTAATTTTTCAAATAAGATTGATGAACTAATACTACTTCTAGGAATCGGAGAGGTTTATAAAAATTTATGAAGATGAAGCAAAGGCTATAAAGAAAGATAAAGAAGAACACTATATAATGATAAAAGGATCAATACAAGAAGAGGATTTTACACTCATCAACATATATGCACCTAATACAGGAGCACCAAATACATAAAGCAAATACTAATAGACATGAAGGGAGAAATCAATAGGAATATAATAAGAGTAGGAGACTTTAACACCCCACTCACATCAATGGAAAGATCTTCCAGACAGAGAATCAGTAAGGCAACAGAGGTTCTAAATGATACAATAGCAGTTACACTTAATTGATATTTCAGGACACTACATCAGAAAAAAAACAGAATATACATTCTTTTCAAGTGCACACGGAACATTCTCTAGGACTGACCGCATCCTAGGGCACAAAACTAACCTCAACAAATTTAAGAGTATAGAAATTATTTCAAGCATCTTCTCCGACCAGAATGGCATGAAACCAGAAAATAAGCACAGGAAAAGAAATGAGAAAAAAATGATGACATGGAAACAAAATAACATGCTACTGAAAGACCAATGGGTCAACAAGGAAATAAAAAAGGAAATTAAAAAACACCTTGAAACAAACAGCAATGAAAACACAACCATACAAAATCTATGGGACACAGCAAAAGCAGTTCTTAGAGGGAAGTTCAGAGCAATACATGCCTTCAACAAAGAACAAGAAAAATCTCAACTAAACAACATACCAATGTTTTCTTAGGTCAATATCCCAAGGCAATAGAAATAAACACAAAAATAACAAATGGGACCTAATTTTTGCACAGCAAAGGAAACCATAAAAAAATTTAAAATAAATAAATAAATGACAGCCTACAAAATGGGAGAAAATATTTGCAAATGATGCAACAAGGGTTTAATCTCCAAAATATACAAACAGCTCATACAACACAACAAGAAAAACCAAACAACCCAACTGAAAAATGGGCAGAAGACCTTAATAGACATTTCTGTAAAGAAGACATACAGATGGCCAGTAGGCATATGAAAAGATGCTCAACACTGCTAATTATTAGAGAAATGCAAATCAAAACTACAATAAGGTACCACCTCACACCAGTCAGAATGGCCATCATTAAAAAGTCTACAAATAACAAATGCTGGAGAGAATGTGGAGAAAAGGGAACTCTCCTACACTGTTGGTGGGAATGTAAGTTGGTATAGCCACTATAGAAAACAGTATGGAGGTTCCATAGAAAACTGAAACTAGAATTACCGTATGATCCAGCAATCCCACTCCTGGGAATATACCCAGACAAAACTATAATTCAAAAAAGATACATGCACCCCTGTGTTCATAGCAGCACTGTTCACAATAGCCAAAACATGGAAACAACCTAAATGTCCACTGACAAATGAATGGATAAAGAAGATGTGGTACATATGTACAATGGAATACTACTCAGCCATAAAAAGAACAAAATAATGTCATTTGCAGCAACATGGATGCAACTAGAGATTATCATACTAAGTGAAGTAAGTCAGAAAGAGAAAGACAAATACTACATGATATCACTTATATGTGGAATAAAATATGGCACAAAATGAACTTATCTACAAAACAGAAATAGACTCATAAAGAACAGACTGGTGGTTGCCAAGGGGGAGATGGGGAGAGAGAGGGATGGTCTGGGAGTTTCAGGTGGGTAGATGCAAACTATTGCATTTATAATGGATAAACAACAAGGTCCTAATGTATAGCATGGGGAACTATATTCAATATCCTGTGATAAACCATAATGGAAAAGAATATTTTAAAAAGAATGTATACATGTGTATAACTGAGTCACTTTGCTGTACAGCAGAGATTGGTACACAACACTGTAAATCAATTATACTTCAATAAATAAATTATGAAAATTGTTTTATCATAGCATTATTTATAATTTTTAAAAACTGGAAATAAAAAAACTGTCTAATGGGCTTCCCTGGTGGCGCAGTGGTTGAGAGTCCGCCTGCCGATGCAGGGGACACGGGTTCGTGCCCCAGTCCGGGAAGATCCCACATGCCGCGGAGCAGCTGGGCCCGTGAGCCATGGCCGCTGAGCCTGCGCATCCGGAGCCTGTGCTCTGCAACGGGAGAGGCCACAACAGTGAGAGGCCCGCGTACGGCAAAAAAAAAAAGTAAAAAACTGTCTAATAATAAGGACTGGTTAAAACTGTAATCAAAACTAATAATTATCACCATCACTACCACCACAATCACCATGGGTAATAATTTTCAAATGCTTACTAAGTTCTAGGCACTGTTCCAATTGCTTCACATATTTCAATTCATTTAATCCACAACTCTATAATGGAGATAGGTTTATTTTCTCCATTTTAGAGATGAAGTGATAAAATATCTTACCCTAAATCAAATGGCTAGAAAGGGAAGGAACCAAGATTTAAGCCCATATGGTTCCAGGACCAAAGCTCTTAACCATTAGGCTATGCAACTAACACTGCAAAAAATTTAGGTTCTATTTGGATTGGATTGGACTATAGTCAATACTTTGGAGAGCTTGTACTTTGTTTTTAATCTTTGCCTGCAACATCTATTCCAAATGTTCACTCAAAACAAAGAAAGGTAATATACAGAGGTCTTACATAGAACTTTGATATGGCCAGCAAAGGCTATAACAATCTTTACGTCAATAGTTCTTAATCTTGGCTGAATAGTAAAAATCATCTGGAAAGCTTTTAAAAATACCAATGCCCAAGTCCCAACCCCAGAATTCTAGTTTAAAAGCCATCCTTATCCTAGTCCAATTAAATGAGAATATCTGAGAATGGGGCTTAGGCATATTTTTTTTTTTTTCCAATTTCTTAGGTTATCCTAGGTGGAAATAGGGTTGAGAATCACAGCTTTAAATAGTGAGGGTCTGGTGGAGGAAATAATTTACGTGAGTTTTCAGCATTTCCTGCCAGCAACTATGAGAAATGAGAAATAGACATTCCTACCTAAAGGATAAACATACGTCAAGAAACCATATATTTGGAACAAACTCAGTTATGTGAAGTTGGTACAAAGAAGAATTTGATAATATCTTTATTCAATTTCTTTTGGAAAAAAACCAGTTTTCTACACTACTCAGCTAAAAGTTAATAATGACTTTGTATTCATGCCTCTATGCAATCAAGATATTAAAATCAGTTTACACTTATTTTTAACAGGGTTGAAATTAAATTTCCAAATATATGATTTCTTAACATCTTAAATCTTAACGTGTAGCAGGATGAAGTTCGTTTTTTTTTTGTTTTTTGTTTTAAGCAAACCAAAGACATTTAAACAGCCCACAGAGAGACTGGTTCAAGATGGTGGAGTGGAAGGGCATCAGCTCACTCCCTCTTATGAGACCACTGGATTCACAACTAACTGCTGAACAATCATCGACAGGAAGGCACTGGAACTCACCAAAACACATACCTCACAACCAAAGACAAAGGAAAAGCCTCAATGAGATGGTAGGAGGGGCGCAATCACAATAAAATCAAATCCCATAACCACTGTGTGGGTGGGTGACTCACAAACTGGAAAACACTTATACCACTGGAGTGAAGGTTCTGAGCCCCACATCAGGCTTCTCAACCTGGGGGTCCGGCAACAGGAGGAGGAATTCCCAGAGAATCAGGTTTTGAAGGCTAGTGGGATTTCATTCCACAACCTAGACAGGGCTGGGGAAAATAGAGACTCCACTCTTGGAGGGCACACACAAAGTAGTGTGCACATGATGACCTAGGGGGAAGGAGCAGTGACGCCAGAGGAGACTGAAGCAGACCTACCGGCTAGTGTTGGAGGGTCTCCTGCAGAGGCGGGAGGTGGCTGTGGCTTACTGCAGGGACAAGGACACTGGCATCAGAAGTTCTGGGAAGTACTCCTTGGCATGAGCCATCCCAGAGTCCGCCATTAGCCCACCAAAGAGCCTGTAGCCTCCAGTGCTGGGTCACCTCAGGCCAAACAACCAAATACTAAATAACCAAGAGATCACTGAAGAAATCAAAGAGGAAATCAAAAAATACCTAGAGACAAATGACAATGAAAACACGACGATCTAAAACCTATGGGATGCAGAAGAAGCAGTTCTGAGAGGCAAGTTTATAGCAATACAATATTACCTCAATAAACAGGAAAAAACTTAAACAATCTAACCTTACACCTAAAGGAACTAGAGAAAGAAGAACAAACAAAACCCAAAGATAGGAGAAGGAAAAAAATCATACAGATCAGAGCAAAATAAATGAAATAGAAACAAAGAAAACAATAGCAAATATCAATAAACTAAAAGCTGGTTCTTTGAGAAGACAGACAAAATTGATAAACCTTTAGGCAGACTCATCAAGAAATAGAGGGAGAGGGCCCAAATCAATAAAATTATAAATGAAAAAGGAGAAGTTACCACAGACACTGCAAAAATACAAAGCATCATAAGAGACTACTACAAGCAACTCTATGCCAATAAAATGGACAAGCTGGAAGAAATGGACAAATTCTCAGAAAGGTATAACCTTCTAAGACTGAACCAGGAAGAAATAGAAAATATGAACAGACCAATCACAAGTAATGAAATTGAAACTGTGATTAAAAATCTTCCAACAAACAGAAGTCCAGGACTTCACAGGTGAATTTTAACAAACATCTAGAGAAGAGCTAACACCCATCCTTCTCAAACTCTTCCAAGAAACTGCAGAGGAAGGAACACTCCCAAACTCATTCTACGAGGCCACCATCACGCTAATACCAAAACCAGACAAAAATACTACAAAAAAACTACAGACCAATATTACTGATGAATATAGATGCAAAAATCCTCAACAAAATACTAGCAAACAGAATCCAACAACTCATTAAAAGGTTCATACACTATGATCAAGTGGGATTTGTCCCAGGGATGCAAGGATTCTTCAATATACGCAAATCAATCAAAGTGATACACCATATTAATAAACTGAAGAATAGAAGCCATATGATCATCTCAACAGATGTAGAAAAAGCTTCTGACGAAATTCAACAACCATTTATGATTAAAAAAAAAAAGAACAACTCTCCAGAAAGTGGGCATAGAGGGAACTTACCTCAACATAAAAAAGGCCACATATGACAAACTCACAGCAAACATCATTCTCAATCGTGAAAAACTGAAACCATGTCCTCTAAGATCAGGAACAAGACAAAGATGTCCACACTTGCCACTATTATTCAATATTGCTTTGGAAGTTCTAGCCATGGCATCAGAAAAGAAAAAGAAATAAAAAGAATACAAATTGGAAAAGAAGAAATAAAACTGTCATTGTTTGAAGATGACATGATACTATACATAGAAAATCATAAAGATGCCACCAGAAAACTACTAGAGCTAATCAATGAATTTGGTAAAGTAGCAGGATACAGAATTAATGCACAGAAATCTCTTGCATTCCTATACACTAACAACAAAATATCAGAAACAGAAATTAAGGAAACAATCCCATTCACCATTGCAACAAATAGAATAAAATACCTAGGAATAAACCTACCAAAGGAAGTAAAAGAACTGTACTCAGAGAACTATAAGATCCTGATGAAAGAAATCAAAGATGACACAGATGGAGAGATATACCATGTTCCTGGATTGGAAGAATCAATACAGTGAATAGTATATGACTATACTACCCAAAGCAATCTACAGATTCAATGCAATCCCTATCAAATTACCAATGGCATTTTTTATAGAACTAGAACAAAAAATGTTAAAATTTGTAGGGAGACACAAAAGACCCCGAATAGCCAAAGCAATCTTGAGGGAAAAGAATTGAGCTGGAGGAATCAGACTCTATGGCTTGAAACTATACTACAAAGCTACAGTAATCAAGACAGTATGGTACTGGCATAAAAACAGAAATATAGATCAATGGAACAGGTGAGAGAGCCCAGAGATAAACCCACGCACCTATGGTCAAGTAAACTATGACAAAGGAGGCAAGGATATACAATGGAGAAAAGACAGTCTCTTCAATAAGTGGTGCTGGGAAAACTGGACAGCTACATGTAAAAGAATGAAATCAGAACACTCCCTAACACCACACACAAAAATAAACTCTAAATGGATTAAAGACCTAAATGTGAGAGCAGATACTATAAAACTCTTAGACGAAAACACTCTTTGACATAAATCACAGCAAGATCTTTTTTGACCCATCTCCTAGAGTAATGAAAATAAAAACAAAAATAAACTAATGAGACTTAATGAAACTTAAAAGCTTTTGCATAGCAAAGAAAACCACAAACAAGATGAAAAGACATCCCTCAGAACAGGAGAAAATATTTGCAAACAAATCAATGGACAAAGGATTAATCTCCAAAATATATAAACAGCTCATGCAGCTCAATATCAAAAAAACAAACAACCCAATCAAAAATGGGCAGAAGACCTAAATAGACATTCCTCCAAAGAAGACACACAGATGGCCAAGAGACAATGAAAAGATGCTCAACATCACTAATTATTAGAGAAATGCAAATCAAAACTACAATGAGGTATCAGCTCACACCAGTTAGAATGGGAATCATCAGAAAATCTACAAACTAATGCTGAAGAGGGTGTGGAGAAAAGGGAACCCTCTGCACTGTTGGTGGGAATGTAAATTGATACAGCCACTATTGAGAACAGTATGGAGGTTCCTTAAAACACTAAAAATAGAATTATCATATGACCCAGCAATCCCACTACTGGGCATATACCCAGAGAAAACCATAATTCAAAAAGACACATGCACCCCAATGTTCACTGCAGCACTATTAACAACACCCAGGTCATGGAAGCAATCTAAATGCCCAACGACAGACGAATGGATAAAGAAGATGTGGTACATATATACAATGGAATATTACTCAGCCATAAGAAGGAATGAAATTGGGTCATTTGTAGTGACATGGGTGGACCCAGAGACTGTCATACAGAGTGAAGTAATTCAGAAAGAGAAAAACAAATATCTTATATTAACGCATATATGTGGAACCTAGAAAAACGGTACAGATGAACCAGTTTGCAAGGCAGAAAGAGACACAGATGTAGAGAACAAACGTATGGTCACCAAGGGGGGAAAGTGGGGGGTGGGGGGAATGATCTTAGGAGATTGGGATTGACATGTATATACCAATATGTATAAAATAGATAACTAATAAGAACCTGATGTATAAAAAATAAATAAAATTCAAAAAAAAAAAAACAGCCCACAGAAATAGAGGAGGTTAGAGAAACCACATATGTTTCAAAGACTAAAGAAATAGGCAATCTGAAGATGACCTAAGCCAAAACCATATAAATACCTAGTGTTTTTGCCAGGACTTCAAGAACTCTGCTACCAAATGCATATATTTGCTTTGGATATCATGCAAAGCCTACATCTGAATAAATGAATCCCACAGCAAAAGAAGTACGTGAAATGGCCATGTATTTATGAACTAGTTAATATGCGACTTGAAAATACTAAAACTCATTCGAGGACTAAGTTAAGAACTATGATTATGTTAATAAACTTAGCAAATGTCACAAGTGTTCGCTGTTTTAGTATTGTATTTTCAAGAACCCTGATGGTTCTTTAAAAAAATCAAGAGAATCAATTAGATAAATTCTCAGTAATATGCTTTAACTAATAAGCCAATATAATTTACTTTAACCTTCCTTCCAAAAGAAAAACAGAGGTTCTTGTTCAAATAACTCCCTTTTACACTAGAGTTCTAATCCTAAATCCCTAAAAATGAAATACTCTATTAATTTAAAAAATAATCCAAATTTAAGTTTAGTAAGAGATTTGTACCATGGGTTAAAATGTAAAAACAAAAGAGATATCAAAAGTATTCTTAACAAAATAATTACCAGACAAGACATAATATGATGCTAATTACAAATGGTATTTAACAACACATTTTATTAAAGTCATTATAAATATATATTTCCCATCAGGTTCCCCCACTTTTCTTTTTTTGGGCCACGTTGTGTGGCATGCGGGATCCTAGTTCACTGACCAGGGATTGAACCCATGCTCCCTGCAGTGGAAGCACAGAATCTTAACCACTGAACCGCCGAGGAAGTCCCTCCCATCAGATTTCTAACCCAACTATACTATTATAAGAAATAATTATACTTATACTATTTCTTATACTATTATAAGAAATAATTATACTATTTCTTATACTATTACAAGAAATAATAGTATAAAGGATCCCTCCATACTCATTAGTATGAGTATCTTCCAATGGCCAAATCCCTGCAGAAGTCTATGGGCTAAGCCCCTGAGACAGAAAGAAGGAAGTGAAAATTGAGAGATGAAGCTAAAAGCAAATAAGAAAATGATAAAACAGAGTATACCCAAAAATCTCTTCTGGTATTAGTAGATATTATACAGACCCTATATTTTATAATGTCTTATCCACATCATATCCTTGTCTAAATCATGCCTTTCCAGAAGAGGGTGGAAATAGTTTTGTATTCCTCAATTTAAATGTTTTAATCCATTATGATACATAAAAACATAAAGACTATATCTAAGTAGTTCAAGCCATACAGGATTCCAAGGGTCATCTAACCCAGTGGTTAGATTTTAATCACTAGCTGGAGATTTTAATCACCTAGAGAGTCAAAAACAAAAATGAAAAACACCAATACCCAACCCCACCAAACCCCACACCAGACCAATTAAATCACAATCTCCAAAAGTGGAGCCCAAGCACTGGTAGTTTTTTCTAAAAACTTCCTTAAATGACTCTAATGTGCAGCTAATCTTGAGAACCACTAGTCTATCCGAGATATTGCTAGAATTCTAAGGATTAAAAACTAAAATATGATCAATGACACATTAAAGGCACAGCCATAAGAGGGCAGCAAGGAGCTATTCTGGAAAGCCACATACAGAAAAACAAGGAGCCTTCCTCAGGGAAAGACCCCATAGAGATTCACGTGTTCTGGGAGAAATGCCATGCTTCAAGTGGGAACTAATGAATGGTAAGGAACCAAGCAGAGATAAGCCAGCAAACAGAGTGATTTGAAGGAACAAGAGAAAGCCTGAAAATGTTAAAGAAGCACCTAGCACAAAAAAGACCACTCAATGAATGAAGAGGCTGAGGTTAGAGTCACTGGCAAGCAGAAGGAAATTCTCCAAAATACGAAGGCAGAAGTTAGAACAGTTTCTTGAAGCCTCCTTCTTCAACAATAACAATCCCAGTTGAACTAAAAAATAGTGTGAATCTTGAGAGGTGGTTTTGGCATTCACAAAAATATAATAGCTTTAGCATAAAACGAGTAACTTAAAAACAATCGTGGACAGCATAATATAAAAAACCAATATGAGATGTCAAAGTGACCCACAATAAAAATATATTCTCATTTTAAAATTGAAATTACAAAACTTACGACCTTTAGCAATGGGTATATAACTTCATAATCCCCTTCTACAGGATGCTTGGAAACAAACAACTAGCTGTTCTAATTTACGTACTAATCTACAGCTATTTAAAACCCTAAAACATTTTGGCAAAAAGCCAAAAAAAAAGGACCACCCCCCCACACACACACACTTCTCTTTTAAACATTAATCCCTCTTTTCATTTGCCATTAGGAAACTCAGGGCTTTTAAGGTTTTTTTTTTTTCCCCTGAGTCTTTTAAGGTGCCTGTCATGGCATACATTTTTTTTTTTTTTTTTTTTTTTTTTTTTGCGGTACGCGGGCCTCATCGTTGGGGCCTCTCAGGTTGCGGAGCACACAGGCTCCGGACGCGCAGGCTCAGCGGCCATGGCTCACGGGCCCAGCCACTCCGCAGCATATGGGATCTTCCCGGACCGGGGCACGAACCCGTGTCCCCTGCATCAGCAGGCGGACCCTCAACCACTGCGCCACCAGGGAAGCCCATGGCATACATTTTTGAGGATTCATATCATCCTTACAACTACTTATCTTCCTTATGCTCATTTTCCAGTTATCCAGATTTCCTTAGCTATTTACATTATCTTATTGTATCACTGAAAAATGCATAAAATTCTTTTTGAAATTAGACTAAGATTAAGGGAATCAATTAAAATATGACCCAGACTCATCTAACCTTTAAAAGTTCATTTAGTACTTTATAAACACTATCAGTAATACTGCAAATACATGATGTTCCAAAGGGGTCTAGTGTGAATGTACCAGTAATAAATCCATCGACTACTAAAAAAAGCAGCTCTAAGCACCCAGGAGAGTTTATCATTCTTTATATATTAAGATAATATATCTATTACTAGTAATATCTCTACTACTAACCACATAATAAAAACAATAAACTGGGGTTCAAGATTGTGGCATGCAAAGAGCCTGAACTTACTTCCTCCCACAGACACAACAAATATACAGTTGTATATGGATCAACGCTCTCGGAGAAGAACCTGAGAACCAGCTGAGCACCTGCACCACAATAAAGGGTAAAAAAGACCACATCGAGATGGGTAGGGGAGGCAGAGAAACACTCTTGCCAAAACCCTCACACCTGTGGCTGCACACAACAGGGATCTCATCAGACAGGCACTTCCCCTGGAGGCATGAAGGGTTGGTACACCACATCAGGCACCCCAGCCCCTGGGATCTACACCATATAGACAAACTCCCAAAATGTCTGGCTCAGAAAACCAGATGCTGACATCCAAGGGTCCCAAAGTACAATAGGAAACTGAGACTCCCCGCTTAAAAGGCTCTCATGCCCTGAAACCCAGTGAAATAACAGCAGTTTTTAAAAGTGCCAAGACTATATGTGAAGGAGAGTCATTTTCAAAACTAAAAACTTCAGCTGGAGGGGTGGGGGATGATGGAAATGCTCCCTGGAGTGATGTGGCACTATCTCACCACATCGTTGAAACTGGAGAGCACCAGTGGCCGCAGCACTCCCCACCTCCCCAAGTGAGGAAAGAGAGGATCCAAATAAATAAAATCAGAAGTGAAAGAGAAGTTACAACTGATATCACAGAAATACAAAGACTCATAAGAGACTACTTATTCACAACTATATGCCAGTGAATTGGACAACCTAAAACAAATGGATAAATGCCTAGAAACAGACAATCTTCCAAGACTGAATCATGAAAAATATAAAATCTGAGTAAACCAATTACTAGTAATGAAATTGAATCAGTAATTTAAAAACTCCCAACAAAAAAGTTCAGGACTAGACAGTTCCACAGGTGAACTCTACCAAACATTTAAAGAGTTAATATGCATCCTTTAAAAATTATTCCCAAAAAATTGAAGAGGAAGGAACACTTCCAAACTCATTTTTGAAGGTCAGTATTACCCTAATATCAAAACCAGACAAAGACACTATGAAAAAAGGAAATTACAGGCCAGTATCACTGATAAAAATAGAAGCAAAAATCCTCAACAAAATATTAGCAAACCAAATTCAACAATACAGTAAAAGAATCATATACCATGATCAAGTGGGATTTATTCCAGGGATGCAAGGATGGCTCAACATCCTCAAGTCAATCAATGTGATACACCACATTAACAAAACAAGGGAAAAAAATTCATATTATCATCTCGATAGGTGCAAAAAAAAAAGCTTTTGACAAAATTCAACATCCATTCATGATAAAAATTCTCAACAAAGTAGGTATGGAGGAAACATACCTCATAATAAAACATAAAACATAATAAAAGCCATATATGACAAACTCACAGCTAACTTCATACTCAACGTTGAAAAGCTGAAAGCATTTCCTCTAAGACTGAGAACAAGAGAAGGAAGGATGGCCACTCCTGCCACTTCTATTCAACATAGAACTGGTAGTTTAGCCATAGCAATTAAGCAAGAAGAAGAAATAAAAGGCATCCAAATTGGAAATGAAGAGGTAAAACTGTCTCTATTTGCAGATGACATAATACAATATATTGATATAAAGAAAACCCTAAAAACTCCAACAAAAAACTATTAGAACTAATAAATGAATTCAGTAAAGCTTCAGGATACAAAGTAAATATACAGAGAGATCAGTTGCATTTCTTCACACTAATAACAAGTTATCACAAAGAAAAATTAAGAAAAGAATCACACGTACAACTGCATCAAAAAGAATAAAATACCTAGGAATGAATTTAAATAAGGAGGTGAAAGACCTGTACTCAGAAAACTATAAGACACTGATGAAAGAAACCGAAAGTGACACAAATAAATAGAATGATATACTGGGCTCATGACTGGAAGAATTAATATTGTCAAAGTGCCCATTCTACCCAAAGCAAACTACAGATTCAATGAAATCCCTATCAAAATCTCAATGGCATTTTTCACAAAACTAGAATGAAGAACCTTAAAATTTGTATGGAACCACAAAAGATCCTGAACAGCCAAAGTGATCTTGAGAAACAAAAACTGGAAGTATCATACTCTCTGATTTCAAACTATACTAACCAAAACATCATAGTACTGGCACAAAAAAGACACAAAGATCAATGGAATATAACAGAGAAACCAGAAATAAATCAACACATATACAAACAATTAATCTATGACAAAGAAGGCCAGAATATACAATGGGGAAAAGACAACCTCTTCAACAGACGATGTTGAGAAAACTCGGCAGATACGTGCAAAAAAATAAAAAATAAAACTGGACCACTATCTTACACCATATACAAAAATAAAGTAAAAATGGATTAAAGACTTGAATGCAAGACCTGAAACCACAATACTTCTAGATGAAAACATAAGCATTAAGTTCTTTGACATCTATCTTAATGATATAGTTTTGGACTATCTCTTTAGGCAAGGGAAACAAAAGCAAAAATAAACAAATTGTACTACATTAAACTAAAAAGCTTTCTTTGCACACCAAAGGAACTAATCAACAAAACAAAAAGGCAACTTACTGAATAGAAGAGAAAATTTGCAAATCAGATATCAAATAAGGGGTTAATTTCCAAAATATATATAGATCTAATACAAGTTAATATCCAAAAAACAATCTGATTAAAAAATAAGCAGAAAACCTGAAGAGACATTCTTCCAAAGAGAACACACAGATGGCCAACAGGAACATGAAAAAAATTCTCAACAGCACTAATTATCATGGAAATGTAAATCAAACCCACAATGAGATAGGACTTCACATCTGTCAGAATGGCTATCATCAAAAAGACAACAAATAACAGGTGTAGGCAAGGATGTGGAGAAAAGGGGACCCTGTGCACTGTTGATGGAATCAAAAATTGGTAGCCACTATGGAAAACAACATGGAAGTTCCTCAAAAAATTAAAAATAGAACTACCACACGATCAGCAATCCCACTTCTAAGTATTTATCTGAAGAAAAGAAAAACACTAACTCAAAAAGATATATGCACCCCTACGTTCACTGCAGCATTATTTACAATAGCCAAGATATGAAGACAATCTAAGTGTCCATTGATAAATGGGTAAAGAAAATGTAGTATATATACAATGAAATATTCAGCCATAAAAATAAAAGAATGAAACCTTGCCATCTGCGACAACATGGATGGACCTAGAGGGTATTACACTAACTGAAATAAGTGAAATAAGTCAGACAAAGACAATTAGTGAATGATTTCACTTACATGTGTAATCTAAACAACAAAACAAACAAAACCAAATTGAAACAGACGCATAGAGACAGAAAACAAACTGTTGGTTACCAGAGCAGAGGGAGGTGAGGAAGGGGTGAAATAGATGAAGGGGATTAAGAAGTATAAAGCTGCAGTTATAAAACAAATAAATTAGTGAAATACGGTGTACACCATAAGGAATACAGTCAATAATATTGCAATAACTTTGTATTGTGACAGATGGGAACTAGATTTATGGTGACCATTTTGAAATGTATATAAATATCAAATCACTATGAGGTACACCTGAAACTAATACGATATTGTATGTCATTTATACTTCAATAAAAAAGGTTAAAAAAATTGAACTCAATATATACCTTTAACACTCACACTGGCACTGAACAAATGGTCACTTTTTCATTATTAAACAAAATACAAAGAATTATTGAAGAGTATTTTAAAAGATATTTCAGCTTTAGGATTTAATTAACACAATTTTTCTGATGTTCTGACAGAAAAAAAATATAGAAGGGTATTCAAAGTTTCTCAGAACTTATTATTTTAAGCTAAAAACTTAGCCTCTACACAACCCTGTAAAGCAACTATACTCCAATAAAAATTAATAAAAAAAGAAACTTAGTCTCTACCCTTTAGTTTGTTCAAAAATAAATACAACAAAGTCACCATTTTCTATACCACCTCATTCTTCTACAGGTTGTGGAGTAGAGGAGAATCACAACCTTGGAAGAGATCATTATCACAGATTTTCATTTGTAATTCACTTAAAATCACAAATGCCTAGCTGACCACAGTATCCAGGTGAGCTTAATATCAATCACCTGTGTGTAAATTTCATATTTTATAACTGTATTAACTCAAGCTCTACTACCTTAAAATTACTCCATGGGGAGCCTCAACTCTTCACAATAAGATGCCAAAGGCTTAATTATGTTTAAATTTCTTGGAAGTAAAGTTCATGCTTAATTCATCTTTGCATCTCTTAATATTTATAATGCCATTGGTGATACAGCACATATGATCCCAGCAAGATCTTTTTCCTTCCCTTACTTTTTCATTGTAATATATACCTTACATACATTATAGTGCATAAAACTAAACGTTCCAAATGTTTATGTGAGAATTATAAACTTAATAAAATATATGTATTAAATATAATATTATCTGGGTGGAAACCCAGATGTTCCTCAATGAATAAATGGATGAACAAATTGTGGTATATGTATATAATGGAATATTACTCAGCTATAAAAAGGAACGAAGTGTGGATAAATGTCACAACTTGGATGAATCTCAAAACATGATATGTGAAAGAAATCAGACAGAAAAGGTCACATACTGTGTGATTCCTTTTATATGATATATTCAGAATGGGCATATCCACAGAGACAAAAATCAGATCACCTAATGGATATGAGTGTCTTTATGGGATGATAAAAAAAAAATTTTGAAACTAGAGAGAGCTCTTGGTTGCACATTATGAATACACTAAATACGACTGAATTGTATACTTTAAAATGGTTAACTGTATGCTATGTGGATTTCACTTCAATAAAAAATACATATTTCAAGAAAAACCATATGTGTAATGTAGAGTTATAAAATGAACACCTGTATAACCTATCACCAAAGTGGGAAATAGAACTCTTCAGTACTGAAGAATCCTCTCAAGTGTTCTTACTTAAACCTCCCTTCTCTAGAGATAAAAAGTATCCTGATTTTTAATAATCATTTCCTAGCTCTTCTTTATAGTTTTACCATCTACATACCCACGCTTAAAATAAACAGTACAATTTCATCATACTTTATGAATCCTTTTCCCTTGCTTTCTTACAATCAACATTATATTTTTAAGATTCATTTACATTGCTGGATTTACACCATAGTTCATTGTATTGCTTGTATAGTCTAGGGAGATTATTTTTAATTAATTGATTTTATGCATATAAAATTCCTCCACATCTTCTCATGGCTTGATAGCTGATTTCTTTTTTTACTGTATAATGGAATATTATACAATATTGCATTGTGTAGCTGCACCAGTTTGTTTTTCCATTCACCTACTGAAGAACATCTTGGTTGCTTCTAAGTTTTGGCTATTATGAATAAAGTTGCTATAAACATTCATGTGCAGGTTTTTGTGTAGACATAAGTTTTCAACACATTTGAGTAAATATCAAAGAGTGTGATTACTGGATCATATGGTAAGAGTATGTGACTGTTTAATTTTGAAAGAAAGTGCCAAAGTGCCCTTCAAAATGGCTGTACCATATTGCATTCCCACCAGCGATAAATGAGAGTTCCTGTTGCTCTATACCCTCACCAGCATTTGGTGCTGTCAGTGTTCTGGATTTTCACAATTCTAATATGTGTACAGTGGTAAATTTTTGTTTTAACTTGCAATTCCCTAATGACATATGATGTTGAGCATCCTTTCATATGCTTATTTGTCATCTGAATGTCTTCTTTGGTGAGATGTCCATTCAGATATTTGGTTCATTTTCAATTGGGTTGTTCATTTTCTTATTGTTGAGTTTTAAGGGTTCTTTGTATATTTTGGGTACCAGTCCTTTATCATATATGTGTTTTGCAAAAACTTTCTTGTTTTTTCAATCTCTTAACAGTATCTTTCACAGACCATTAGTTTTTCATTTTAATTAAGTCCAATTTATCAATTTTTTCTTTCATAGATTATGCTTTTGGTGTTGTTTCTAAAAAGGCATCACCAAACCTATGGTGATCTAGATTTTCTCCTATATCATCTTCTGGGAGTTTTATAGTTTTTTGCTTAACATTTAGGTCAACATTGAGGTAATTTTTGTGAAAGATGTAAGACTTGTGTATAGATTTTTTTTTTTTTTTTTTTTTTTTGCATTAGGATGTCCTGTTGTTCCAACACCATTTATTGAAAAGACTATCCTTTTCTCATTGAAATGTCTCAGCTCCTTTCTCAAAGATCAACTGACTATATTTATGTGAGTCTGTTTCTGGGCTATTTTGTTTCATTGATCTACTTGTCTATTTTTTCACCATATACCACACTGTCTTGGTTTCTGTAGCTTTACAGTAAGTCTTGAAGTCCCATAGTGTCAGTCCTCCAACTTTGTTCATCTTTAATACTGTGTTCGCTATTTTGGGTCTTTTACCTGTCCACATAAACTTAGAATCAGTTTGTCAATATCCACAAAAGAAACTTCATGGGATTTAGATTGGGATTACACTGAATCTAAAGATCAAGTTGGGAAGAAATGATATCTTAACCATACTGAGTCTTCCTATCCATGAACATGGAATATCTTTATTTAAACCTTGCATTTTCTTCATCAGAATTTTGTCATTTGGTATTTAAACCCAAGTATATTTAACTCTTGACATTTCTTCTATTTCCTCTAGATTTTATTACTATTAAAACAAGAGAAAATTTGGGGTTAAAAGTAAAAAGGGAAGTAAAGTTAATGAAAGAGCAGATACCTTGGCAATTCAGCCTCAGGAGAAAGGTGGGAGACAACATATCACAATACTGTTAACTCTACTCACTTTGAGAAGCATATCATAGTGGTTAAGAGTAAGACTGCCCAGGTTTAAATCTTGATTCCATCACTTGCTAGATGTGTGACTGTGAGCCATTTATGCTATGGGAGCCATGTTTTCTTCTGTGTAAAATGGGTTGATTAATTACTTACCCATATAAGGTTTTTGTGGGGATTAAGTCATCAAATTAAATAATCTAATCCATGGAAAAAATTTAAATAAAAGGAATTTTTTTCTTTCACAGTTGTCTCTGATTTTTATGATAACAAATTTTATTCAAAAAATTTAGACTCTAAGTGTTCATAAATTTGCTCATTACCTAAAAATTCACTTTGCACATACTGACAACTTGTAGTTCATAACTCTTGCTAATTTAGGTTAATATCCCCCCCTCATAACATAACAAAATGTGGCAGATTTTTTCACAGCATTACTCACCTGTAATTTCAAATGACAATATCATAAATGATTTCAATGTTAAATATAATTCATTTTTACTGTCCAAAGATTCAGGGATGAGAAGAAAAGTTCTATTCTACAGTTTCTAAATACATTCTCTAATTCCTTAAATTCAACTAGCAAGGACCTGTGTGTAACTAACAAGAAAATGTTATCCAAAGCAGAAAAAGAAAAAATCATGCAGCAGTTTAAACCTCTCTAAATGCAGGATAATTTACAATGGAGATGATTACCACAGAGTAAGGTGGTATTTTTCCTGGTGAGAAAATCTTCTTAGCGGCACCCTGTAAAGACACCAATCCTTTCCACCTAACTGATAGGTTTGTTTGGTTGTTTTTTTAATTATAACTCAAGATGGCAGAGCAAAAAGTCAGATCATAGACACTGATTGGAAGTAAAGGCATCCATCACAAGGAGATAATCTGAAGGGAAAAAAAAAAGTTCCTTTTACCATCAGTTCCTTTTCAGCAGGTTCACACTGCTCAAAACCAGATTTTTATGGGAGCATTACTGATATTTTTCTACAGCCATGATGGCCAACTGGGAATATTTGTTTGAAACTATCTTCCAGCTAAAAGTATCTAGGCCATCTATGTTTTAAAGAACTTTGAGGACTTGACTGATTCCTTTTCAACTTTAAATCAGACAAAGAATTGTTCCTTCAGAAGAATCCTGGCTTAACCTGCAGATTCTCTAACGGCCTACTTTCCTCTGAATGTGGGACAACTTTGGATTCAAAAGGAAAATTTTTTAATTCTGAATTTCCAGAAAAGGAAATTATCACTTGCATATTTATTTCTTAAAGCAATAAATCCACTCCTAGTTGATAACCCAAAATAACTGCACTCAAGCCCTTTCCTTGCCCAATTCTTATCAACAGAGATTTAAAGAAATTATATATATATGCATATATAATGTTATATAAACCTTTATACATATATATACCTTTATACATATACATACATATTTTATGTGAGAGAATATATATATATATATATATATATATAGAGAGAGAGAGAGAGAGAGAGAGAGAGAGATATCAACCATTTCTTGATACACTCTAGGTTTTATTTTCGGATAAAGATTACTTATTTAGCTCCCCAACATTCACCCCCAATAAAAATTACACCTAAGCATCATGACATTAGCTTTCACATAGGATGATGTAAGAAAAGAGCTTTGTGAAACCCACTACATCATTCAATACTCCCTTCATGAGACCCCATTCAAGTGAACTTTCTTCAGAAATAGGCACTAGGTGGGCTTCCCTGGTGGCGCAGTGGTTAAGAGTCTGCCTGCCAATGCAGGGGACACGGGTTCAGGCCCTGGCCTGGAAGGATCCTACATGCCGCAGAGCGGCTGGGCCTATGCGCCACAACTACTGAGCCTGCACTCTGGAATCCGCAAACCACAACTGCTGAGCCCACGTGCCTGGAGCCTATGCTCCACAGCAAAGGCCACGACAATGAGAAGCCCGCATGCCACAGCGAGTAGCAGCCTCCACTTGCTGCAACTAGAGAGGGCCCGCGCACAGCAATGAAGACCCAACACAGCCAAAAATAAAAACAAATAAATAAATTTATTGGAAAAAAAAAAAGAAATATGCACTAGGAAAAGTTTTGCCACCCGCAAGGAACTTGTGCATTTTATTTTTGGCTTTAGACAGAAGGAAATTCTCAGAATCAAATTCCCAGCCCCAAATCATCAAGCTATACACTTAAGATTTATACATTTTACTGTAGGTAAATTATAACTCAAAAAATTTTTCCAGCTCAACTTTAGTAAATTATCAAGAATTCTAACATGTGTTCTAACTGTTCCTGTAGTCTTGACTTTCTAATTTATATTTTTCCCTGATCCTAAAACTTTATTCCTTTTTTCATCTATTTTATTTTTCATTAAGATATTCACAAAGGAAGCCTGAAAACACCTTGCAACACACATGAGAAGAAAGCAGAACAAAACAGACGGGGTCTTTGACACTGGTAGCCAATCCTACCAGTGAATTATCATCAATTTCCTAGAGAAGGGGAATAAAATTCATACTGTTTGCTTAAAGTGTACAAGATATTTATAATTAATTTATAATATTAGTTGAATAATGTATAACTAAACAATTTGGTAAGCCCTGTGTAAAGAGAGAAAGCAAATGTGGCAAAATATTAATTTTATATTTATTTTAAAAATGTTAATATTAAATGAATAAATTAATCATTTATTCATGGAGACATTATTCTGAAATAAATGTCTTTTGATCTTAAAATCCCAATTCAAGAACCTTAACCAAATATTATTTGTTCCAAATTATAACAAATATCTGAATCTAGGTGGTCACCAAAATGTTAAAAAGATGGAAACAGGCAACCCCTAATTGATTCTACCTGTAGTTACCTACCTGTTGAGACTCAGAGCATGTGTGTCACTGGAAAGCGCTGCTAAGTGAATGGATGTGCAAATACTTCTTATATGCAATGCAATTTGCCATAAAAGGAAAGAACAAATCTGAATAATCTACTGTGAATAAATTCTGGTGAAACAAACACTGAAACATATAAACTACATATAAACATATATGTTACATATAAAGTAAGATGCTTTTATGTACATTGTTTCCTTGCCTGAAATGCCTGTCTTCCTACTAATCGGTTGAATCAACTTCATCAGAGATTCAGCTCAATACCACCTTCCCCTGAAGGACTATTGAGAAACCTCACAAAGCCATTCCATTGCTATCATAAAGCAGAAAAGATGGAGGGACATTTCCTGGAATTGTCTGCTAAGCATACAGAATAAGAAGCAACTTCTTTTACTCCAACTTTTTATTTTGAAAAAATTCAGACCTAAAAAGATGTTGTAAGAAAGTACAACAAGCACCCTTACATCCTTTATCTAGATCATTCAGTCTCAGTGGGGGAAATATTGCCTCCAAAAGGGCAAAATTGGTTCATGGGTCAGGGGTGGTAGTGAAAATAATCTTTGAACATTACAAAAAGGTTGAGAAATGTAGACTGACCAACTGTTAATATTTTGCCACATTTGCTTTCTCTCTTTATACATACACACTTTTTTTTTTTTGGTTGAACCATTTGAAAGTTACTTGCACCATTATGACATTTCACTCCTAAATATGTCAATATGTACTCCCCTAAGAGCACAGGTATTTTCTTCCATAATCACAATATAATTACCATGTAAAAATCTATTATTACTATTATTATTATTAATACCATTCATTCTCAAATTTCTCCAATCATTCCAATAATATCCTATATGGCTTACCCTCCAATCCAAGATCCAATGAAGGATCCAGCACACAGTTAATTGCCATGTCTCTTTAGTCTCCTTTAATTTCCCTATTTACTTAGTCTTTCATATTACCAATATTTTTTCAAGAGTCTAAGCCAACTGTTCTGTAGAAGATCCCCTACTTGGATTCATCTGATTTTTTTCTTCATTAAATTATCATTTTTTTAAAATTGGCTGAAATACCACACAGGTGAAGTTTTATTCTTCTTGGTGCATCACATCAAGATGCATATAATACCAGTTCACGCTACAATGTTAAGTTTGATCATTTGGATAACTAAGTTTCTCCATATCCTGTCCCAAAAATCTTTCACCCAATGGTTTCAGCATCTTATCTCAATTATTTCTGTAGTGCTTATTCTATTTACAGATTTTTCTATTTCTAGAATTCTTTCCACATTTATTAGTTGGATTAAAAGAAGGGCAAATGACCACTTTCTAACTCTGTATCTAAGGGCCCTGTGTTGTGAGGGCCATGGGGAGGTTAAGTGGAGTAGTGGAGTGATTCTTGGATCTCCTGAAGAGCATCTCTGCATCTTACTACCTTTTGTATGGGATTCTGGTTAAAATCTCATGAATAAAGTGTTCTACTGATTGGGAAAAAATAATACTAAAAACCACCAGGTTAGAACAGCACTATCCAGTACAACTTTCTGCAACAATGAAAATGTTCTACACCATCAAGAGTGGCTACCAGCCACATGTAGCTACCAAGCACTTGAAATGTGGCTAGTAGGACCAAAAAACAGGAGTTTTAATTAAATTTAGATTTAAATGGCCACATGTGGCTAGTGGTACTGTATTAGCGTAGGCTTAGACAATCTCCACTCTAAACTTTTTATATTTGCCACTTAAATGCAAATGCATGCAACACCAACTTAATCAGCTTTTAAAAACAGTAACATGGTAAGAGGAATAGTAACTATCATTTGAGAATTTTTTATATGCCAAGTTTTATATAAGGTACTTTACATATATTTTCATTTAATCCTCACTATGACCCTCTAATCAAGAGTATACCTTTTTGAGAAATGTTTTGTGATGAAATTAACCATGTAATTAGAGCAGCAAAATTTATTTGGAATAACTAGGGTTAAACTGTTAATTGAACCAATGTTTTAATATGCTAAAAATTTTAATACTAGAGTTAAAGCATTTGTTGGAAGAAACCAATAGCTAATGAAAACCTCTAATAGCTAGAGGTTTGTTTAAAAGTTAGCAACACCTTTACTATCCTGATTGAAAATAAATGGCATGGGGAAACTTCATTTAATTTCTAATGTCATGGATAATTTAAGAATATGAACCATATTGTGCCTGGAGCAAGTGATAAGCTTTTCAAATGAAAAACAAATCACGATTCTGGTCAACAGACAAATATAGAGGTTTGGTTAATAAAGCTATTTTGAAAATTGTGTTACTGATACACAACTATATCAGAATGAAAACTATGCTTTCAACAGCAAACTCATAAGCCATCTCCTCCAAAAACTGCTACCTTTAATACAGTAGCATTCTAACACTAAAAGACATATAGTGAAATATCTCTCCCCCTCCTCCACCCTCCCCTCCCAAAAAAGATATTTTAAAAGTCTGCATGGAAGGTTTCATATATGATAAGCAAAACTACCAAGATCCATAAAAGCAGAACTTCACTCCCTGATGGAATACAATCTGCAAAGACCTCAACAGGTTTAAATTTGAAACTTTAATTAAAAAAAAAAAAGGTTAGTATCAGTATCATGAAGTACTCACAATTCTGCCTTCTTTCTCTCTTCTGGACCTTCACATATATTGCTCTTCTTGAAATACCCTTTGCTGCCTATCATTATCTGTCTTCTGCAAACCCTTTGCAAATGTTTTTCAGTCTCCCAGGAAAACCCTTCTAACCTTCAGGCTATGCTGTCTCCTCCTCTCAAGTGGCACAGGATTGGTGTGAGGATGAAATAAAAATAAAAATGCCTGGCCTATAACAATAAAGGACACACAATCATATGTATATACCCTACTAGTATACAGTATCTGGTCCATGACAGGCACATTCTAGGCATTTGCTGAAATAAAACAACACAGAGGAAAATCGTTTCAAGATAAAAAGAGGGAGGAGAGATAAAGGAACAGGGTGTGTTCTTTTGGCATAAAGGAATTTGAATATTTTAAAAGAAAACCCAGTTGACCAGAACACCCTTCATCAAAACTAAGCAAGTTAACTTTCATGTTACTTTAGTTACAGGGGCATGTAACATGCAAACAAAAAAGTTTCTCTCCAAATAAAAACAAAGTGCACAGAGGTCACACTTCTGAAACCCTGTTTATTTTTTAACATATTTCATTTATATTGAGAACAGACAATAAGCTAGTTTGTCTCATATAATATGATGTCTTTGGGGAGACAATTCTCCATTGTTCTCTCATACTTCTGCATGCCCTGCAAGCAGAGGCACTGACTGCTCTTTGCTCCAGACTATCTTTTCAAGGGTGGTTGTAAAGCAATAGTCTTGGAAGATAGAGATTGTGCCTCCTTCTAGAGCAGAAGTTTGTGCTCCCTAAACTCAAGGCTGCTCTCCAGTAATGCACCCCACTCTATGTGCAGATGTCATCCAGCCCACTTCATGTCACCTATGGTAGGTGGAGCCCAGGAAACCGGTGCAAAAATGCTGATACTCATGTCTTCTTACCAGCTTCCACGAAACTACAGCAGGCTAATTTGTTGGTATGCAATAAAATCTCATAATCTGTATAACCATAAACACAATCATGTTGAAATATCAGAGGTCTCACAAGTCAAATTTTTTTACTTAGTTTTTCAGAACATATGATAATCCAATCAAATGTCTTTGTGAGCACTGGAAAGGATAACTTTATGGTATCCGTCTGCAATGCAATCATTAGTTAGATTATCAAGCTACCTGTTTTCTAGACACCTATTTCCAAAACACAAGAATATTTTGCATGTTTCTAGCCACAGGGCCTATGCTTAATGATTAAAGGTGCTCTTGATATGATGGGCTCTCTAGCCAAGTGGCAGTCAATGTATGTATTTGTGAAAGATGCCCAAGAAATTCTGATACACAGCTACCTATATCTCACCCAGGTAAGACCACTGCTTTAGGACTCCAGCCTCATAAACAGTAAGAGACTTCTACTATTAGAGTGACAGTCTACCTAACACCCTCTTATAAACACTGGAGGTAGTGCAGTTTGGTAAAAAGAGTTCTAGTCCTAGTTCTAGTTCTAACAGCCTTAAATGAATAAGCAACTACAGCCACATCCTCTTGTTCCATGCTTCATTTGCCTTACCTGTACAAGAAGACCACTGGATGATTACTAAGATCCCTTCACGTCTAAATTTCTTTAATTCATAGGCTACCAGTTACTAAAATTGCTGTGATTCAATGGAAGACATTCACCCACTACAACAATAACAAAAATACTTCAGTTCGACATTCCATTAAGATACAATGCTACCTCTGGGTTAGAATACAATTAAAACAAACACATATGAATCAGCTTCTAAATTCAAGGAGCCAAGAGGTAGGTAGCCATATTATCAATATTATTAAAACCAGATGCTTTTCACCAGACCTAAACTGTCAAATATTTATGGCCTAGATAGAGTAATGAGGGTCTCCCTGAACATACCAGTTTGAGCATTTGTCCCAGAGACTTTCTAGTTTTTTTGTTTTTTTACAGAGCCTTGGATACCAAGAGGGTGCTTTTTTATCCAAAATATTAATAAATTCAGTCTTCTTTTGTGGGCCATCAGTTCATGTTCCTGTAGCGGTGTATTTATATTTGAACTTCTTCTGAAACTTGGCACATTAATAATCATGGTTCTTCCCGCAGGCCAATATAACAGCAATCACCTAGTCTATAAGAATCTGTTCAAGATTGTTGCAAATTTCTTGTCTAAAATATACAGGTCACTGCAAAGCAACTCCAAATAGCTAAAGAGGACTAATATGGCAGCATATTTTAAGAGAGATGTGGATTCAAAGCTAACTTATTAGCTGTTTGAGTCTTTTCCACCTATTTAACCTCCCTAAGCCCCAGTTTCTTCAGAGGATAATATCTACAACACAGGACTGTTTGTAAGAATTAAATGAGGCTATTTCATAAGGGACCTAAGACAGACTTGGACACATAGTAAACGTTCAATAAATGATAGATAATATTATTAACTGACCAAGAATTCATGACATTCCATGATCTTTTTCTATCTTCCCAATGGTATCCCACTATTTCCTAACAATATTGTACATTTTTAACATACCATATCACATCTCATATATTGAATATACCTTACGTGCCCCATGTTCATGCCTTTGATCATGTCATACTCTGTGCCTGAATTTTCCCTGGCAAATTCTTATCCATTCTTAGAAACCTTGATCAAATCCCATTCTCCTTCAAGAGAACTTCAAATACCTACTCCTTTCAGAAAGTCAGTCAGACCCCTGGGCTTGCAGCTGGTGCTCAAAAGGAAACAAATTATTAACCCTCAAGAAAATTTAGAAGACTGTAAGAGATAACAGGTGTTGGTTTTGTAGAAAGTAGAAACTAGCAGCTTGAACATTAGAAATAGGCCAAAAGAATAAATCTTCATTGTGAAGCTAAACTTATAACGAAAGCATGGCAAAGACAGCAGAATGTCCAGTATACACAGGAGTTGCTTCATGGCTATCTGAGTTAATGAATGTAAGAAAAAAGCCTGGGAAATTGAAAATATTATTTTCCATGGTTCCTGATAGCTATGTTAGAGAAAAAGACTCACTATAGCCTTCAAGCAAATATGCTCTCCACATTAAAAAAAAATCCTAAATATCAAGGTACCATTTAGAAAAACGTGTCAATTTTTACTAAAGTTTCATTTTTTAAATCACTAGGTCAAAAGTTTTTGTCATTCTGGCACTTAATATTTTCTGATTTATATACTCAAATTTACCTCCTACTCTACCTCAAAAGTCAAATCCTCAAAAGCTACCTGTCCTCAAAACTTTATGTTTACTATCCTCTCTCCCAGACATCTCCTTCCACTATCAAATTTTATAGTATTTGCATTAAGGCCAACCAATAGAGTCTCTTTTCATAATTTAGGATCCCCCAAAGAAATGACAGACATTAAATCTTTCCAAGTGACTTCTGAAGTCTTTTGTAAGAAGCCTTCAGGAATAAAAAATTTAAATTAAAATTTTTATCATTGGGGACACACCAGGTTCTCTCAGTGTCTGTGGCTGGAAAGTCTAGTCCCACCTGCCCAGATGCTGACTGATTAAGATACTAGAGTAAATTTACTCTTCTTTCTTCAATAAGAACTATGCTTTTTCTTCAGCAAAGGTTAGATGTAAAGCTCAATATTAGACACAAGCCATATTAATAAATATTCAATGATTCATATGTAATATTAATACTAAGACTTCACACTAAGTACAAATTTCTAAATGTCCTATTCTAAACTTTTAGGATACTTTTGAAGGAATCTGATCTAAAATCTGTACTTTTTGTTCACAGGTTATTATTAATATTCCTTCTACAAGGTTTCAATATTACATTCTAACATTTAATTTTAGATCTTAAAGGTCATCATAGTATTTTAAAGCTGGAAGAAACCTTGAACATCTCGTACTTGTTATGAAATGTAAGGCTCAAAGTAAGCCTAGAAAAGACAGAGGTAGAATCCATAAAGTTTGGTGACTGACTATATATAAAAGGAAAAAGAATCAAGGATGACTCCTAGTTTTCAAGTCAAAGAGATATGGAAATATTAAGGAATTGTTCAGTAGACTTTAGAAGGGAAACTAATTTGGGGGGCAGGAAGAGTGGAATAAGATAAAGGTTGTTTTGCTGTTGATGAAATAAACAGAGTGTGACACTAATCTTACCTTATGAATGAAGAAAAGCTCACTCTTCCTAGATGAATGGGAGGGCTGGGGAGGGGTGGAAGGAGTGGAAGCTAATCACTGCCCCAGCTTGAAATAGGAAATCTCTGCCTCTAGCCCATACATTGATCCTTTTTCATTTCCCACAAAATAAATACCTAAATTAGTGACAAGTCCTCCCAAAAGGACTTGATCTTCTTATGAATGATACTAAATATTTGTATTATTTCTGAAATAATTTTACTCATATTTTTGAACTCTAAAAAGATTTATGATCTTTGTTCGACCCTCTTCAGCTTTACTTCAGCCCTTTTCATGTGAACCAAACAGAACAGCATGTAAAACCAAGATAATCTAATCAACAATAACCTATTTTAACTGTGCACTGTGAATTAAAGTCTAAATGAATTCTATTCATTATCTAAAATTTAAAGGGGTTGATCTCTTATTGGACAGAGAATTTACTAAAGAAAAAAGAGTTGGCTGGTTTTGGTGTGCAGGCACTGTTAACTGTGCCTGCCAACAACCTAGTACCGCAAACACTGGATTCTGTTCATCCAATGGTTCTTTGTCAACAAGCCATAATCACATTTAGACACACATTAGTAAATTTTAACAAAGCAGAATTAATCCTTTCGGTCTCCCTATAGCCTAGGTTCTCAAGCTTCTACAATTTTTTAACAGGAAAGTTTTTAAACAATTAGTACTGAACATGCATATACAGAAAGATGAAAAAGGCTAGATGCAGAATTGGTTCCATCGCTAAATATTATCATCTCTAGTGGGGTATCAACTTTCTGCTCATAAACATTTCCCTCCTAAATTTCACTCCTTTTGATTTATTACTTAAGAGATTGATTTGGTTTATGAAAATATTTCTGAAAAAGATAAACCCCACACACTGGTTACCTGTGCAGAAGAAGAGAGGGAAATGGGTTCAGTGAGAAGTACCAGAGGCTTTGACATACCTGTAATGTTTTATTATGAATGTGAAAATGTATTACTATTTAAAAAATCCAAGTAGTGGGTACACAGGCCATAAATTAAGTATATGGTTGGGGGAAAAATGATAAAAATTGCTTTGTCTCTCAACCCACCCGCCTTACTTCCCCTGCTCCTCACCACACCCCCACCAAGGAAAACTCTATAGCTAAGAGCAATTGTGGTCAAGGGGAAAGAAGAAATGGTTTGGATATGTTATACATTTCATAGGAAGACAAATCCAGGGTGTACAGAGCAGGAAAGACTCCAGAAAACAGGCAAGTACTAAAAACAAATTATAATTTTGCCAGGAAGTACCTGTATCAGTAACTATCCTTGGAGATGCTTCTAAAATTATCCTTTTTTCCACTTCTACAGCAAATTACACGTTTGGGCAACACACTTTTGATTAGTGTGGGAGCAGCTTCTCTACCTTTCAATGTGTTTTTTTTTTTAATTTTTGGATTTTATTTATTTTTTTATACAGCAGGTTCTTATTACTCATCCATTTTATACACATCAGTGTATACATGTCAATCCCAACCACCCAATTCAGCACACCACCATCCCCACCCCACCGCCGCTTTCCTCCCTAGGTGTCCATACATTTGTTCTCTACATCTGTGTCTCAATTTCTGCCCTGCAAATCGGTTTCATCTGTACCATTTCTCTAGGTTTCACATATATGTGTTAATATATCATATTTGCTTTTCTCTTTCTGACTTACTTCACTCTGTATGACAGTCTCTAGAACCATCCACATCTCTACAAATGACCCAATTTCATTCCTTTTTATGGCTTATAATATTCCATTGTATATATGTACCACATCTTCTTTAACCATTCGTCTGTCAAAGGACATTTAGGTTGCTTCCATGACCTGGCTATTGTAAATAGTGTTGCAAAGAACATTGGGGTGCAACTGTCTTTTTAAATTATGGTTTTCTCTGGGTATACACCCAGTAGCGGGATTGCTGGGTCATGTGATAATTCTATTTTTAGTTTTTTAAGGAACCTCCATATTGTTCTCAATAGTGGCTATATCAATTTACATTCCCACCAACAGTGCAAGAGGGTTCCCTTTTCTCCACACCCTCTCCAGCATTTGTTGTTTGTAGATTTTCTGATGATGCCCATTCTAATTGGTGTGAGGTGATACCTCACTGTAGTTTTGATTTGCATTTCTCTAATAATTAGTGATGCTGAGCAGCTTTTCATGTGCCTCTTGGCCACCTGTATGTTTTCTTTGGAGAAATGTCTATTTAGCTCTTCTGCACATTTTCTGATTGGGTTGTTTGTTTTTTTAATATTGGGCTGCATGAGCTGTTTATATATTTTGGAGATTAATCCTTTGTCCGTTGATTCCTTTACAAATATTTTCTCCCATTTTGAGAGTTGCCTTTTCGTCTTGTTTACAGTTTCCTTTTCTGTGCAAAAGCTTTTAAGTTTCATTAGGTCCCATTTGTTTATTTTTGGTTTTATTTCCATTAATGTAGGAAGTGGGTCAAAAAAGATCTTGCTGTGATTTATGTCAGAGTGTTCTGCCTATGTTTTCCTCTAAGAGTTTCGTAGTGTCCAGTCTTACATTTAGGTCTCTAATCCATTTTGAGCTTATTTTTGTGTATGGTGTTAGGGACTTTTACATGAGCTTATTTTTGTGTATGGTGGTAGGGACTGTTATAATTTCATTCTTTTACATGTAGCTGTCCAGTTTTCCCAGCACCACTTATTGAAGAGACTGTCTTTTCTCCATTGTATATCCTTGCCTCCTTTGTCATAGATTAGTTGACCACAGGTGAGTGGATTTATCTCTAGGCTTTCTATCTTCTTCCATTGATCTATATTTCTATTTTGGTGCCAGTACCATACTGTCTTGATTACTGTAGCTCTGTAGTATACTCTGAAGTCAGGGAGTCTGATTCCTCCAGCTCCGTTTTTTTCCCTCAAGACTGCTTTGGCTATTCAGGGTCTTCTGTATCTCCATACAATTTTAAGATATTTTGCTCTAGTTCTGTAAAAATGCTATTGGTAATTTGATAGGGATTTCATTGAATCTGTACATTGCTTTGGGTAGTACTGTCATTTTCACAATATTGATTCTTCCAATCCAGGAACATGTTATATCTCCATCTGTTGGTATCATCTTTAATTTCTTTCATCAGTGTCTTATAGTTTTCTGCATACAGGTCTTTTATCTCCCTAGGTCGATTTATTCCTAGCTATCTTATTCTTTTTATTACAGTGGTAGATGGGAGTGTTTCCTTAATTTCTCTTTCAGATTTTTCATCATTAGTGTATAGGAATGCAAGAGATTTCTATGCATTAATTTTGTATCCTGCAACTTTACCACATCCATTGATTATCTCTAGTTGTTTTCTGGTAGCATCTTTAGGATTCTCTATATATAGTATCATGTCATCTGCAAACAGTGACAGTTTTACTTCTTCTTTTCCAATTTGTATTCCTTTTATTTCTTTTTCTTCTCTAATTGCCATGGCCAGGACTTCCAAAACTATGTTGAATAATAGTGGTGAGAGTAGACATCCTTGTCTGGTTCCTGATCTTAGAAGAAATGCTTTCAGTTTTTCACCATTCAGAATGATGTTGGCTGTGGGTTTGTCATATATGTCCTTTATTATGTTGAGGTAGGTTCCCTCTATGCCCACTTTCTGGAGAGTTTTTATCATAAATGGGTGTTGAATTTTGTCAAAAGCTTTTTCTGCATCTATTGAGAAGATCATATGGTTTTTCTTCTTCAATTTGTTAATATGGTGTATCACATTGATTGATTTGCATATATTGAAGAATCCTTGCATCCCTGGGATAAATCCCACTTGATCATGGTGGATGATCTGTTTAACGTGTTGTTGGATTCTGTTTGCTAGTATTTTGTTGAGGATTTTTGCATCTATATTCATCAGTGATATTGGTCTGTAATTTTTTTTTGTAGTGTCTTTGTCTGGTTTGGGTATCAGGGTGATGGTGGCCTCAGAATGAGTTTGGAAGTGTTCCTTCCTCTGCAATTTTTGGCAAGACTTTGAGAAGGATGGGTGTTGGCTCTTCTCTAAATATTTGATAGAATTCACCTGTGAAGTCATCTGGGCCTGGACTTTTGTTTCTTGGAAGATTTTTAATCACAGTTTCAATTTCATTACTTGTGATTGGTCTGTTTATACTTTCTATTTCTTCCTGGTTCAGTCTTGGAAGGCTATACCTTTCTAAGAATTTGTCTTCTTCTTCCAGGTTGTCCATTTTATTGGCATAGAGTTGCTTGTAGTAGTCTCTTAGGATGCTTTGTATTTCTGCAGTGTCTGTTGGAACTTCTCCTTTTTCATTTCTAATTTTATTGATTTGAGTCCTCTCCCTCTTTTTCTTGATGAGTCTGGCTAATGGTTTATCAATTTTGTTTATCTTCTCAAAGAACCACCTTTTAGTTTTATTGATCTTTGCTACTGTTTTCTTTGTTTCTATTTCATTTATTTCTGCTCTGATCTTTATGATTTCTTTCCTTCTGCTAACTTTGGGTTTTGTTTGTTCTTCTTTCTCTAGTTCCTTTACGTGTAAGGTTAGATTGTTTACTTGATATTTTTCTTGTTTCTTGAGGTAGGCTTGTATAGCTATAAACTTCCCTCTTAGAACTCCTTTTGCCACATCCCATAGGTTTTGGATCATCGTGTTTTCATTGTCATTTGTCTCTAGGTATTTTTTTATTTCCTCTTGGATTTCAGTGATCTCTTGGTTATTTAGTAACGTATTGTTTAGCCTCCATGTGTTTGTGTTTTTTATGTTTTTCTCCCTGTAATTTATTTCTAATCTCATAGCATTGTGGTCAGAAAACATGCTTCATATGATTTAAATTTTCTTAAATTTACTGAGGCTTGATTTGTGACCCAAGATGTGATCTATCCTGGAGAATGTTCCATGTGCGCTTGAGAAGAAAGTGTAATCTGCTGTTTTTGGATGGAATGTCTTATAAATATCAATTACATCTATCTGGTCTATTGTGTCATTTAACGCTTGCGTTTCCTTATTAATTTTCTGTTTGGATGATCTGTCCATTGGTGTAAGTGAGGTGTTAAAGTCCCCCACTATTATTGTGTTTCTGTTGATTTCCTCTTTTAGAGCTGTTAGCAGTTGCCTTAGGTATTGAGGTGCTCCTATGTTGGGTGCATATATATTTATAATTGTTATATCTTCTTCTTGGATTGATCCCTTGATCATTATGTAGTGTCCTTCCTTGTCTCTTGTAACATTCTTTATTTTAAAGTCTATTTTATCTGAGTATTGCTACTCCAGCTTTCTTTTGATTTCCATTTGCATGCAATATCTTTTTCCATCCCCTCACTTTCAGTCTATATGTGTCCCTAGGTCTTTAGTGGGTCTCTTGTAGACAGCATATAGATGGGTCTTGTTTTTGTACCCATTCAGCAAGCCTGTGTCCTTTGGTTGGAGCATTTAATCCATTTACGTTTAAGGTAATTATCGATATGTATGTTCCCATTACCATTTTCTTAATTGCCTTGGGTTTGTTTTTGTAGGTCCTTTTCTTCTCTTGTGTTTCCCACTTAGAGAAGTTCCTTTAGCATTTGTTGTAGAGCTGGTTTGGTGGTGCTGAATTCTCTTAGCTTTTGCTTGTCTTTAAAGCTTTTGATTTCTCTATCATATCTGAATGAGATCCTTGCCTGGTAGAGTAAACTTGGTTGTAGTTTCTTCCCTTTCATCACTTTAAGTATATCATGCCACTCCCTTCTGGCTTGTAGAGTTTCTGCTGAGAAATCAGCTGTTAACCTTATGGGAGTTCCCATGTATGTTGTCATTTTTCCCTTGCTGCTTTCAATAATCTTTCTTTGTCTTTAATTTTTGCCAATTTGATTACTATGTGTCTCAGCGTGTTTCTCCTTGGGTTTATCCTGTATGGGACTCTCTGCACTTCCTGGACTTAGGTGGCTATTTCCTTTCCCATGTTAGGGAAGTTTTCGACTATAACCTCTTCAAATATTTTTTCGGGTCCTTTCTCTCCCTCTTCTCCTTCTGGTACCCCTATAATGCGAATGCTGTTGCATTTAATGTTGTCCCAGAGGTCTCTTAGGCTGTCTTCATTTCTTTTCATTCTTTTTTCTTTATTCTGTTCTGCAGCAGTGAATTCCACCATTCTGTCTTCCAGGTCACTTCCGTTCTTCTGCCTCAGTTATTCTGCTATTGATTCCTTCTAGTGTGGTTTTCATTTCAGTTATTGTACTGTTCATCTCTGTTTGTTTATTCTTTTTTTGAAATTTTATTTATTTATTATTTTTGGCAGTGTTGGGTCTTCGTTTCTGTGCGAGGGCTTTCTCTAGTTACAGCAAGGGGGGGGGCCACTCTTCATCGTGATGCACGGGCTTCTCACTATCATGCCCTCTCTTGTTGCGGAACACAGGCTCCAGACGCGCAGGCTCAGTAGTTGTGGCTCACGGGCCTAGTTGCTCCGCGGCACGTGAGATTTTCCCAGCCCAGGGCTCGAACCTGTGTCCCCTGCATTGGCAGGCAGATTCTCAACCACTGCACCACCAGGGAAACCTGTTTGTTTTTTAATTCTTCTAGATATTTGTTAAACATTTCTTGCATCGTCTCGATCTTTGCCTCCATTCTTTTTCCAAGGTCCTGGATCATCTTCACTATCATTATTCTGAATTCTTTTTCTAGAAGGTTGCCTATCTCCACTTCATTTAGTTGTTTTTCTGGGGTTTTATCTTGTTCCTTCATGTGGTACATAGCCCTCTGCCTTTTCATCTTGTCTATCTTTCTGTGAATGTGGACTTTGGTCCACAGGCTGCAGAACTGTAGTCTCAATGTGTTTTTAATAGTCATCATTTTCCAAAATCATATGAGAATTTTAATTAATTTTCTCATACCCAAATATGCTGAAATATGAAGACAGCCACCAGCCTTTCCCCAAGTGACATCAATTACTCTGCGTAGAACATTAAATATAACTTTAAATCTAATTGGACTTCCTACCATAGCCTACTGAATTTGAAAATAACATATGAGAAGTTACATATAGAAGCTTTTAATTGTGTATGTTTAGTAAGCAGTAATTAAGTATTTGAATGATGAAGCTTTTTTAGTAACGTTTGCACACACAACTTCAAATATCTCTGTTCAGGTTTCGAGAATGAGAGAAATAGGACTAGAATGTACATAGTCAATTTACAAAACTCCTTGTGAAAAACCAGTGCTAGCAAGAAATGGACTAACTGGGATTTTATTCATCTTCCTGAACTATGTAAGTTTTGGGGCTGACCAAGTAAACAGTTATTTCTCTGCCTATCTTGTTACTTTCTGTATTTTGAAGGAAATAACAGCTCACTATTAAAGGCAGTTAATTGTTAAGCCTTTTGGTCTTTTGACCAAATCTGGTAAACAACTTTCAAAATATAGGTAGCATTAACAATGCCTATTTTAAGATGACTATGGTAAACTCAAAAACATAATTTAAAATATTCATGATATATTAGTCTTGTTACTATGACAAGAATTTTCAGGTGCTTAAGAAAACAAAACAAAGGTTATCACACATTCTAATCGAGTAGGTCCAGTATGAGTCTCTAGAACAGAGGTTTTCAACCTTAAATTCACATGAGATTCACTGAGGGAACTGAGGCCCAGGCCACACTCCAGTCCTATCAAATCAATCTTTGAAGGGTGGGACCCAGGCACCAGCAAACTTTTGAAAGTTTCCAAGGTGATTCCCATAGGTAATTAAGGTTGCAAACCATAGCTCTAACATCCTAACAGTATACACCTGATTTCAGTATCCCACAAAGAGAAATCACAAACACACACATGACATGCAGTAAAAAAAATTAAGTAGTCTGCTTTTTTCGTAGGACACCACACAGTAACTTTTGTCTATGTGAGCCTGACATACTTCAGCTCAAATGAACTTTCCCACCACAAAAACAAACTCTCAGCAAACCCATCAGATACAAGAGATAAGCCATAAAACTAGGAGGAATGAAAACACCTTCCTATACAACTGATGGCTGTACACACTTGCAACTAGTCTGTACCCTGAAATTAGTGTGAGATGAAACATTTATTTTCCCTAAGGACTTATATTTGACTCTTGTCCTTAACGAAAATGTTGATAAAAGTCTAAATGGTAATGATGAAAATTCATCACTATCAATGAGAAAACACCTCATCTGAAAGCAAACCTCAAGAAGCCCTCCTACACATTTTATACAGCAAGAAATTTAAATTGAATCTATTTGCATAAACACTTCACAATTATATATATATATTTTTTTTAAAAACACTTAAGTTTTACGTATGTTCAGGTACTAATTAGTATTCAGAAGGAAAGACCATACAGAAACTCAAATCCAGTCTTCTCCCTTAAAGGAAATTTCTTTTACAAGTTGAATTACATTTTTTTTTCAAAGCAGCCTTTACTTTATCATAATGGTAGTTTGTATTTATACTGTTTTGACATTTCCTAGGCTCTCTAAGAATCAATCCATCCAACATCTCTGTGAGGTGGATACTAATCAGTTTCCCACACATTATTCTCAGCTCCTTATTTCTAAGACTGAAAAACTTACTCATAAGCAGTTACTGAACTGAGCCAAGGTGAATGAGACAAATAAAGAAATATGTGAACACTTGCCAACATTCACTGTTTTGTTGTTCTGTTTTGTCTTACTAATCCACCCCACCCCAGCCAAAAGAAGGGAAGTTATAACATGTGAACATTTAACCCACTGTTTTTCATAACTGGGGTACCACAAAATTGATGTAGGGAGTCCTCGCCTACCAAAAAAAACCAACAAAAACCTGTCAAAAGAGAGCAAGTATAAAGAACTCAATTGGGAAGAGAATGAAAAACTGAAGAGAAATGGACAGGAAGAATTATTCACAGCAACTTAATTGAAAGTGATTGATATTTTAAGTATTAGGGGAAAAGATTCTCATTTAAAAATTAAGCAACAGTGCTTTAATCAAGTCTAGAAGATATCCCATTCCCATACAGAAAAATCTATATACACTTTAATTTCCAAATTTCAAGCTGTTTACAACTAATTAAATATGCTCACCCAGTTTCTCATTAACTTAGTGCAGAACTTTCAGAAAAAAGATGTCTCTACATAGTTTATTTTCAAACATAAAACTGAATTACACTTTATACACTCTGTTATACCAATGTATCTTTCCTTTTTGTTTTTTGGGTTTTTTGCAGTACATGGGCCTCTCACTGTTGTGGCCTCTCCCATTGCGGAGCACAGGCTCCGGATGCGTAGACTCAGTGGCCATGGCTCACGAGCCCAGCCGTTCCATTGCATGTGGGATCTTCCCGGACCGGGGCACGAACCCGTGTCCCCTGCATCGGCAGGCGAACTCTCAACCACTGCGCCACCAGGGAAGCCCTGTATCTTTCCTTTGACCAGAAGAAATTAACATATAATCTTACCTTTCCTTCCAGAGGATTTTCGAGTATTAATGTTATGGCAACAGCTCAGTGTAAAGCATGCAAAGCTAAAAACATTTAACAAGTGATCTAGTTAGATCTCAGAGAATGACTGTTGTTTGAGTACACATGTAACAAAGGTTAATGACAAAAGTAAAATGCATTTTAAAGAACTTATTACGTTCAGATCTGTAAGCACAAGTGTGGTTTTTACAGCTTCTACCTAATGAAGTCACTTAAATAAATGTAAGAAAGGTAGAAGAGAAGGTACCAATGAATGCCAGTGCAGAAGACAAAGCTCCCCAAAGGAAACAATATAGCTACACTAAAACTGATCAGCTCAGATTTGAAAGGAATATATAGGCACAAGATATAAGAAAACACAATCTGATAAGGACAAATACAAGAGTGACAAAGAATTAAGAAAACTGTTAAAGACTGCAACTATAAATAAAAAATTAACCCTTTTCCCACAAATAACAGCTAAAAAATGTCAAAGAAGGAAGCATTCCTACACTGGGAAGGAAGCTAAGTAGAATGTCCTTTATGGCTGCTTTCAAATAAAAGATACTATTATTTTATGATTCATTCACTCTAAGTCACAGTAAAACCTTGACATCATCTGAAGTCATCAGAAATAAGAAAGAATGCATACTAAATTTAAACCGCAGAAGAATTAACTTTGAATGTTCCTCAAAAGGTAACTATACACTGTTCTTCATAATTAAGTATAAAATAATTTCAGTGGACTACCACACTTAATTCTACACCCATCTAACTAAAAACATTTTGACATATTTAGATACTCAATATTGGCTATACCTTCCAACAAATACCTGTGGAAGGAAGAAAAGGAGGGATAGAAGAGCAGACTTAAGTACTTCCATCCTTCAAAAAACAAACATATATTTTTGACATCTACTTAAACACTAAAATATCAGTTTGTAAAAAGTGTTTAATCTAAGTTCTAGAAAACTTAATTTATTCAGTTCTCTGCTGCTTCCATAGAATAAATGCATGCCCTAGAATAAAATTTATCTGAGTACCTTAATATTCATCTTTTCTACTGCTGTAGGGGTTAATATGAAAGAATGGTTAAATGCAAAATGAATACAAAATTTTAAAACTTGGGTTTGAGTCCCCTCCTAAACTATGTAACCTTAAGCAAGTAAATTATTTAATCTCAGCCAATTACTACTCATCTGTAAATAAGGAAATGTTGACACCTGTCTTAGGAAATTGTGAGGGTAAAAGATGATTAATTTAAGGAGATCAGAATTCCTGAAACATGGTAAAAGCACTCATTACCTATCAATGATTAATTTCAATGCCAGATATTAGTGAAATCAATATTATACATTTGTAGCTAATATTCCTTAAAGGTAAAGCCCAAGGAAAGTTATGTAAAAATCAAGCACAAAATAAGTAAAATTCAGAAACCCTGCCAATGCAAGATGGCATGCTATAGAAACAAAAATAACATTATTAGCAAATGAGATTACATTCCTAAGAATGAAAGCAACTGTAAAACCTTTAGAATTTAAAATCTATTTAAAAAGCAGCTTCCTGAAAATTAATAACATTCTCACTCTCCAGCAAAGAGAAGGAAAAGAAAAAAACAGAAAAGGGAGGTGGGGGTGGGGATGGGAAGAAGTGTGTAGTGGACGGCCATTCCAATAATATCAGAGAAAGTTTTTTTTTTTTTAAAGAATGATGTAAAAATTGATGAAATCCAAGTAAAGTCTATAGTTAACAGTATACCAATGTCAATTTCCTGGCTTTGATACTTGTACTATAGTCTTATAAGATGTTATCACTGGAGGAAGCTAGGTACAAGGTACACAAGAACTCTGTAGTATAGTTGTGCAACTTCCATTAGTCTAAAATTATTTCAAAATAAAAATATTTTTAAAAGGCAGAAAATACATCTCACAAGAAACTTGTGTGACTGAGACAAAGAAAATTATAAACTTCCAAAATGTAAAAGAAGACCTGAATAAACAAAGAGAAATATGTTTCCAGATGGGGAAGTCCAAACATAACACTATCATTCTAATCATATTACTAATCTTAAGCAGTTCTATTTATAATATTAATGTTTTTTTCTATTTAACAAAATGATTCTGAGGCTCAACTAGAATAATAAATAGACATGTAAAGCAAAGAATCATGTAGGAAGGATTAACCACATCAGGCACTAAAGAACATAAGCTGTTAAGAACTGAAAGTAGTATAACTCTAACAAGAATTATTAGACAAAGCAGTGAAACAGGATGGCCAACAAGCATACCTTATTTCCTATATCCTCACAAAACTAAATTCCAAATGGACTGAAAAATAAAAGCCAAAAACTAAAAGAATAAAATTACATGACAATTTATAAAATATCATTAAGGGTTTCTGGTCTGACATGTAAAGTGCGTACAAGTCATTACTACCATTCTCACAACAAGAAAAAAGCTGAAAAAACTGAAAATCAACAACTCTTCTTAGATCTATCAGAGAATTGAGGTCCAAGGCAAACTGCTGCCCTAAAACTGGAGAGACAGAGAATCACAGCTTACAGGGAGCAGAAACCCACAGTTTGGGGCCAGTATCCTTAGGAACACTTAAACTATAATTGACGACTTGCTGAAAGTTCAGTGTGAACTGGCTTGAGAGCTAAAAACTCAGGGAATGGGCACTCTTTCCTGAGTTTTATCTCTAGGTGCACCAACAGGTTCCATTATGAAGATATGAGAAATATCCCCTCATACTTTTAGCAGAGAGGGGAATAACTATTTTAAAATAGCCCAGCACTCTCTCTGTTCTCCATAACAAAGTCCTGCCCTCAAAGGAAATTTTTTACCGAAGACTAACCAACCTGGGGGAAGGAAAATACCTAATTGCCTCTCTAGCCTTCTTGACTCACCTAAATGTTTGAGGAGGACAGGAGCACTAAGAACTAATCAGGAAAGTCACAGCCAAGAAACAGAGGCTCACTAAAAGACTGAGACCTAATCATAGGATTACAGAATGCTTCCTCTCCTCCACACCTCATCTACCATCAATAAAGCTCCTATATGAGAGTACAGCGGGAAGAACTCCAAGCCTCAGGAATTACTAAGGAAGACCAAAGACAACAAGCACAAAAGAGGAAATTTTAGCCTCTGACACCACAGTTACAGCAAACAATAAACTCCTAGCCAGTTAACATAAAACCTCACACTAAAGGTCAATCTACCTCCGTTCCTTTCAGTCAATACACTATGTCCGGCTATCAACAAAAAAATTATAAGGCATGCTAAAATGCAAAAAAACACAGTCTGAAGATACAAAGTAAGGATCAGAACCAGACTCAGATTTGACAGAGACTTTTAGAATTACCACATTGAGAATTTAATAACTATGCTTAATTAATGCTAAGAACTTTAATGGAAAAAGTGGACATCATGAAAAAACTGGTAGATAATGTAAGCAATGTAAGCAGAGACATGAAAACCCTATGAAAGAGTCAAAAGGAAATGACAAAAATCAATAACACTGTAACAGAAATGAAGAATGCTTCTGATCAGTTCATCAATAGGCTGACAGAGCTGAGAAAAGAATCAGTAAGCTTGAAGATACGTCAATAGAAACCTCCAAAACAGAAAAGCAAAGAGGAAAAAAAAAAAAATCAAAAAAAATCAAAAACACAGAACATAATGTCCATGAACTGTGGGACAACTACAAAAGGTGTAACTATGAATAATGGGAATATCAGAAGAGGAAGAACAGAAAAAATATTTGAAGTACTAATAATGGCAGAGAATTTTCCAAAATAAATGATAGATATTAAAAACCACAGATCCATGAAGCTCAGAGACCATGAAGCAGGATAAATACCAAAAAACAAACAAAATAAAACCCTACACTTAGGCATATCATATTCAAACTGCAGAAAATCAAATACAGAGAAAATCTTAAAAGAAGCCAGAGGAAAAAACACCTTACCTAAGAGGAATAACATTGAGCATTACACTAGTACCCTCTTCAGAAGTCATGCAAGCAAGAAGAGACTGAAGTGAAAACTGAGAGTCTTGAAAGGGAAAAAACAAACCAAAAAAAAAAAATAATACCAACCTAGAATTCTGTATCCAGCAAAATGATCCTTCAAAGGTAAAGGACAAATCAAGATTTTTCTCAGAGAAACATACATTGAGAGAATTTGTCACCAGTACACCTGCCCTGCAAGAAACGTTAACAATTCTTCAGAGAGAAAGAACATGATGTATGTCAGAAACAGATTTACATAAAGAAAAAAGAGCCCTACAGAAAGAATAAATTAAGGTAAAATACGATTACCACATACCATTTCCACATTTAGAGAAGATTTTATACACACACACACAAACACACACACACACATTTATTTATTTAATCTTCACTTAAGACATAACCAGGGAACAAGGGGAAGATGGCGGAAGAGTAAGACGCGGAGATCACCTTCCTCCCCACAGATACACCAGAAATACATCTACACGTGGAATAACTCCTACAGAACACCTACTGAACGCTGGCAGACGACATCAGACCTCCCAAAAGGCAAGAAAGTCCCCACGTACCTGGGTAGGGAAAAGAAAAAAGAATAAACAGAGACAAAAGGATAGGGACGGGACCTGCACCAGTGGGAGGGAGCTGTGAAGAAGGAAAGGTTTCCACAAACTAGGAGCCCCTTCGCGGGCGGAGACCGCGGGTGGCGGACGGGGAAAGCTTCGAGGCTGCGGCGGCGAACACAGCAACAGGGGTACAGAGGGCAAAGCGGAGAGATTCCCGCACAGAGGATCGGTGGCGACCGGCACTCACCAGCCCGAGAGGCTTGTTTGCTCACACGACAGGGCGGGCAGGGCTGGGAGCTGAGGCTCGGGCTTTGGTCGGAGCGCAGGGAGAGGACTGGGGTTGGCGGCGTGAACACAGCCTGCAGGGGTTTAGTGCGCCACGGCTAGCCGGGAGGAAGTCCGGGAAAAAGTCTGGACCTGCCGAAGAGGAAAAAGAGACTTTTTCTTCCCTCTTTGTTTTCTGGTGCACGAGGAGAGGGCATTAAGAGTGCTGCTTAAAGGAACTCCAGAGACGGGCGCAAGCCGCGGCTAAAAGCGCATACCCTAGAGACGGGCATGAGACGCTAAGGCTGCTGCTGCCACCACCAAGAAGCCTGTGTGCGAGCACAGGTCACTATCCACACCCCCCTTCCGGGGAGCCTGTGCAGCCTGCCACTGCCAGGGTCCCGGGATCCTGGGACAACTTCCCCGGGAGAACACACGGCGCGCCTCAGGCTGCTGCAACGTCACGCCAGCCTCTGCTGCCGCAGGCCCGCCCCGCACTCCGTGCCCCTCCCTCCCACCGCTCTGAGTGAGCCAGAGCCCCCGAATCAGCGGCTCCTTTAACCCCGTCCTGTCTGAGCGAACAACAGACGCCCTCTGGCGACCTACACGCAGAGGCGGGGCCATATCCAAAGCTGAGCCCCAGGAGCTGTGAGAACAAAGAAGAAAAAGGGAAATCTCTCCCAGCAGCCTCAGAAGCAGTGGATTAAAGCTCCACAATCAACTTGATGTACCCTGCATCTGTGGAATACATGAATAGACAACGAATCATCCCAAACTGAGGAGAGGAACTTTGAGAGCAAGATTTATGATTTTTTTCCCCTTTTCCTCTTTTTGTGTGTATGTGTATGCTTCTGTGTGAGATTTTGTCTGTATAGCTTTGCTTCCACCATTTGTCCTAGGGTTCTATCTGTCCATTTTTTGTGGGTTTTATTTATTGTTTTATTTTAAATTTATTTTTCTTAATAATTATTTTATATTTTAACTATTTTTTACCTTATTTTGTTTTATCTTCTTGCTTTCTTTCCTTCCTTCCCTCCTTCCTTCCTCCCTCCCTCCTTCCCTCCTACCTTCCTCTCTCTCTCTCTCTCTCTTTATTTCTTTCTACTTTTAACCCCTTTTATTCTGAGCCGTGTAGATGAAAGGCTCTTGGTGCTGCAGCCAGGAGTCAGTAATGTACCTCTGAGGTGGGAGAGCCAACTTCAGGACACTGGACCACAAGAGACCTCCCAGCTCCACATAATATCAAACGGTGAAAATCTCCCAGAGATCTCCATCTCAATACCAGCACCCAGCTTCACTCAACGACTAGCAAGCTACAGTGCTGGACACCCTATGCCAAACAACTAGCAAGACAGGAACACAACCCCACCCATTAGTAAAGAGGCTGCCTAAAATCATAAGTCCACAGACACCCAAAAACACACCACCAGACGTGAACCTGCCCACCAGAAAGACAAGATCCAGCCTCATCCAACAGAACACAGGCAATAGTCTCCTCCACCAGGAAGGCTACACAACCCACTAAACCAACTTTAGCCACTGGGGACAGACACCAAAAACAACGGGAACTACGAACATGCAGCCTGCAAAAAGGAGACCCAAAACACAGTAAGATAAGCAAAGTGAGAAGACAGAAAAACACACAAGAGATGAAGGAGCAAGATAAAAACCTACCAGACCTAACAAATGAAGAGGAAATAGGCAGTCTACCTGAAAAAGAATTCAGAATAATGATAGTAAAGATGATCCAAAATCTTGGAAATAGAATAAACAAAATGCAAGAAACATTTAACAAGGACCTAGAAGAACGAAAGATGAAACAAGCAATGATGAACAACACAATAAATGAAATTAAAAATACTCTAGATGGGATCAATAGCAGAATAACTGAGTCAGAACGGATAGTGACGTGGAAGATAAAATAGTGGAAATAACTACTGCAGAGCAGAATAAAGAAAAAAGAATGAAAAGAACTGAGGACAGTCTCAGAGACCTCTGGAACAACATTAAACACACCAACATTCGAATTATAGGGGTTCCAGAAGAAGAGAAAAAGAAAGGGACTGAGAAAATATTTGAAGAGATTATAGTTGAAAACTTCCCTAATATGGGAAACGAAATAGTTAATCAAGTCCAGGAAGCACAGAGAGTCTCATACAGGATAAATCCAAGGAGAAATACGCCAAGACACATATCAATCAAACTGTCAAAAATTAAATACAAAGAAAATATATTAAAAGCAGCAAGGGAAAAATAGCAAACAAGGGAATCCCCATAAGGTTAACAGCTGATCTTTCAGCAGAAACTCTGCAAGCCAGAAGGGACTGGCAGGACATATTTAAAGTAATGAAGGAGAAAAACCTGCAACCAAGATTACTCTACTCAGCAAGGATCTCATTCAGATTTGATGGAGAAATTAAAACCTTTACAGACAAGCAAACGCTGAGAGTTCAGCACCACCAACCCAGCTTACAAAAAATGCTAAAGGAACTTCTCTAGGCAAGAAACATAAGAGAAGGAAAAGACCTACAATAATGAACTCAAAACAATTAAGAAAATGGTGATAGGAACATACATATCAATAATTACCTTAAACGTATATGGACTAAATGCTCCCACCAAAAGACACAGATTGGCTGAATGGATACAAAAACAAGACCCTTATATATGCTGTCTACAAGAGACCCACTTCAGACCTAGAGACACATACAGACTGAAAGTAAGGGGATGGAAAAAGATATTCCATGCAAATGGAAACCAAAAGAAAGCTGGAGTAGCAATTCTCATATCAGACAAAATAGACTTTAAAATAAGGACTATTAAAAGAGACAAAGAAGGACACTACATAATGATCAAGGGATCGATCCAAGAAGAAGATATAACAATTGTAAATATTTATGCACCCAACATAGGAGCACCTCAATACATAAGGCAAATACTAACAGCCATAAAAGGGAAAATCAACAGTAACACATTCATGGTAGGGGACTTTAACACCCCACTTTTACCAATGGACAGATCATCCAAAATGAAAATAAATAAGGAAACACAAGCTTTAAATGATACATTAAACAAGATGGACTTAATTGATATTTATAGGACATTCCATCCAAAAACAACAGAATACACAATTTTCTCAAGTGCTCATGGAACATTCTCCAGGATAGATCATATTTTGGGTCACAAATCAAGCCTTGGTAAATTTAAGAAAATTGAAATTGTATCAAGAATCTTTTCCAACCACAATGCTATGAGACTAGACATCAATTACAGGAAAAGATCTGTAAAAAATACAAACACACGGAGGCTAAACAATACACTACTTAATAAGGAAATGATCATTGAAGAAATCAAAGAGGAAATCGAAAAATACCTAGAAACAAATGACAATGGAGACAGGACGACCCAAAATCTATGGGATGCAGCAAAAGCAGTTCTAAGAGGGAAGTTTATAGCAATACAATCCTACCTTAAGAAACAGGAAACATCTCAAACAGACAACCTAACCTTGCACCTAAAGCCATTAGAGAAAGAAGAACAAAAAAACAGCAAAGATCAAAAAAACTAAAGGCTGCTTCTTTGAGAAGATAAACAAAATTGATAAACCATTAGCCAGACTCATCAAGAAAAAAAGGGAGAAGACTCAAATCAATAGAATTAGAAATGAAAAAGAAGTAATAACTGACACTGCAGAAATACAAAAGATCATGAGAGATTACTACAAGCAACTCTATGCCAATAAAATGGACAATCTGGAAGAAATGGACAAATTCTTAGAAATGCACAACCTGCCAAGACTGAATCAGGAAGAAATAGAAAATATGAACAGACCAATCACAAGCACTGAAATTGAAACTGTGATTAAAAATCTTCCAACAAACCAAAGCCCAGGACCAGATGGCTTCCCAGGCGAATTCTATCAAACATTTAGAGAAGAGCTAACACCTATCCTTCTCAAACTCTTCCAAAATATAGCAGAGGGAGGAAAACTCCCAAACTCATTCTACCAGGCCACCATCACCTTGATACCAAAACCAGACAAGGATGTCACAAAGAAAGAAAACTACAGGCCAATATTACTGATGAACATAGATGCAAAAATCCTCAACAAAATACAGCAAACAGAATCCAACAGTACATGAAAAGGATCATACACCACGATCAAGTGGGGTTTATTCCAGGAATGCAAGGATTCTTCAGTATACGCAAATCAATAAACATGATATACCATATTAACAAATTGAAGGAGAAAAACCATATGATCATCTCAATAGATGTATAAAAAGCTTTCGACAAAATTCAACACCCATTTATGATAAAAACCCTGCAGAAAGTAGGCATAGAGGGAACTTTCCTCAACACAATAAAGGCCATATAGGACAAACCCACATCGTCCTCAATGGTGAAAAACTGAAAGCATTTCCACTAAGATCAGGAACAAGACAAGGTTGCCCACTCTCACCACTCTTATTCAACATAGTTTTGGAAGTTTTAGCCACAGCAATCAGAGAAGAAAAGGAAATAAAAGGAATCCAAATCAGAAAAGAAGAAGTAAAGCTGTCATCACTGTTTGCAGATATGATACTATACATAGAGAATCCTACAGATGCTACCAAAAAGTACTAGAGCTAATCAATGAATTTGATAAAGTTGCAGGATACAAAATTAATGCACAGAAATCTCTGGCATTCCTATACACTAATGATGAAAAATCTGAAAGTGAAATCAAGAAAACACTCCCATTTACCATTGCAACAAAAAGAATATAGTATCTAGGAATAAACCTACCTAAGGAGACAAAAGACCTGTATGCAGAAAATTATAAGACACTGATGAAAGAAATTAAAGATGATACAAATAGACGGAGAGATATATACCATGTTCTTGGACTGGAAGAATCAACATTGTGAAAATGACTCTACTACCCAAAGCAATCTACAGATTCAATGCAATCCCTATCAAACTACCACTGGCATTTTTCACAGAACTAGAACAAAAAATTTCACAATTTATATGGAAACAGAAAAGACCCCAAATAGCCAAAGCAATCTTGAGAACGAAAAACAGAGCTGGAGGAATCAGGCTCCCTGACTTCAGACTATACTACAAAGCTACAGTAATCAAGACAGTATGGTACTGGCATAAAAACAGAAAGATAGATCAATGGAACAGGATAGAAAGCCCAGAGATAAACCCACGCACATATGGTCACCTTATCTTTGATAAAGGAGGCAGGAATGTACAGTGGAGAAAGGACAGCCTCTTCAGTAAGTGATGCTGGGAAAACTGGACAGGTACACCTAAAAGTATGAGATTAGAACACTCCCTAAAACCATACACAAAAACAAGCTCAAAATGGATTAAAGACCTAAATGTAAGGCCAGAAACTATCAAACTCTTAGAGGAAAACATAGGCAGAACAATGTATGACATAAATCACAGCAAGATCCTTTTTGACCCACCTCCTGGAGAAATGGAAATAAAAACGAAAATAAACAAATGGGACCTAATGAAACTTCAAAGCTTTTGCACAGCAAAGGAAACCATAAACAGGACCAAAAGACAACCCTCAGAATGGGAGAAAATATTTGCAAATGAAGCAACTGACAAAGGATTATTCTCCAAAATTTATAAGCAGCTCATGCAGCTCAATAACAAAAAAACAAACAACCCAATCCAAAAATGGGCAGAAGACCTAAATAGACATTTCTCCAAAGACGATATACAGGCTGCCAACAAACACATGAAAGAATGCTCAACATCATTAATCATTAGAGAAATGCAAATCAAAACTACAATCAGATATCATTTCACACCAGTCAGAATGGCATCATCAAAAAATCTAGAAAAAATAAATGCTGGAGAGGGTGTGGAGAAAAGGGAACACTCTTGCATTGCTGGTGGGAATGTGAATTGGTACAGCCACTATGGAGAACAGTATGGAGGTTCCTTAAAAAACTACAAATAGAACTACCATATGACCCAGCAATCCCACTACTGGGCATATACCCTAAGAAAACCATAATTCAAAAAGAGTCTTGTACCAAAACGTTCATTGCAGCTCTATTTACAATAGCCCGGAGATAGAAACAACCTAAGTGTCCATCATCATCGGATGAATGGATAAAGAAGATGTGGCACATATATACAATGGAATATTACTCAGCCATAAAAAGAAACGAAATTGAGCTATTTGTAATGAGGTGGATGGACCTAGAATCTGTCATATAGAGTGAAGTAAGTCAGAAAGAGAAAGACAAATACCGTATGCTAACACATATATATGGAATTTAAGAAAAAAAAAATGTCATGAAGAACCTAGGGGTAAGACAGGAATAAAGACACAGACCTACTAGAGAATGGACTTGAGGATATGGGGAGGGGGAAGGGTAAGCTGTGACAAAGCGAGAGAGTGTCATGGACATATATACACTACCAAACGTAAAATAGCTAGTGGGAAGCAGCTGCATAGCACAGGGAGATCAGCTCGGTGCTTTGTGACCACCTAGAGGGGTGGGATAGGGAGGGTGGGAGGGAGGGAGATGCAAGAGGGAAGAGATATGGGAACATATGTATATGTATAACTGATTCACTTTGTTGTAAGGCAGAGGCTAACAAACCATTGTGAAGCAACTGTACTCCAATAAAGATGTAAAAAAAAAAAAAAAAAAAAAAGACATATAACCAAAGGCAAAAAACCTAAAGGATAAATGATTTTGACTATATGAAAATCATAATCTATTGCATACATAAAAAATATCATGAACCAAATTAAAAAGCCAACTACTATCTAAGGAAAATTATGAAAATAGTCTTAATACATTTTTTTTTAAAAAAAGCATTCACAGTTTGGAAAAGGAGAAAATAAAGGATCGATTACTTTGAATATAAAATAAATGGGTATATTACTTTAACCATGTGAAATTTTATGTACTATACCATGGACAACCAGAGGAATGTTTAAGAAAATAAAAAAGGCAACAGCTCTCCTCAAAATTATCTTTAATTTAAGCTTTGGCAATTTCATATTAGCCTTTAATGTTAGTCTAACAGCACTTATTTTAAATCATATATGAATACTGTAGCTTAGAAATGTCAACTCAATCCATATTTTTCTTATATTAATCAGCCATAAACTACTTTATCAGATTTTCTTAAAAACCATCAAAGAAAAAGATTACTTACATATCATAAATTCTTTTTCAAATTACAAATTTGAAATTACAAACTACATGATCTTAAATTCTCTGTCAAAATGTAATTAATAACCAATATATAAAGGTCTACCTTGATGGATTTCACGTTGAAAACAACCTTAAATCACAATCAGTGCCTCCGGTATCCCAGTAAGAAATCATCACAAATTATTTATGCTACAATATCCCAGACTCAATTCTTATAATTAGTTTCCTGATCTTCCCAAACTATCCTTGTTATTACTAAATTAATAAGAATTTCCCACTTTTATTCTGTGACCAAAATGCAAGTATGGAATATGCTTTCCCTGGCTCCTTAAATAAAAAGGCAACAGACACGCTATTACTCCAAAATTTACCTCAGAGTCTGAAGTAAGGATTATATTTCATTGTTGTTGAAAAGAAAATCTATAGAAAACTTTCTGGTATTTTAATACCTCAATGTCCAAAAGAAAATGGGCTAAAAATCCTAAAATGGCAGTTAATATTTACACAAATACTTCTTTTCCTACTTCAATCTGCCTTCTTCTTTCTTTCTATATTACATGTATATCTGTAAATCTCCTCAACAATCTTTCAGGACAAGATAAAAAAAAAAAGACAGTAACTTCATACGAGGATAGGGGAAGGTTAGGTGAAATTCAAAAGGTTTACAGCATTCTTTAATTCCATCATCCTCAATTCTGGATTGGCAAACTCACTAAGAAATAAATTAAGAAAAGTCTTAAATGTGCAGCTAAAATGTAAGTAAATAGAGCTCCTAACAAATTCAGCACCTTGGTCAAAATGTTTTCACTGCTATTTAGGAAAATTAAAAGTTTTATGTTTCATAAACATAAAAGTTACTATAATATGCAAATCAAATCACTGCTTATTCATGAAACTGTGTATAGCAATTTTATGTTAAACCTTCAGCATGGCTGACCAGTACTTAAGAATAACGTTCTAATGCCAGAAAAAACAAATAGCAATAATATATGATGAAAGAGGTGATCACACGACAGTTTATTTCTCAAAGCCTCTATCACTCTGGCCTACCAAATTTTCTGATTGCAGAATGGCAAATAATTGTTGACCTGAGTTTAAAACAAAAAAAAAACCTTTGAAGCTCTGTATAAGCCAAGAATTCTGGTCTTTGGGATTCTCATGATCCCAGCAATTAATATAAAAGTACAACCTACTGTATTCTATATTTCAGTGAAAAAATAAGAAAAAGTTGAAATTCCTAAATTAAAACTAAGGATACAAAGCACATGTTTTCCCTCTATTTGAGAATATGACAATGAATCACTGTGGGAAAACTGACAATAAAGGAACTACCACGTAAAACTTTTTCCATAGTGGAGAAACAGGCTTTTTTCCTTCACTAATTTGACCATCATTAACGCTTTTCTTTTAAAAAGTACTTAGAATCTAAGGAGTTATTTTATACATATATGTGCATACACACACACACTGAAATTCCTTTCACAAACCAAATTTAATCTGCCTTTTTAAAAAAATGTATCCTCAAAGGGCCAAGCTGGCGAAGATTAGTAGGAAAGAGGAAAGAAAGTTTGGTCATGTTAAAAGGCCAGGGCAAAGGCCAGGGCTGGAACTTCCCTGGTGGCACGGTGATTAAGAATCTACCTGACAATGCAGGAGACACAAGTTCGATCCCTGGTTCGGGAAGATCCCACATGCCACGGAGCAAATAAGTCCATGTACCACAACTATGGAAGCCCACGCGCCTAGAGCCTGTGCTCTGCAACAAGAGAAGCCACCGCAATGAGAAGCCACGCACTGCAACTAAGAGTAGCCCCCACTCGCCACAGCTATAGAAAGTCCGCGTGCAGCAAAGAAGACCCAACGCAGCCAAAAATTTAAAAAGTAAAAAAAAATAAAAGGCGAGGGCTATTCTGTAATTTACATGAAAGTAAATAGATGTCTACCTTTAAGAGCAAATAATAATATGAATTCACAGTGATTATTACTCCTTCCTAAGAGAGGAAAGAAATGAATAGCTAATCTGAATGTCAAATCTATAACTCATGTAACATTGTCATTTGATTTATCTGAACACTTATCAGACAACTGTGATCCTATGAGGTAGGGCACTGCAGAAAGCCTACAGCAGGAAGAAATGTAAAGTCTAAACTACGTTAAACCAAAAGACAACAATATCAAAGAGAAAGCAGGTGTATTATTATCACTATTAACAGCAACTTAAAATTGTAGTTTTTATACTTTACAAACATTTTCACATTCTTTATACCATTTGAAGATTATGTGATCTTCCCAGTAACTCTCTGAGGACAGCAGAATAAGCATCCTTCATATTAAGTTACAAATTTATAAAATACCTAAAATATGCCCAGTACACAATTAGTATTCAACAACTGTTGGTTATTACTGACTGTTACAGTAGAAGGTTTAGAGGTTATCATGGCTTGCCATTGGTGGGAAAGGCAGAAAACCATTTAAGAAACATGGGTCCAAGGGCAAAGTAGGGAAAGATTCTAAAGTTAAAAAAAAGACCAAAAGGAAGTCAAAGTGGTCATGAGGAAGACTAGATTATAACTAGTCACAGGCTTAATTAGTCACAGAGTTCCAACCAAGCGCAAAAGCAAAAAAGGCACATAATGACATCTCATTGATCAGACATTCCTGGACAGGCTCATCCCAAGTCAAACAGAAACTATCATCACTAACTATACCCAGGTTCAGAAGCAAAAAGTCATACATACCCCTAATTTTCCTCATAGTTTGAGACACTTAAAATAGCATCACAAGTTTGCCTTTTTTCTTTGTTTTAACCTTCAAAACATGAAGGGAAGATATTTATAGTCTAGAGGACAAAAATGAATGGTTTTTATTCTATCCTCTTCAACAAAATGAAGAAGCTGTCTATTAAAACATACCGTAAGATCATGTCAAGTCAGTCTTCTAATCAGCTCTTCTATGCAGGAAACAACAGAGCTAAGTTAGTTTTCTGCCAGATGTATAACACACTGGGAACATGTAACACTTTATTAAAGAGCTGGGTGCATTTTGTTCAAAAGCAATAGGACTATGGTGAAATAAAAAACGCTGGCAACTGAAAGCAGCTTCCTAACATCCAAATACAAAATAATCATAGATTTCTCAGTCATATTTGATCAAGAATCTTAGTGTCAAATCTGATTGCTGAACTAGTTTCAGTGTGACATGGACAAAGCTGAAATAACTAACAAATGCAAGGCTGAAGGAGGATTTTATTGATTTTATTTAAATCCAACAACTCAATTTGCTCAAAGCTCCAATATTCCTCCAAATATTCAAAATATTCTTCTTATCACTAAATTCTTAAGATATTGTCCTTTTCCATCATACCTTAGAAATGTAAAGAACCATAAACAGCCCTAATTAATCACCAAGCTCTTTGAAAAAACAGCAATATGGAGAATTTACAACTCTCTTTATTGAAGACCAAATAAAAAGTCATTTTTTTGCAGTAGGATTTTAGTTATAATGTTTATGCTGTGCAGCTAGTTTTTTTTAACTTTATATATATTTTTAATTTACTATTAACTAAAATAAAAGTATACTATAACAAGGCATTATTTTGAAAGCACAACAGTAACAGAGAACTCAAAACAGAATTCATTGTTTAAAGACAGCTATGGAGAGCCGGATACCAACACCTACTGACTTATTTATCAGGAAGAAAATCAACTAGATTGATCAGGCCATTTCCCATACTGTTTTGCTTCAAAGCATAAAGGGAATATATATACCAGGAGCATGTTATCAATGAACCAATAATCTCTCTAAATTATATTCATTAATCAACTCAAGCATAATTTATGATTAGAAATAAATATGCCAAGAGCTAGTCTGTACCTGCATAACCCCTTAGCCTCATTCCATAACAATGCTGAGCAAAATTTTAAGGTATTTTCCAACTCAGACACCATCTAATGAATCTCTAAATTCATTTTTGTGTGCTTTACTGTACAAATCACTTATTTTTAGCTATGTCACAAACTTAGGAATAAAGAATAGAAACATGTAAGGTGATATGTGATAAGGTGACAATGGATGATTCCTAAATTCTACTGGAATTTAGCAAAATGGGCATTTCCTTCCCTCTAAACCCAGTTTTAAATTCTTATATAAGTACCAAATCAATTTGCAATTTTTCAAATCACTATCTCCCAAAAGGAAAATCCAACAATTTCAATTAAAAATAGTTGTCCCTGACACTTTATAGTACCCATAGGGATTCAGTACAACATAACTATCTTTAGCAAGAATTATATCATGCAAAGTTCAAGATCTGGTAACTATAATAAAATTGTTCACCTTAAGGTAAACTAGGTACGCTTTCTGTTGATGCAACATAATGATCACAACTACTACTGGTACCAAAATCCCTTATGATTTCCTTCTCTATTACTTTGCTTGCAATAGGGGTATTACAAAAGGAATACAGGAAAGAAAAGGACTATGCATCCACCCATCCCAGCAAGGATGTGATCAATTAGCTCAAGAACCATACTGACAGGAAAAGCAGAAACCTCTTCTAGAGCCAGAGACTTCATTGCCCAGTTTGAAAGAGCCTTCACTTGGCTCAGCTGCATCTAAAGGGATGAAATAAGAACTGGTTTCTTGAAGTTAGAGTAAAATTGGTAACAGGCAAAAGAATTAACTAAAGTCCTCTTGAAGCTTCAATGGGGAAGGAAGGAGATACGGCTATTGTGGGTAAGACTTGCCTCTAATTTTGAGTAAACAATTTACTAAGGGGCTGTGTGCAACACCATGCTAGAAGTTATATGGAAACAGAGAAGGATAAAACATTATTTTGCCCCTAAGTTTATAATATTAGTTTTAGTTGTCAATCGTAATTCAAATTATCCAACTTCACTACTTTCCCCTAAGTCAACCTAGGGAGACACAATCAAAGATAACTAGGCCACCTGGCTTCCATTTCCAGCCAAGATGGAGCAACAGGGGATTTATCCTCCCACCTGAAACAACTGAAAAAGAACAGATAAAATATGTAACAACAGTTTTCAGGCACTGAACTTTAGACAGGAAATCAGTACAGGATGGTGATCCTTAAGGGAGAGAAAAGAAATGAGGTGAGTCATATGACTGTTTTAAGACAGTTTCCAGGCTACAGCACAGAGAAGGGGAACTCAGAGCCCAACAGTCTCCCTAACTTAAGGAGCCAGAGTTGGGAGTTCAGGGAGGCCAAGGTAGCTGGAGTTTGCTGGGCAGAGTAATAAAGAAGACAAAGCTGCAAAAAGAGAATTTTCAACACAGTACCAATCAGTGCATATGTGTGAAGAAACTGACACTGCAAGAGACACAAGTTCGATCCCTGGTCCCGGAAGGGGCAGGTGGAAAACTTTCTGGGATTCACTCAACCACCATTTCCACGAGCCAGGGTGGGGAAACCTTGTAATACACAGGGCCCTGGGTAGAGTACTCTGAAACAAACTGCAAGGGTACTGCCTCAGCAGTGGGGCAAAATTAATCATAGACTAAAGGCTATCCTGATCCCATCTAACAAACTCAAAAGCAAACCTAGAAGGATCCAACTGCTTCAAGGTAAGTTGAATGTGTCCCAAAACAAAGCCTAAGAATATGTTTAGGAATCTGAAAATATTCAGCACCTAAAAGGGTACAATTCATAATGTCTGGCATCAAATTAAAACTTACCAGGCATGTAAAAAAAGCAGGAAAATGTGTTCCATAATAAAGAAAAAAAATAAATCAATAGAAAGCAATCCCAAAACGACACAGCAGAATTAGTAGACAAGAACATCAAAAGAGTCATTATAATAATATTCCATTTGTTCAACAAAATAAAGTAAAAGCATGTTAAGGAGAGAAACAGAAGTCTTTTTTTGTTTCTGTTTTTTAAGGTCCAAAATGAACTTCTAGAAATGGAAAAGAAATGCCTAAGATGAAAAATACACTGAATGGAATTAAAAGCAGATTACATACCACAGAAGAAAGCATTGGTGAATTGAAGGCATAGCAGTAAAAAACTATTTAAAACAATACAAAAAGAAAAAAGACTGGGAAAAATCAGTAAAACATCACTGAACTGTTATGACAGCTAATGTAGCCTATATACGTGTGATCTGAGCTCCTGAAGAAGAGAAAAGGTACATAAAAGCTATATGAAGTAATAATGTTCAAAGCTTTCCAAATTTAATGAAAACTATAAACCCACAAATCCAAGAAGCTCAACAAACCTCAGGCACAAAAAAGTGAAGAAACTACAGCAAGGCTCATTATAATTACTTAAAACCTAGTGAAAATCTTAAAGGCAGTCAAAGGGAAAAAAGGCATTATGTACAGCTTAACAAAGGTAAGAACAATGGCAGTCTTCTCATCTCATAGTGCAGGCCAAAAGACAAGGGAGCAACATCTTTGAAGGACTGAAAGAAAAAATGTCAACCTAGAATTCTATACCCAACAAAAATTTCTTACAAACAGTAAGACAAAGACTTTCTTAGACATACAAAAGTGAAAATAATTCATCACCAAGTAGATTTTCAGTACAAGTAATTTTAAAAGATATCCTTGAGGATGACGGAAAAGAGTACCAGATGGAAATCTGCATCTCCACAAAGAAATGAAAAGCATTGGGAATGATACATATATGAGTAAATATAAAATACTATAAAATTTGTTTAATCTTTTTAAAAGATAACTGATCGCTTGAAACAAAAATAATAACAATGTATCGCAGGACTTATATGTACAAGTAAAATATATAACAATAGTGAAAAACTGGAAGAGAGAAAATGGAAGTACAATGACTAAGGTTCTTATACTATACCTTAAGTAGTATAATGTATACCATAAACTCTTAAGCAACCATTAAAAAAACACAACAAACAGCACTGCTAATAGGTCATCAAATGAGATGAAATAGAATCAAAATCCTCAGTTAATTCTATAGAAGGCAGACAAACAGAAAAAGGGCAACAGATGGAACAAAAAGAAAACAAACAGTAAGTCAGACTCAAACCACATCAATAATTATATTAAAAGTAAATGCTCTAAACACCCTCATTTATAAAAGAGAATGTGAAATTGGATACAAGCCCCAACTACTTGCTGCCTACAAGAAATCCACTTTAAATAGATTAATACTAAAAGAATGGGAAAGATACACCACGCTAACACTAATCAAAACTGAAGTGACTATATTAATAACAGACCAGGTAGGTTTCAAGCAAAGAATATTACCAAGGACAAACACCTTCATCTCATAACGAAAAAGGGGTTAATTAATCAAGAAGACATGACAGCCCTAGACATTCATACAGCTAATCACAGTACTTCAAAAAAACATGAAGCAAAAAGTAACAGAACTCTAAGGAGAAATAGACAAACCCACAATCATAACCAGAGACTTCAAAACCCCTCTCTCTATAACTGATGGAACAAGTAGGTAGAAAGAAAATCAAGGATACAGAAGACTGGAACAACTCGACCTGACAGTTACAGCATACTCTACCCTGTAACAACAGAATATACATTTTTCATGTTCACACAGAACATTAATCAAGACAGTTTATATTCTGAGTCACAAAACAAGTCTAAATAAATTTTAAGATTTATTCAAAAGGATTCAAAAAATTCAAATGTATGCCCCCACCTTCCATAGGACACAGCTGCAACTAAGTCATTGTCAGCTAAAAAACCCATTTCCGGGCTTCCCTCCACAGTGGTTGAGAGCCCGCCTGCCGATGCAGGGGACACGGGTTCGTGCCCCGGTCCGGGAAGATACTACATGCCGCGGAACAGCTGGGCCCGTGAGCCACGGCCACTGAGCCTGCGCGTCCGGAGCCTGTGCTCCGCAATGGGAGAAGCCACAACAGTGAGAGGCCCGTGTACCGCAAAAAAAAAAAATTAAAAAATAAAAAACCCATTTCCCAGCCTCCCCCCTTGCATATATTGATAGATGGTAACTAGTCCTCATCAAGAGACTGAGGGTAAAAGAAGTCAAAGAAGTTGAGAAAGGGGTACACACCTCCTCACCCTTCTCTTGCTTCTTCCTCAGGCTGCCAGCAGAGAGCTCCAAAGCCAGAGGGGATGGCATAACTACATGACAGAAAGTACCCAAGACCCTGAATAACTCGTGAAGAGGAAAACCATCCACCAAAATGATCACCTAAAACATCATGGGGAAAAAAAGGGTCATTTATTGTGTTAGCCAATAAAATTGTGCACTTTGTTTTAAAAGCAGCTAGCATTACTCTAATTCTTAAGGAAGCTTCTAAGGAGTTTTATGCAGAGGAGTGACATGATTTTTTTACATTTTAAAAGGACCACCCGAACTGTCATATTAAGAATAGTCTGTAGGGAGGCAAGTGTGGAATCAAACAGACTAGACATGGCAGTAATCCAGGGAAGAGATGATGGTATCTTGAATTAGGGTGATAAGAGTAGAAGTGTTGAGTAGTAGTCATATTCTAGGAATATTCTGAAGATAAAGCTAACAAGATATTTCTGACAGACTAGATGCAGAGCATGAGAAAAAGGAAAGTAAAACCCTAGCAAATGGAAGGATAGAGCTGTTATCAACTGAGATAAAGAAGGTCAGAGATAAAATGAGTTTGAGGGGTGAAGGTGTTGAGGCAGTGTACAGAGATATCAGAAGGTTTGTTTTGGCCATACTGAGTTTGAGAAGTCTATTAATTACTCAAAGAAAATTTCAAGTAGGCAGCTCAGTTACATGAATCTACATGAATCTAATGTTTAGGAAATAGGTCTCAATTAGAAATACATATTTAGAAGTTGTCAGCACATAAGTCACCAACTAAGGAAGAGTAAATAGAGAAGAGTTCCAAGGACCGGGCCCTGGGGTATTCTTATGTTAAGGGGTTGAAGAGGAAAAAAAAGAATCTTACACAGGAGATAGATAAATGACCAGTGATGGGGGAAGAAAACCAAGAGTATGATATATTGGAAACCAAGTAAAGAAGGTCTACCAAAAAGGAGGAAGTGATCAACTGTGTCAAGTTCTGCTGATTGGTTAAGTAAGACGAAGACCAAAAATTGACCGTAGGATTTAGGGAAGTTACTGGTGATTGTGGTAATCAACAACAGTGAGAATAGACAATTTTTTAAAGTTTTACTGCTAAAGGAAGCTGAAATATGAGACAGAGGTTGGCTGAGAAAGAGGAGTCAAGAGAAAAATACCATTTTGTTTCTGGTTGGGAGAAATAATAGCATGTTCACATGCTAATGAGAAGAATCCAGCAGAAAGGGAGGAAATGATAACTATAGGAGAATGAGGGAAAACTTCTGGAACCACGTCTCTAAGTAGGTGAGGAACAGAATCAGGTGCACAAGTGGTCCAACAGGCAGTTAATCTATAATTAACAGGCAGAAAGGCAAAATACAGAAACGCAGTTACTAGTAGGTGGGCAGATAATTATAAATAATTAGGCTATAGTGAACCATTGCTTGTAAAGTCCATCTATAAGTACACCCTTCAAAAGTGGTCATTTTGGAGAGCAGTGTTTGAATATTCATTACTATTTCAATTTCACTAAGTGCCAAAATCTCTTAGAACGCTTAACAGAGTGGTAGAGAGATATCCTAGGATTACTTTAATTGAGATCAACTGTAGCAGTTGACTACTCCATGGCACTAGATAACCTATCTAGGACTCATAAGTGAGACACCAATTAGCAATTCTAGAATAACTGCATTCCAATTAAACCATAAGTCCTCTAAACAGTAACTACTGTAAGGTTTGCAAACAATTTCATAAGTAGAGAAATCTATCATTCTTGGGAACATTTTACAGGTATGTATGGTTTCAGGCACTTGTAAAAACTACCAAATTCCAAACAGCAGTCTCAACCTTGGCCCTGGAGTTAGTTCATTAGTTTAGGAGGGTTTTAAGAACATAGGGATTAACATAATTTTAACCAGTGAAGATGCCTACATATCCATTCTGAGTTACTGTCCTCATTTAAAACATTATGTCCTAATGCATTCATAAATTTATTTAGTTGTGTTATAAGCATATGAACAACAAATATTATTTTAAATGCTTAGGCCGTATAGAAAACAAAGTTATCAGGCACATAATTCTTACATTTACATAACAAAGGTTTCATTGACTGTTCCACCAGTCAGCATTAGCAACAGTGTGTTCTCAAGATTCAGAAAGAACTACTTTGTAAAAGCAACAAATTCTGACGTGCAGAGTTCTAAGTAACAGCTAAGCAACTAAGTAGTAACCTAAGTGACAGTGTTCATTTTGACTCCACATTATAGACTGTACCTCATTAGAAAACTTAAGTTTGTATACATTTTAACAAAGTTTTTTCAGTATAACACCCCAGAGAAATTGTTCATAATTAATGTGCTTGTATCCTAAATTTAACTCACAAGTTGCATGTTGTAGTATGTTAATATTAAAAACAAAAAATGCACTTACTCCATTAAATATAAACCATCTACTACAAATCAGTGATTCTTACCATTAAGGAGACTGCATACTCCTTTGCAAATCTGATGAAAGCTATGTATATAATTTCAGGGAATTCATGGATGCCTTGAAGCCTATATATGGGTCCCTAAGTTCTAAAGAATCTCTGATTAGTGGAAAAAAATGGAGTCCAAAATTAATCCAAGAACATATGAAAACGTAATATACGACTAAAAGAAGAACTGTAACATACAGAGGGGAAAAAAGATAAATTATTAATATAATATTTGCCATAAGTGGCCATTCACTGAGAGAAATTACAATAAACATATGACTGCTTTAAAGAGCTAAATGTAAAAAATAAAAGTTATAAAATACTAACAAAATATAGAGAATGAACATAATTTTGGTTGGGGGAAGTCTTCTCAAGTAATGTAAGGCACCTACTTGCCTAAATTCATAGATTTGACTGCATAAATGTTTTAACTTCTGTATCAGCAAAATATACCATAAAATCAAGGGACAAATGACAGACCTGGAGAAAAACAGATACAAGACATAAAACAGATAAAAGATTAATACTTCTAATATATTTTTAAAACCCTAAAAATCGGTAAGATAAACTACTACCCAACAGACAAATGAAAATGAACAAGTAAATGTTCAACCTAATTAGAAGTTGAGGAAATGTAAAGCAATGCAACAACATACCATTTCACAGCTTCAGAGTGGCAAAAATTTAAAGCTGACAGCATCCCATCCAGGGCTTGTATGTGTTGACAGTGCAGATTATTGTAACCCTTGGGAAATAAATTTTTTGGAAAGTAACAGATTTTAAGATCTGTTAAACTATAAAATACATACATCTTTTGTCCCAGTAATCCCTTAACAGGAGAATTTATCCTACTGAAAACAGTACCAACAAATAAGGAGTTAAATAAACTTATATAAGGATGTTTCTTATAACATTGTTTATAATACCAAGAAAGAAAATGGTAAAAAAAAATTTTTTTAAGTGGCGGGGGGAGAGATAAACTGAATGTTCATTATTGGCATAATGGCTGGAGAATTTATGATTCATGTATACTATGGAATATTATACAGCTATTAGAATGAGTAAGTCAAATTTATATTTATTGACCTGGAAAGATATTCTAGGATATTAAATGAAAAAAGCAAGATGCAAAGTAACGTGTATACTGCCATCCAATATTCGTTGAAAAAAAAAAGATAAAAGAAAACTCTATTATGTGACATTGGTTTTTAGGAATTCCTGTTTATATACTTAACGGCCCAAGTGGTCAATGAATACACCTAAGTTTTGAATACAACTATCGCTCTATTAGAGATCTCACTTTCAAAATATTCTGAAACCAAGGTGCATACAAAGCATTATCAGAAAATGCAATCTTTTGGAATCTTCTATAACAGAAAAGATAAACAATGAAAACTTTTAAGAGCAAAATGTTTAACTTTTTCTTTCTCTTTAAGCCATAAATGCAAAGTTTAATAAATTTGACTACACTGTAAGTCAAAATTCTGTGACAGATGACACCACAAAAGTTTCTGAAAAGTGATGTGTGTTTAAGTTTTTCTGATGCCAAAACAAAAATGCTTTTAATGTTGTGATTTTACCACTTACAGAAAACCACCACAGAGTTTTTTTGTCCCCTGTAGCAGAAATAAGCTATTTTAGTCCTTTCATTGGGTAATATAATTATGTTCGTTACACGGGTATAAACAAGCAACATACATTACACTAAACTAATTCCTTTGTGTCAGAAATTGAATTTTCTAAGAATGACATTCATTCTTAGCAATAAATGCCATTAAACATTGGTATTACAGTTTAAAAATTCTATTCAAACTGCTACATCTTAGTGTAATGTCAATATAAAGTCCCAAGCAGCCTGGTATATTAAAGGGGAACTTGATGTGGAATCAGACATACCTGGGTTCCAGTCCCGGCTCTGCCACTTACTAGCTATGTGGTCAAATTATATAACCTCTGAACCTGTTCCCGCATCTGTAAAAATGGCTTTCTATGGTGTTCTTGGAAGATTAAATAAGAATATCAAATATGAAAGTGTCTAGTACAGAGTCTGATTGTCAAAATATGCCTCCTTCTGTGTTCCTTTCCTAAAAAAGATTACTAACTGACAACATCTGTTTTAGTACTGCCTGTTTCATAAGACTTTTTTTTAATCAAAAGACTGCTGATACGAAGTTATATATTTTATTTGCCATAATTTTGAATCTCCATTATTAGCTCCTCCTAGTGTTTTGTATCTGAGGCTCCTTTTCAAGAATTATTTAGTTTAATCCATATTTACTATTTCTAATGGAATATAAAGGTTCCTTTCCTGTAAAAAATCATGAAAAAACACTACTACCTGTGGCTTTCTACATCCTCAGATAACTCTTTTTAAAATCATTAAGGTTGTGCCTACAGAAAACACTTTCAAGCATTATGGAAAAAAAATGTTAGGCAACAAAGGAAAATTAAAATTTGAATTATCCCAACCTATTGTAATGTGTCTAAGAAATTCAAAGAGCAACACAACGAAGAATTAATACAAATTTTAATTTAATGTAACTTTCAACTTTCTTTAAGAGGAGTCATTTTTTTCTCTGTAAAGCTGGATCATTAATCAGGCTACAATATGACGCTCAAAGCTGCTAAACAGATACAAACAAAAAGAGTACATTGGCCAACCTTCAATATTTAAAGTGAATTTTTTCCATCATACAAGACTCATATTAATAAAATCATAGTAAATAAATTTGATATCTGTTCGAAACTGTACAGGGCAAGTTCTACCCTAGAGTTGAGGAGTGGAATTATTCCTAGCTCCTCTTCAAATTTATTTGCACTTCAGCTAGATTTATTTGATTCTCTTTGATACACTGCTCTTTAAAATGTCTCCAAGGCTTTTCGCAAAGTCTATCAAAACTGCAAATAGTCAGCTACTATTTGTAATATTTCAATTATTTTCTGATACATTTTTCCTAAATATTAATCATCACCCACAGCAGCATCTGTTACTTCTTAGTCTAAATTATAGTGCTGCTGGTATTTCATTATTTGCATTTTGAAAAGTATTTTAAATGATTTTGAGGTGAAAGTGTACGCATAAAAATACTTCACATTACTTTTCCACATTCAAATTACTGCCTCCAGAGCTGATTTTTCAGTGCCATGTACGTTTTTAAATCAAAATGTACTGCTGACATTCTTTTAATATTCCCTCTCCACCCCGAGCTCTTCCCAAACGCCGAAGTTCCCTACTAATCTGAAAGTACCTATTATCTGTGCATTCTTCGGGTCTTTCACAACATCACACTCCAACTTTTTGTACTTCAGACCTCTTCCGTAATTAACTCTTTAAGGTACTTAACCTATGGTAAACTTTTTGCACTCTTCCTTTCATAAACTTAAATCTCACTAAAGCAATTCCCCTTCAACCTTTCCTCCTAAATTCACTACACCAACATCGCCGCGAAGTAACGTACACACACATCCCTATTCTTAAGCTCAAAATATGGCAGTTTAGCGCCGCTAAAAAAGAATTTAAATGCTTGGATGCCTCGTTTCAGTACCTCACGGAAGCTTTATAGTTGCTTTCCTGTCCTACCTGGGGACAGCCTATTTCTCTCGTCAGTTGTGCGGTCCCTTGCTGCCCCCAGCACAAGAGTGCAACTCACTACAGTGTATTTCTTTTACTCACCGTCATTCCAGCATCTCCCTCCATTTCTGCGCATCTATCCCTTCGCGAACCTCCCCATCCCCAAAAGATTCCGTAACCAGGTGCCCACATCTCAAATTAGAATACCCCTCGCCTGACACTGCTGAGGCTTTCTGTACGACTTCTAAGAGAACACGTAAGCCTGAGCGTTTCTGTCTCCTCCAACAGTCAGTACCCGCTCCCCAATGAGTTCGCTCTTATCTTGCTCTTGATCCCCATGGAATGCCTACTTCAGGGTAACCCTTTGGCTCCGGGAAGCCCAACCTTGCAACCTCTGCCCCGTGACCTCGCGAGCCCAGCATACCACCCAAGTTTAATTCACACCATTCTTGGAGCTTGTGTTCTCGATGCCCCTAGTCCCATCTCTCTTTGCAACCTCTTTCAGCCTCCTGCCGAGGAGCCAGATCTCAGGTTAGACAAACGCCCACTTCCTCGGGTAGCACTGCCTCCCTGGCCCGGCCGCTTCCACATACCACTCAGCCCAGGGTGGCACGGCTCCTCACCTAGCTTCGACCGGGACTCCTCCAGTTTCTGTATCTGGTTCTCCAAGAAGAGCATTGCCACTGCGAAGGCCACCACCGCCAGCAGCTGCAACTTGGGCGGCATCATAATCCTGAGGAGCCCCATGAAACCCGCTGCTCGGGATCAAGACATACCGCGGGGGGCGGGGATCGGGGCCCCGGAGGCAAAGGAGACGGCCGGGAGGAGCCCACCGAGCCGGGAGAAAGGCAAGGAGAGCGCGACAGCGAGAGAAGCACCGCAGCGACCCCCCTTCTCGCCTCCCCAGTCCCCCGCCCCCAGGCGCCAACACCAACGCCGCCGGTGTCCGCTTCTCCTCGGCCGACTCCACTACCGCCCCTCCAAAAGCCCGCGCAGCAAACACAGCGCGAAGCGGCTGCCGGGCTCTCGCTTCCCTCTGCCGCCTCAGTCCCCGAGCCCCGCGCCCCCCTGCCTGCCTGCCTCCCTCTTTTCCTTCCTTCCCTCCCTCCTTTGCTCACGGCCGCGCGCTTCTACGTTGCGGCTGCGGCTGCGCCGCCCTCGACCCCGCCCCCTTCCCATCCCCCTCGGCCACCACGCGCACGCATCCACGTACGCTGCTCAGCAACCAGAGGCTCCGCCCACTGCTCCCGTTCGCTTGTGCTTATTGGACCGAAGAACCCCAGGGCTTAGCTCTTGGCCCGTGTCATGGTTGGTTTCCTTTGCCTAAGGTGTCAACCAAAGCGGCATTCGATTGGGTAAACTTGGAGAAGGAGGCAGGCCGAAACTGGCGAAGGCGGGGCTTCTTGGCTGCTTGAGGAAATGTCGTGAATGAAAGGAAAGAGCCCGGGGAAGCACAGATTTGGGGAGTCTAGGAAAATGCCTGATATGGTTTATCGAAAGGACCCAGCGACTTCATATTTATATCAAATGTAAAGGTATTTATTCACCTTTAAGCTTTTATATGCCCTTAGTTAACACCCGTCCCTGCAGAATAAGAGACTTGATGTTAACCGCCTTTAGCAGCCTGTTTTGGATTAGGCTCTGGAGTAGACGCCCCGAGCAGAGGGGTCCTCTGGGCAGCCGGAGACCTACGGAAGATGGCACCTATGGCGGCCGGGCTGGATGGGTGGCTTTTGCCGGCTTTTGGGCTGCGGCTGCTGCTGGTGACTGTGCTTCAAACGGTGAGTGGAGGTCACCTCCGCTGCAGCCCCAGGGCGAGTGGGAGGTATTGCGCCGAGGAAGACAGAACATTCGGTCCCGTTTGGGAGCCACAGTTGAAAAGGGTGGGAGGATAGGGCTTCCTCAGCGACTGCTGCGGCCAGAGTGCGACGTGGCTTAATACCTCGTTTGATACTTATCTTTCCCTGTTCCGGGTTTCTAGCGGTTTTTTCTCCTGACTTTAGACTATCTTGAGTACAATTTGTAAGACACACCGTGAACGGAAAAAAAGGCACTAAGTTTTGCACAGGAATGAAGATTGTTTTTAAATTGGCAGAAATGCAAGGAACAATCGTTCCTGTGGCAAGGCTCCCAAATCTTAAAGCCCTGAGGTCTTTGGTCCAGGGTACACTTCCTTTTTACTTCTTTCTGTCAGTTGTTTGTGGTCTCTGTACGTCACTTTTAGACAGCCTTTAACCTCAGTTCTGTGGAATTCATATGCTGCTGGGTACACTTCAGTGCCATTTGTGATTTTAAACAACATTGTTGCAATAAGAGAAGCTATTCCATACTAAAGCATAATTTATTTTTGACATTGATTTTCTAAAATGATAGCTTTCATCTCGTTTAAAATCGGACGGTGTTTAACCAAGTTTTTTTTATTTCGTTTTTATCCATTAACAGAACAGATGCGTTCTTTATTTTTCAATGGGGAAAGGCTAAATTCTACTTATTTTCCTATTCACTCACAAACAACTTACCGTTTGTTAATTTCTCCTTAGAAGTTTTTAGTCCATGTTTATGTGAATAATAAAACTGTTTAATATACACTATGGTTGGAGTTTTTACAAGTGTCTTTTATCAGCCTAATTTTTCAGGAGTTCTCTGTATTGAGCCTGCTGAGAAGTATTCTACTAGAGACCTGGTTTAATTAATTTATCCAAGGTTTGGAGGAGTGAGGGTCTATACCGAAGGCCCCTACAAACACCTGGGCTTTTCTTTCATCAAGGAGTTTAAAGATCCTACCTGTTTCCTTTTGTAACCTTGCCTAAAAGATGGATTCTTTACTTCTCTAATTAGCTTTACAGTACTCCATTATTCAGTCATTTGGTGCCTTAGAAATTACTGGAAGACCCCTTTCTAAACTTCGTACTCAAGAATTTATTGTCAGTCTTAGGTAATTTGAGTTCACCACCTTGAAAAGATAAAAAAGAATAACATTTCAAGTTGCCTTTTCCTGATTTCACTCTCTTTAACTGTTTCATTATCTGTGGCTGTGTAACCACCCCCAAAGCTTAAAATAACGATTTCTTGTAATTCTGTGTGTCTGCTGAGCAGTTCCTCTGTTGATTTCCTCTCGCCTCATTTACGCAGCTGTGCTGAGCCAGTAGGTCAGCTGAACTCAAGGGTACAGGATGGCTTCATTCTTAGTGGTGCTGTCTGTCAGCTAGGTTCCCATCCCTGTGACATCTCATTCTCCAGTAGGCCAGACCAACTTCTTTTCGTGGCAGTCTCAGGGCAGCACTCCTACAGAGCAAAAGCTGCAATGCCTCCTAAAGCCTAGCCTCAGAAATCACATACGTCACTTTCACATCGCAGTGTTTGTCAAAGCAAGTCACAAGACCAGCCTGGATTTCAGGGGTGGGGATATGGACTCCATCTCTGCTTGAGAAGAGTGACATAGTCACATTGCAAAGAAGTGTACATATCAAGGTAGGAGGAATTTATTATGCCCATTAAACAGTCTACCAAAGTGACCATCCACAGAATTCAAGCCAGAAACTTGGGTCTCATCTTCGACTCCTGCCTTTTCTTACATACCTCACATCCAGGTAATTACCAAGTCTTGTTGATTTTACTTCCTAAATATCTCTCAGATTCATCTACTTATTATTATTCCCTTATTTAGGCCACCAACCTCTCTCTCCTTAGAAATAACAGCCTCCTAGTTCGCCCTTTAATTATCAGAATCTAAGCTGTTGTTTTTGCCAGCTTCCCAATTGCCCAAGCCGGAAATTATTCATTTTAAATTCTTCTCTTTCACTCTCTGACCCCAGTTAGTCATTAAACCCTTAAAAATCTCCAAGCCAGTTCATTTAATTTTACCTCCACAGGTAGTACCTAAATTCAGGCCCCATCTTTGCCTGGGATTGCCATAACAGCTTCTGTAACTGGTCTCCTGATCTCATTTTCCCCCGTTTCCTAATTCAGTCTCTGCAGTGCATCCAAGTCATCTTTCTCAAACTTAGGTCGGTCATTGTTAAAACTCCTCAATGGCTCTCAGTTGCTTTTAAGTTGATGTCTATCTTCAGTGTGCCTTAACAGGACCTCTTTGACCTAATACTTGTTTGTCTCTCCAGGCTTAATTCCCAGCATTTACCTCTACTGGGAAAGCAAAATGGTAGAGGTGGAAAATTGGGGTCATTTTAGTACCTCTCACATACCATGTTCTCTCTCACCAGACCTAAAGTAAGGTGTTTAGATAAAATGCAAGGCTTAACTTACATCCCATTTCCAGATTTGCAGTCTTATATACCCTCTCCCTTACATGTTCTGTCGTCATACATAATGCTGTATTACAGATTCACAACTGCACCAAAGCTCTGTGTGTGGTTTGTATCCCTCCATTCCCATGCCGAGTGTAGCCAAAGAGAATACAGGGGCCACTTTTCTTTTATATATTGTTTTATTTTGCCTCACGTGTACATTTAAATCCCTCAGAGGTCTGAAAGGCCGCCTAGTTCATTAATGTTTCTTCCTTGCTATCAAAGTCATTAAGATATTTGTAGTAGGTTATGTAGAACAGTGATGAACCCCACCCACTCCAACAAATACATAATGACTCTGAAAATATTTAGAAAGGGTGGTCTGAGCAATTCACCTTTTTGTTGAACTGTTTTAACTTCTCTAAAGCTTACTCCTATCTCTTTCTTCTGTAATGACTAGTGTTTTTAAGAAAAGAAGGCAATAAAATCTTGAAAGTGAAAAGAGAAGTACAGAGGACTGTTGGAAGAACTCTTAAGAAATTAGAAAAACTGCATTTCACAGTTAGCCTGAGGGGGAAGAAAGGCCAGGTGGAATAAGTAGCTGGCAGTAATAAAAATAAGTCAAAGCTTTGGAACCTGACAAATGAATAAAAAGGGAATGAAGGAGGACTTTCTTGGTGCCCTGAGGTTGAGCTACTGGTATCGGCAGAAGACTTAGCTCCTACTTTGTTAATTCACACCTCTGAGTCCTCAGACTAGACAGGTTGAGCTTTTATTACTGTCTGTGCCTCTGAATACCTCTAATTAAAAGTTAGTAGCAACACATAGTTATCAATATTCCAATGAGGTGACAACGGGGAGGATATAAAATGATTTAATTAAAAATACATTCTGAGTATGCTTAAGCATTAGAAAAAAATATTTTTGTATGGCCTAAGGGAGCTGTTTTCTAGAGTGTCCCAGAACTAAGTGATACTCAATTCTTCATTTAGCTCATACATATTACTTCTTTCAGAAAGACACTGTAGGGATTTCCCTGGTGGCCCAGTGGTTAAGAATCCACCTGCCAGTGCAGGGGACACAGGTTCAATCCCTGGTCCGGGAAGATCCCACATGCCACGGAGCAACTAAGCCCGTGCGCCACAACTTCTGAGCCTGCACTCTAGAGCCCGCGAGCCACAACTACTGAAGCCCATGCGCCTAGAGCCCATGCTCCACCACAAGAGAGTCCACCACAATGAGAATCCTATGCACTGTGATGAAGAGTAGCCCCCACTCACCACAACTAGAGAAAGCCCGCGTGTAGCAACAAAGACCCAGTGCAACCAAAAATAAACAAATTAATTAATTTAAAAAGAAAGGCACTGTACTGGAAGCAGTATCAAATGATTTTATGTGTTATTGATTCTGAGACACCACACCCCATCCCCTACGCCTACCCCCTTTTCTTCACAAGTTAACATCTGGATTGGTCTTATTTCAATGGGTGGCACAAGTGTCAGCATTTTTGTTATTTTTAGTGGTACATACAATAATAGTGTATCATGGATTCTGTGAAAGGTGGTAGTTAATAACAGTGGTTAAGGGTTTTGAGGGCAGGCCAGGATTAGAATCTTGATGCTGCCATCTAATGTTCGTTGTATTGTCTTAAGATAGATTACCTCAACTGTCCTAAGCCTCTGTTTCCTTCTCTATAAAATGAGGATAATACCCCTTTCATAGGGGGATAAGATTAAATAGAATAATGATGTAAAGTGTTTAGCAAAGTATCTGTTGCTTTGTAAGGGCTTGCCATAAAGGCTATGTTTCTGGTATTGTTTTCATGGGGTTCATCTGTAAACCCATGTATTTTGCCTCAGATTTGAAATCCGTTCAGAATTATTACATGAGAAACCTATGAGTTTTCTGAGTAAAGACTGGTTAAGAGACAGATAATCATGTGAATATATAAGGGTAATAAAATGTATAGCTATACCAGGCTTTTGCCTGAAAAGGTGATGTTACATTATAGTTATTACAGCTTCCCAGCCAACAACCCTTATGTTTATAAAGAACTCAGTAATATCAGAAAAATAAATCAGTGACTAATGCAAAGGACTCTTTTAGCCTGTCAATCCTACTTTGAATTGGAGAAGTCATAAACTGTTAAGTGGTTATCCCAATCAGGGTTATCTCACCCAGCCCTTAAAATCTATGTCTTTCTTAGAAGGGTGGCTAATTATTTTAAAATTTAGGAGAATTTCCTGGCGGTCTAGTGGTTACGACTCCAAGCTTTCACTGCTGAGGGCGCAGGTGCAGTCACTGGTCAGGGAACTAAGATCCCACAAGCCACATGGTGTGGCCAAAAATAATAATAAAACAACAATAAAATTTAATATTTGGCCTTACTGTGTGCATTTAAATGCTGTTCATTACTTTCTGATAGTAAAAAGGTGGGTGGGCATAATTTATAATTTTGAACTCTTCTATATTATTTAGAATTTGGTACTTACCTATGAAGTGCTTAAAAATATGTTCTGATGTTCTTAGATTCAACGCCTTAAGTCTGCAAAACCAATGATATAAGAGAAAAATGTAGTTCACTCATGGAACTCAAGATACATTCTAGGGCTTCCCTGGTGGCACAGTGGATAAGAATCCGCCTGCCAATGCAGGGGACACGGGTTCGATCCCTGGTCTGGGAAGATCCCACATGCCGCGGAGCAACTAAGCCCGTGCTCCACAACTACTGAGCCTGTGCTCTAGAGCCCGTGAGCCACAACTACTGAAGCCTGCATGCCTAGAGCCTGTGCTCCGCAACAAGAGAAGCCAGCCACTACAATGAGAAGCCTGTGCACCGCAACAAAGAGTAGCCCCCGCTCACTGCAGCTAGAGAAAGCTGGCGCACAGCAACGAAGACCCAACACAGCCAAAAATTAAAAAAACATAAATAATAAATTTATTTTAAAAAATTTAAAAGATAAATATCTCCCCTACGCTTATCTCTATCCCATGTCTAATATAATGACTTAAAAATAAGTAGTGTTTTGTAGTTTTTAAGTGTGCTTTCACAGTGGAAGGTGGGAATAATTCTAAAATTTATTAAGTACTCACTGTGTACTGGGCAGGATACAAGATGCTTTCTGTACTTTTTCTCCTTTAATCCTGAAAACTTTGTGAAGTGGTCATTATTCCTATTCAGAAATTAAGAAGTAAGGTTGCTCTGTGCTGATATTTGAATCAAGATGTCATCAGACTCAAATACATGTTCTGCATGTTCATGCTACCTGTCAGTAGGTGCTCAGTAAATGCCAGAATAAAACCGAGTATTATGATCCCATGATTATTGATTTGAGATTCTTGTTTTGTAAAACATGCTTTGGTAACAATATGTTTGTTAAGCAGTTCACAGTTTCAAAGTTATTTCATTTTTATTGCCTGTTTTAGTTACTATGGCTACAAAACAAATCACCCTAAAATTTAGTGGTGTAAAACCATTGTTTATTTTGCTTTCAAATTTCTATGGGTCAGCAGTTCACACAGGGCACAGCAGGATGGCTGTGTGTTCCATGGTGTCTCAGACCTCCACCTGAGACTGAAAGACTAAAATGTGAAGGCTTTTTACTCACATGTCTAGTAGTTGATGCTGGTTGTCAGCTGGAGGCCTCAGGTGCTCTCTACATGGGCCTCTCTACATTCTCTCTGTAGTTTAGGCTACCTTACAGCATGGTGGCTAAATTCCAAAGTCGAGTATTATAGAGAAACAGATAACAGCACCTGCAAGCACTAGCCAAGCAGAAATTGTTTCCTTTTTTATGGCCTACCCTCAGAAATCATGTAGTATCCCTTCCTTTACACTCTGTTGGCCAGAACAGTTACAAGCCCCTGCCCAGGTTGAAGGGGAGGGAACATAGACTCCCACTCCTCAGTGGAGGACTGTCAGTCACAGGTGGGATGATGTGTATATATTGGTGTGGCCCTCTTCTGAAAAAATAGAAATTAACCTGTGAAATTGATCAAGCAGATCACTTTACTAGTAAATAAATTACTCAAAGTGCTAGTATAATAGCAAGAGTCTTAAGTCCCTCCCACTAGACTGGGATACTTGATCTATTTTGATATATTATGATATACAGTCCACATTTTTACTGAGATAAGGTAAAAGATGTATGTATATGGTATCAAATTAGGATGTTGACTTACTGTTAGGTCAATGGGATGATCAGCATTTTGGAAGAGTATGCCAGCAGTACTTAAAGTTTTTCACTTTAAGTGAAAACTTTATCACATATCATTGGGTTATGCCTTTGGGTTTTAATCTGCATGATTAGTCAGCTGGTGGGCCAAATCCAGCAAGCCTTGTTTTTGTAAATAAAGTGTTACTGGAACACAGACACCCATTCATTTATTATTGCCTGTGACTGCTTTTGTGCTGCAGTAGCTGAGTTGAGTAGTTCCAGCAGAAACTATATAGCCACCCAAGACTGACATAATTACTACGGGGCCCTTTACATAAAATTTGCAGACCCTTGGTCTAGAAGATCAACCAGGCACAGTCAAACAATCTGAAATTCCCCCTACTTGAGGCTGTGGTTTTGACCAATTCATTTGCTTAACACACAGGAGAATTAGCACAAGTGCTGGAAATACAGAGAAATAACTTAATGCTTGCCCTTGAAAGAGTTCACAATATTACTGGGGAATCAGACAATCCTAGATTTACATAGTACAGTGTCGTGAGTGGTGCTATTTTACAGCTGTGCATAAATTTCGTTCTCAGAAAAGACAAATGGCTAAATACTGAGATCTGATTTTTTTCAGAGAAGGCTTCCTAAGAAGACTGATATACCAGTCGGGTTCTTAGAAATAAGTAGAATTTAACAAGGTGGAAAAGTGTAAAAGAGCCTTAGAGTAGAAAAGTATGAGCAAATGTCCATTTGAGTAGGGGTTTTATATTCTCAGTTACTATAGGAATTCATTATAGCTGAAAAGTAGAATGGGATTGGAGATGTAATGAGAGATAGGAGTAGCTGACCATTTAATCCACTGAGGCAGGAAAAGATTTGAGAGCTCTTTAAGAGACAGAATTGTCAAAACTTGTTTTTTTAACAAACAAGTTAATTGACTGATTGTAAGAATGGTGAAGAACGTGGAGTCTAGGATGAACTGACTGGGGCAACTAGGTGGTCAGGGAAAATGGTGTCATTTTGCCAAGATACTGAATACATGGGAAGGAATAGATTTAAGGAGAAAAGATGTTTCACTGTTGGAGAGTTTGAATTTGCAGTGCATGTACAACATCTACATGAGATCTCAGGTAGGCTGTTGGCTTTGGAAACTTGACACTTAAAAAGACTTGGGAGTTTTCAATAACTGAGTATTTGAAGCCATGGAAAAGATGCAGTTCTCTATAGAAAGTATGCAAAGCAAAGAGAGAGCCAAGAATAGAAATGGGAAACAACATCATTTAAGAGATAAATAGCAGAAGAAGGAGAGGGAAAGCCATGGAAGAAGCAGCTGGAGCAGAAAAGTTTTGAAATGCCATTGCATTTAGTGATTTTTGGCATGTTTAGCTGAGTGGTGTGGTGGGATCAGAAACCAGACTGTAGTAACAATTCAGAAATAACAGAATGTGGGGAGAGCAGTTAGAACTATGGGTCTTGGGTACACTGAAGATATGAGTTATCAATGAAAGTAAATCCCTGTGGAGATGGCAGAAGACAGAAGTTAAAGCAGAGGTACAGGTATTGACCTTAGACAGATGTAGGTATACCACACTCACTGAGACATGAGAGGAGAATGGATAAAGGAAGAGAATAGTTTTGGAAGCCTGTTTTTGCCAGTCATTCTGTTTGGTTACTTTACATAAGTCATTTCATTTAATCTTTACTGAACTCTATTTTATGTGGGATGCTTCTTGCTTTATCAGTGAGGAAATTAAAACTCAGGGAGGTCATCTTGCCCAGAGTCACACATCTTGTAAGTGGTGGAACTGGCACCTAAACCCCGAAGTTTTATTTTTGATGTGCTCCCGCTCTCCCCAACTTCATCCCTTTCTGTACTCTTCCCCTGCTAGATGTGAATGAAGATAAGTTTGTAGGGTGTAGTAGGGACCTAGAAGTTAATGTTACTCCATACATCGTATGAACAGGTGCTATGTTCTTAAAATAAAATGGAAATTCATTTTTCTTCAAAAGATATGTAATATATATATCATAAAGAAATAATATATGATCTTTTTTGTTAATCCGTGTTTTAGCCAAGCTGTAATATGACAAATTTTTAAGAAATAAATTTGTTGGGGATGTGGGAAGAACCAAAGACTCATATAAAGTTATAAAGTATAAAAATAAGAATTTGTCTCCAAATGAGGCATTTCACTAACTGTCTTTAGTGTATTAGATTTTGACAATCCTAGTTTCTCCTTTTTTGGAAGCTTTGTAATATAAACATGAAGTTTACATGTAATGTAAACATGAAGTTACATGTAATGTAAACATGAAGTTTACATGTAATGTAAACATGAAGTTAAGGGGTTTTTTCCCCTCATTTTTTGTTTTCAGGTCTCTGCGTTTGGGGCAGAGTTTTCATCAGAGACTTGCAGAGAGTTAGGCTTCTCCAGCAACTTGCTCTGCAGCTCCTGTGATCTGCTTGGACAGTTCAACCTTCTTCAACTGGATCCTGACTGTAGAGGATGCTGTCAGGAAGAAGCACAATTTGAAACCAAAAAGGTATTGTTTTATAGTATCTCTCTTCCATTATATGGTTTAGTTTAGATAAGGTAAAATGTTAAATTGCTTAATCAACTTAAATATAAAGAAGTCTTTAGCTTTTACATTTTGTAGTTTTAGAAACTCAACTGATTTCTTGCAGACCCATTAGATCAATCAAAGCAAATAGGGAGGAAAAGTATGGTTACAGATTGATAATACCATCCTACCATGGTTGTCCAGCAGAAGGGAAGCAGAATTACTATAGCATGCCTAGATTGTAAATCTATCCAGTCTTCCTAACTTCCGGCCACATAAAGCCAAAGAATAATTAATTAGATGCTTTTATTCATTTGTAATAAGAACCCAGTCTTATAGTGAAATTTGAGATGAAAATAAAGCACCTATTATCTGGCACATAATTGTCAACAATAAATTATAACTTCCTTTTTTTTTAATAAATTTATTTATTTAATTTATTTATTTTTGGCTGTGTTCGGTCTTTGCTGCTACCCGCGCGGGCCCTCCAATTGCAGTGAGTGGGGCCACTCCTCGCCGTGGTGCGCAGGCCTCCCATTGCGGTGGCCTCTCCCGCTGCAGAGCACAGGTTCTAGGCGCACGGGCTTCAGCAGTTGTGGCACGCGGGCTCAGTAGTTGTGGCCCACAGGCTCTAGAGTGCAGGCTCAGTATCAGTGGTGCACGGGCTTAGTTGCTCTGCGGCATGTGGGATCCTCCCGGACCAGGGCTCGAACCTGTGTCCCCTGCGTTGGCAGGCGGATTCCCAACCACTGCGCCACCAGGGAAACCCTAAATTATAATTTTTAATCTGGTTAACAAAGAATATGGTCTGTTACAATTTGCACATCTATAACTAATGTTTCCTGATACCTAATCTCACCTTTAACACCTGAAAACAGCCAGGAATAGGTAGTTCTAACAGTCCAATAAAATCTGCTACTGTTTTACCCACTGTTCAGAATAATAGTAAACTTGCTCAATTTTTAAATCTTTTCATTAAACCCTTAGACTTCTTTAATTTATAAAGTAGACTGAAAAGGTCATTTATATCATCCAAATAAAGCTGAATTAATGAGGACCCTGTGTTTGAGAAAAAAAATATTAGCATCTCTCTGCTTTGTTTCCTTTTAATATTCTCTTTGAGTTGTACTTACTGAATCCTGTTTGAGGCATTATGGTTTGTAAAGCTTTCAAACAGTAATTGTATCTTCTCATTATTAGGTAGTAAAGGTTTACTTCTAACACTGAGTACAGTTTTCTAGTTCTGTAAGAAAAACAAGCTGACAAGCTTTCACCATGTTAGTGTTCAACCAGAATTTACACTTGATTTCTCAGTTGTAAACCTGAAATTCCTGTGTCCCACAAATGGCTTCCAAGTCTTCCATGTTTTTCATTTTCTTGGTTCACATATACCAATGATGTATTTTAATGTTTAGAAAATTTCCATACATATAAGTTAGTCTTTATTGCAAGTAAATAAAATCTAAACAGGTTTTTAAAACTTGATTTTAAATAAATAGATTTAAGACCTAGACCTAACTAGTTTAGTAGGACCCTTCCCTCTTGTTTCTTGTTTCGTTTTATCAATGACATATTCACATGGGACAAATTGCTGAAGTGTGATTCATCCTCTCATCTTTAAGCTATTATTCTGTGGTCTGTACGACTACTCAACTAACAATGATTATTTGTGAGACACCAAACTTACAAGGATTGAATAACAAGGGGTGTTTTATAATAAGTTATCACACACCCGGTTTGTAATTAAGGGTAAGTTGAGAAAGTCTGCCCTTTGATACCAGATGTGCCTAAACTGTAAACCAAGTGCATATAAAAGCTTTTACTAATTGCCCCTTTAGTAATTCTTTATAATATTACCAGTTTTATGGTATAATTTTTTTTGTTTTTTTGCCATGCCTTGTAGCATGAGGGATCTTAGTTCCCCAACCAGGGATGGAACCCGAGCCCTCTGCAGTGGAAGCACGGAGTCTTAACCACTGGACCGCCAGGGAAGTCCCTGTGGTATAACTTCAGTGGAACCAAACTTCAGTCACACACTTTGCAAATTCATTATATTCCTGTTCAGTTTTCATTATTAACTGAGCTATGCAGCAATAATAGTAGGCAAGTAGTCCATCATTTAATATATGCCTAACTAATTACAAACAGAAATAATTATTATATCTCAGTGCAAGTGAGCCTGTATCCTAATGTACCTTTTATACTGTACCCATTGTTTTTTTCTTAAGTCCTTGCCCATAATCTGTTAAGATGTACTTCTCATTAAGCATTTGCTAGCACAGTGTTGTACAAAATAAATGAATGTTTTTTTTTTTAAATAAGCCTAGTGGAACTAGAACACTTAAAATAGTACTGGAAATAGAAAAGTAAGGCATGTCAGGCAAGCCTCCATTTAGATGCAAAATGCATTCAAGTATAGAAGTGGTACTTGATTTAATCTGTACAGTATTGCTCTCTGGATTATTGGTACATAATTATAGGTAACAATATATATAACAGTTTTTCTGTCTCATTCAACTCTGGCTTAAGGCTTAATTTTGAAATTATAGTTTAATTTAGTCCTACTTTAATAAAAGTAAAAATATGCAGTATGTAGACTAGTGCCTTACATCAAAAATATTACAAATACTTAAACATGGCCATGTGTCTGTGTAAGTCATTGGGAATATAAATTCTTTAGAAGAGAAAAATTGTAGTTTATGTACAGGAATGTTTTGGCAATTTATAATAAAGAAATGTTACCTGAATACTCATTTTAGTTCTTGCTTAGTTGCATGCTTTATAGGTCTGTCCAGGGATGAGGCTAATCATTTTTCGAATGTTTACTCATTCAACAGGATGAATTTAGCCTTTGATAGGCAGAAGCATAAAATCTGCTTTTAAAAAAAAAAAAAAAACCTTATTCATAATAAATGCAGAAAATGTCTTCAAAATCCCTTATTCTGCAAATAGATATTCCTTTATTATTTTTATTTGGTCTTATTTCTCTCCCCCTACCCCCCATTTTGATCATAAAGGACCTAAGTAAGCATCACAAATACTACCTAGAAGGAAATTTTTTTGTAAGCTATTTTACTACTGTTTTAACTAGTTTTGCTCATAAATACATACCTAGGTACAGTTTACAAACATTAGTAAGGATGTTGACTGAATTATGAGGAGCGTTCTAATTTGTAGCTTAAAGTAAAAAAAGGTAAACTAATGAAAGAAAAAAATATTTAATTCTTGGTGCTATTAATATTTACTAAGTAGGATAAGTGACTTCAGCTTTTTATATATAGAATCTTAAGATGGAATGGGAGGGACCATTCTTCTTTTCACTGCTGACTGACTTTTTCCTTGTGGTGGGAAAACATAGTATTGATAACAGCCAGTTCCTTATAGCTTTTCCCACCAGAAAAGGACTAATTCTTCCCCATTTACAATTTTGAAGTATTTTAAACAAGGATTGTTACTAGCTCAAGTTGGGTCACTAACCAGTTATTAGCTAGGATCATGGAATAATGTTAAGAACCTTTAACTGCCACACTAGCTATGTGGAAAGTTGCACTAGGGAGCAGGTGGATGAAGCAGCTCTTAGGTAAAGAACAGGCTATTTTTTTTTTCCTCAATTACTAGAGTAAATCACTTCTTGAGCTATTTTAAAGATTTAGCTCAAGTATCCCCTATTCTGGGAACTCCTCCCCAATTTCTCCTCCTTACTCACTACCCTTGGCCCTTCCAAGTTATGTTAGCTACACCTCTGTATTCCCAAAGCACCTGAGGATACCCTTGATTCGCACTTAACCACCACTATATTGTATCTGTTGTTTGGCTTTTTTTCTCTCCCAGTGTTTCATGCTCTTTGAAGTCTGGAGCTATGTTTTATGTTTCTGAATCCCCAGCCTTTAGCTTACAGTATTTCTTAAGTTTTTGTCCTTGAATAAGGCTGTTTTTACTAAGAACAAGTTAAAAAAGGTCATTTTTTTAAATTATGTTGAAAATATACTTGAACTTTGTAGATGCTTGTTAAATACCTTTTTCATGTATTTCACTTATATATCCTAAATATAAAAAATAAGAAAGTTTGTCTTCATGATTTCAGTCATCTGTTAGTAACACTAATTGTTCATGTAACTATAAATATAGAATTTTCATTTCTGTATTTTACTTATAAGGATACCATAAGCTTCCCAAATCTATCTAAAAAAAGAGATGTTAATAGCACAAATTGTTAGTGTTCCCAGTCTGATCACAAACATTAATAGATACTTTTTCAAAGAGTACATGACCATCCAGTTAAAAGAGTTTCCTGGGATTTTCCTGTGAGAACAATCAATCAAATCATTTTGATTGTTAAGAATTTCTTAACTTCTATTTCCTAAGGGTTATAAGATTAAATGTAGTATTTCAATAAATGGGTTATTTTCTCATATTTTTATAATCTTCCCAGTTCTGTGAAACTGAATGTTGTCAGCTAGGTGCTTTTTTTTTCCTGTCTCATTTAACTTTTCATATCTTAATGATATCAGCTTCTTCCAGACATTGTTACTGTAGAACTTCTGTATTTCTCCTTAGTTATATGCCCATATTTCCTTAGCTAGTACCTGTTCTTTTTAATATCTTATAGTCCCAATGCTTTTTTCTTCTTTCAGATTATTTTTATTTAATTGGTTTTTAGTACTTTCTATTCTTTTACGTTCACACCTACTTTATCTCTGAACTACTGTTCTGAAAGTTTGGCTACTTAACCGAACCAGAGTACCTTTTGGGAGAAAAGAATCCAGTTAGCCGAATTACTTATATATATGAACCAATAAGCAACTTATTTCAACTTAATTTGCTGTTCATTGTCTTGATTGTATTGGGGGGGGAGGGGGGAGTTTAGAGTAGTGCTTAAGAGCACAGGCTCTGAAACCAAACTACCTAGGTTCATATCCCCTGCTATTCAAGTTGGTAACTTGGACTAATTACTTATCCCTCTGTGCCTGTTTCCTCATTTATAAATTGGGGGTAATAATAGTTCCTATATCCTAAGGTGGTTTGAGGATTAAATAAGTTAATATACATACACTGCTTAAAATAGTGCCTGGCATATAATAATTACCAGGTAAATACTTGGGGCTGGTGGTGATGACAGTAATAGTAGTAGTATCTGATTTGCTGATGAAGAAAAAACAAGAAAGAAACAGCAAATTTGGAGAACTCAGAGGATAACGTAATAATTATTGCTATTGGAAAAATAGGGTAAAAGAAAATAGATAAGAGATATAACATGAACTATTAGATTTACCAGTAATAAAAATTTGGAACAAAATTTTCTATTATTCCACTTTCAAGCCCTTGGATCAGTTGAATCAAGAAGAAATATCTTATGATAAAATAATTAGTAGTATGAAGACTTTGACCATTTGTAATTACTTGCTTATGTGCAGCAAAATACAGAATTATGTCAAACATAACCCTAGATTTCAACTTTTTGACTCCTTGGTTGACACATTTTAATAAGGAAAATACTACAAATTTGTACTTTAAAAATATGTAGCATTTTGATTATTTTTAAATGCCAAATGAAAGATTGCATTTGAAGAGAAAAGGTTTTGCTACTAAAAAATATTCAAAACCATTGATAAAGTGGAGCTCAATTTTTAATCTAATACTTAGTAACAGATTTCAAAGGTTTAAGAAAATTTTGAAGAGAAAAACTTAGAAGTGAATTTTTTTTTTTAAACTCTACAGATTGAGAAGAGATTTCTTTTGTTTGAATTTTGGAACATCTTGGTCTTATTCACAGAATATCAGTAGAAACCTAGGCTGCAGATCACCAAACTATACCATTACTGGTTCTGTAAAATACCTCAACAGTTCAGGTATTTGATAAAAGGATTTTATTTACCTTAAAAATCTTCAGTTTTGTTTTAATAATTACATTGGCTCAGCTTTAAGTGTTAATTTACCTTGGTTATGTACTAAAGTGGTTTACCTATGTTATCTATTTAATCCTGACAACAGTTCTATAAGGTAAATACTGTTACCCCTATTTAACAGAAGAGGAAACTAGGGTGTAGTATGCCCGACGTTACCCAGCAAACTGGTGCCAGAACCTGGCTTCATCTCAAGTCTCTCTTGACTCCAGAGCCCCAAGTTTTTAAACATCAATACTGTTTTGCCTCTCATCTTGAAAATCTTAACAGTAATACCTACTTCACAGAGTTACTGTAGAAAAATGAATGAGTTAAATGTAAAACACCAGACAGGCTTTCTGAAGGTCTGCCCCTTTTGCATTTATATTTAACAAATTTAATAACACAGTCCCATTACTAGTTTCTGTTTAAAATTACCAAATCTTTACTCCTCAGTTTACCACAGACTTTAATGGCTTCCACTACTTGGTGTTTTTGAAGAATATGTTAATGAGTTTGGCTTTATTGAAGGCCCAACCAAACATTTTAAGTAAGTCACATAATTTTTCTTATTTCTGATAAAAGAGCATTGAAACATTTTGTTATTTTCAATTTACATGGAAATTCTGTAGCCAGCTTTAGAGTAATTTAAGTCAGCTTAAACAGCATTATGCAAAACAGTGGCAAATTTTAAGCTTTAGCCTATCAAAAGCAGAATGCTACTGTGTCTAAAACATAGAAGGATGAAATGGAGGTTAAGCTACTGCGTGAAATTGTAGTTGCTAAAGAAATTTCACAGTTGCTTAAAATAGCTTCAGTTTTGTAGTGTCGGTAGCATCAAATACATGAATTGATTTCTTCAAAGGAAACAAATATAATTCAACAGATTATTCTAATTATAATATAAAAACATTGTCCAGAAATAAGCTTTAAAAAAAAACAAATCTGAGTAATGTTTGGCAACAGTTCAAATTCAGTGTGAGAATCACTAAGTAAGACTCCTGAGTAGCAACAGTAGTAAATAATGACACAAATGTTTACTTAATAGCTACTAACATTCATTAAGTTCTTATAATATGAAGGTGCTGTTCCAAGACTTTACATGAATTAACTTGTATAATCCTCACAACAGCTCTATGAGGTAACTACCATTATCATCTCCATTTCATAGCTGAGTCTGGGGCACGGAGATCTTGCCTAAAGTCATACAGCTAACAAGTAGCAATAAACATATGTGTTATATATTTGTGTAACAAAAGTTTTAAAGTTTCTTTTGTGCAGTTATTCAGTGGACTGAAAATATTATTTAAATTTATTTTTTATATTTTCTAGATGTGGCATTTCTCTGCCTTTAATATGAAAACTAAATGTAGTCAATTTTTTTAGGTATTTACAAATCAGGATCAGCTTCTATGTAAGCATGTTAAAACATTCTGTCACCTTTGCAGATTGTAATATTTAAAAGGGAAATAAATCCTTAAAGTAATTCATAATCTATCTCCAGGCTGTCTTACAACTGCATTTCCTAGACATACCTACCTCAGAGTCAAAATAAACTTTCTGTTTATATATTGAATATTACTTCTTACTATAGGTTCTGAGAATGCCAAAATAAGACAATAGTCACTGTCCTGGAGGACATGAAGAAATAGACATGGAAATTGGACTACTAGAATGCAGTTGGCAGGATATTCTGTTGGGCTAAAGCATAATATCCAATGTTATAGCTGCTTAAAAAAATTAGAAATAAAAAATAAATAAAAGTTGGAAGGAGGAAGGAATCAGTAAATCTCTTAAAGTTGGCATAATCAAGGACTATAGATAGAACCATATTAATCACTGTGGAAGTGACCAGTAGAAGAACTAAAAACAGTTTAAAAGTTATTGAATGAGATGGGAGGCAAAGGAAAATTTTTACTTCTTCTTTTATACCCTTCTGTACTGTTTCCTTTTATTATTTTTCCAGATGCATTGATTCTTTCAAAGATTCAGTGAGATGTGTGCTGTAAACAAAATATGTGGTATGAAAGCACGTAAAAGGAAGGGTATAACCATTTGACAGGCCAGGTAAATATTACCACTTGCTTATGTAGAAGTTGATGCTTATAATAAGTTGGAAAATAATTAGGAGAAGGTCGTCTCTGGCAGAAGGAAAAGTAAATGCAAAGATACAGGGTCATCATGAGAGAGATGGGTGTCTAAAATAAATCAGATAGCTTATTATGAGGAGAGATAACGATAGGTAATTAAGTAGGTCCAGAGTGCCTTGATAAGAAGTTTGGACCCTATCCTGTAGTCAGGGGACAAAATATAAGGATTATAAACGGTGAATTGACATCAGATTTGTATTTTAATAACTTTTGTTGGTGTTGTGAATGATAGTTGACAGGGCAGAGGGGAATACTGTTGCCAGAAAAAGAACTTCGATTGCCAGTTTCCAGAGGCAAGATACAGGGGCTTAAGCTAACACACTGGTAGTAAAAATGGAGAAGGGACAGATCTGAAATAGATTTAGGCAATAAAACTTACAGGATTTATTGACTGACTGGATTGGAATGGGGAAGGGATGAGTGAGGATGCTTTCCAGTGTTCTTATTTGAGAAACTGCTAACCCCAACATAAGTCTGCAAAGAACTTCCATCTAACTACAAGGTAGCCCCTTAAGGCGATGGTGGTGGATGGGAAAAGGGACAGCAACAGAGGATAATTTTTAATATCGCATACAACCCTTAGCTCCAAACTGCCTTTTCAGTTTTCTTTTTGAAGAAATAAGTGTTAAGTTTTAATTTAGCAGGCCATGAATTGTATCTGGTACCATAGTCAATTCTAAAATAGATAGTATACTTGTCAAAGCGTGCACAAAAAATAAAAATGTGTGGAATGGCCTAGTTCTTTTGTTCTAATTTCATATTGTTGCTCTTAATTTTTGTGTACTGTTTAACTTTGGGATTATTATGGCTTTTTTTTGTATCTGTTCTTAAAGTTAAAATATATTAGGTGATTAATTTTAATAGAATAAAATCATTTGAGCCAACTCTTGTTTTTTATTTCAGATATTTGTAACCTTTCTTAAAGATAGTAATAATTGCCCCTTTTTTTATGACAAACAGTGTTCAGTATTGGAGTAGTATTGGGAACACTAACACAAAGAATTGAATTCTCTTTTGAAAAGCAGGTTTTCCTGCCGTATATGGCACTTTCATGACATTTTTTGAGGCTATTGAAACGGTTGGATATTGAACTGTATTTTAACAGGATCTCAGTTTTTCAAGTTAACAGGGACATACGTTATAATTTTCAAACATTTAGGAGCAAAAATACATTGAATTTTTTTTACCGTTTTCTTTACTTACACATGTTACCAAGGGGCTAATTGGTTTTATTTTCAAAACTGCTTACTAAGATAGTCAAGCTTAGGGTCATTTTTACCATTCTTTGGATATTTTGACCTCAGGAAATATAGTGGCATTGTGTCAAGTTATTTCTTTATATTGTGTGATATTCCCTAGGTATTAGTAGGATTGAATACATTGTTCCCAAATGATACCCTGAATTATTCATACTTGTAGCTGAAGTATGTATAGGAATGTGTGTGTGTCTGTATCTGTGGGTGTATTTGTTTCCAGGTGAAAGTCTAATAGCTACAGTCTTAACCTCTTGCTGATGAAATTCTCTTTGTTTTAGGTATATATACAAATTCTCCTTCTTATCACAGTATTGAAAGAAGCCTCGTTCTTTTTTTCCTCAAATTTCATAGTTGAAATGGTCTAATTTAGATTGTGGTGATGTCAGAGAAACATTTTTATTTTATTTTTGTACATTTTCATTGAGCTTTTTAGTGGAACAGTAATTGTATCTTTATGGAAATATTCCCCCAGTGTACTCCTACCTTCTTTAGAGCCTAATTTAAATTAAGGTAGATATTACCTTGCTTGTTTCTAGTTTTCTCAATCTCAAGTCAGACGCGAGATTCAAAGAAGAATAGCAATTTAATAGTGTAGTAGAATAAGTTTTAAACTTAGGGATCTTCCTTAGGCACAGTTGTTTTATATTTTTTCAGAGTTTGGTAGAAAGTACCTAAAAATGAATAGTTTAATCTCAAGGGTATAATATTAGAGCATTATTTACCAGCTTGGTTTGCTAAAATTGTAAAACCCAAGTTATTTCCCTATTCCTCCATATTCATTCATCGTTCCTATGTAAGAATGCCATCAGTCAGTGTGTGTATGAAAATGTTAATAAATACACTATTTGCTTTATACACTTAAGGTGACAAACTAAAATCTTGACCAAAGCTTACTGTAAGATTGCAAACTATTTAGTACCCTGGTTATTTGTCCATGTGTAATTGTAGCTTTTTGTTTCTATCACTATAGGGCACTTTAAAAAATAAAAATCACAGGGCTTCCCTGGTGGCGCAGTGGTTGGGTGTCCGCCTGCCGATGCAGGGGACACGGGTTCGTGCCCCAGTCTGGGAGGATCCCACATGCCGCGGAGCGGCTGGGCCCGTGAGCCATGGCCGCTGAGCCTGTGCGTCTAGAGCCTGTGCTCCACAACGGGAGAGGCCACAGCAGTGAGAGGCCCGTGTACTGCAGAAAATAAATAAATAAATAAATAAAAATAAAAATCACAAAATACAGGAATGACCTTGATAAATATTTAAAACATCAGCAGGTCACTAGACGTAGTTTTAGATGGAAACATTTTCCCTGAGAATTAACTGACTAAATTTTGCTAAAAAAAAATAGCTTCTGCGTGATGTGTTGATATTTTTCCTCTACCCAGATGTATGTGAAAGGAGTAAAGTTGACTTTAAGAAATTACACTGGATATAATTAATGTTTAAAGAGTGGTTCACATATACTTGAACATATCATAATAGGTTTTCATTTAAGATCTCTAAATAATACCTAGCTTTTATCATGTTATAGCCATACTTACTTATTTTTAAATTCCTACATTTTATTTAAGAGCAAGCCTTCAGAAGACCTATAAAATAGTTACTCCTGGGGCTTCCCTGGTGGCGCAGTGGTTGGGAGTGCGCCTGCCGATGCAGGGGACATGGGTTCGTGCCCCAGTCCGGGAGGATCCCACATGCCGCGGAGCGGCTGGGCCCGTAAGCCGTGGCCGCTGGGCCTGCGCGTCCGGAGCCTGTGTTCCGCAAGGGGAGAGGCCACGACAGTGAGAGGCCCACGTCCCGCAAAAAAAAAAAAAAATAGTTACTCCTCAGATCTGAATTCGTTCAGCAGTCAAAATTTTTCCTTTTTTTCACCTAACATTAGATCATTTTCATCATATTGCTACTTAATATTCAAAGTTTTTTCAGTTTTTTTCTAAAGTTTTGCTTTAAATAAAAGGATTTCAAAAATAAGAATGTATGGCTGCAAGCAATACTTCACATGAGAAGAAAAAGTATTGCAGCATTTGTCTTGCTCTGGTCAGTGTTTACCTGGTTTACCTTTTAGAATTAATTGGTTAGTCTCTTGAGCAAAAACCTCTACTGTTTGATTGTTTTGTAATTTTTGCCTCATTAATAGTTGAGTATAGTCCAAGGCACCCCTGGCTGCCCTTTACAATCACTTGGGTAGCTTTAAAAGTAGTAATATTAATTAAAATACTGATGCCTAGATCTCAACCCAACTATCCTGATTTACTTGGACTGGGATGGGTTCCAGGGATCAGTAAGTTTCAAAATCTTCTCAGGTAATCCAAGTATACAATAAGGGTTGAAAACACTGCTCTAAGGTCATTTGAATTTGAAAGCTTGAGAAATTTTGAAGTGGCTATTCTAGTAACAGAGGAACAATGAATGATAGCCCTGAATAGGCTATCAGGGCTACCTAAAGCTCTATGAAAATGGGTGCACACCTTAAACATAACCAATAGTGTGAAAGAAAATATTATAATATTCACTATTCTTACTTATTGAGCATCTAAAGAATCCAGGTGTTTTGCATGTTTTTGTCTTTTTTTTTTTTTAAACTCCATTTAGCAACTCTGGAAGGTAGGGAATATTTCTTGTTCAGAGAGTAAACTGAAGCTCAAAGAGAATGACTTGCTGCCTTTAAGTCACAGAACCAGAATTGGACCCGCATACACATTTGATTTTATAACTTAAGCTCTTTTCACTGTACCTTAAAAGATAAACTGAGGTATATGAACATTTTTAATAGTTTGAGCAAAAATCAATTCAAATTGGGTAACACCAAACTAGAAGTGGTTAGGAGCGCCCCACCAACAGGAATTAGGGACAAAACTTACAGAGAAGATGCAGAAACAAAGCAAGGAAATTTTTTGATTGGCTATAGCTTAAGTGATTGCCTTTTTTGGGAAAGCCTAGTTGGCTGTTTGTGAGTGTTTATTTTAGTTTTTATTTCTTAACTTTGAAGCATTTATAGGCTTAGGTTTGGGTTTGGTTACATAGGCTGCTAATGCCCTAGAACCACCTCAGTGTGATGGCCTCCTTGTTTAATTTAACAATACCATGCTGTATGAAACTTTGATATTTAGTGTGACTTAGTTTAAATAATTAGCTGTTTCAAGGTTTTCTTACTGTCATGTTTCTTCAGAGCTATGGATGTCATCACCAACAGAAATATGTTAAGTGCTCAGTATTGGAAAGTAGTAGAATATTTCTGACTTGGACCAGGTTTACAGATTTGTTGTGATGGTGATGATATGGTGGTGGCAGTAAAAGTTAACAAATACAACACTTTAAAAAAATTCTTTAGAAAATTTATGTAACTCACATGTGTTGCCTTTGTTTGGTGTTATAAATTAACTTATCTAGGAATCTAGCTATATCTGGTAGAAAACAGCATAGACCAACTTTTTTGTCTTGCTGTTAATTTGATCCATTTTATAGCAACATAGTTAGACTTACAGCAAAGTTATCACCACAAAGTAAAGGTTTTGGCCTTTTTCTATATGGGAAAACGTCATTATAAGCCTTACTAAAATTTTATAACAAGAGGTTGGTCAGGTGGTAAAAAATCATTATATTCCAAAAGTAAATTATCAGGGAAGTCTTTCAACAATGAAGGGAGTACATTGTCCCAAAGTATTAGGAAAATATATGAATTGTGCAGAATTTAAAATTAAGATAGGTATAAATAATAATCTTGGTAATGCTTAAAATATATTTTTTAATTGCAAAAAAGTTAGCTAACTACAAAGATGAAATTTATTTTAAGAATAATAAATTTAAAATCACTTATTTTTAAATGAGAGGGAAATTAGCATATTCAAAAACCCTGTTACAAATAAGGTAAATTAGTTATAGAGCTGAAGTAGTTAGATATTTCTACTTCCCACCCAGAGGACACTATGAGAACATTTAGGAAAACTAGCAGTAATGAGTAATATGGAAATAGGTGTGAATTCCCAAGGGGCAAATTCAGTTTTGTGCGTCATTTGCATATTTTTCTAAAGGTATCCGTATATTTCCATTATTATGTTCCAGTACCATAAAGGTATTCCAATATTTCCAATGGAAATAATTCCATTTCCATAAATTATTTGGGCTAATATAATATGATCCTAATGGGATAGTGCCTAGAGTTAGATTGTCTATACAAATAAGGCTTCTCTAATGCATATAGAAAAGAGGCCTACCAACTTGGTATCAAAAATATAAGCTTGGGCTTCCCTGGTGGCGCAGTGGTTGAGAGTCCGCCTGCCGATGCATGGGACACGGGTTGGTGCCCCCGTCCAGGAAGATCCCATATGCCGCGGAGCGGCTGGGTCCGTGAGCCATGGCCGCTGAGCCTGCGCGTCCGGAGCCTGTGCTCCGCAACGGGAGAGGCCACAACAGTGAGAGGCCTGCGTACCGCCAAAAAAAAAAAATATTTATATATATGTATATATATATATATATATATATATATATATATATATATATATAAAAAAGCTTGCTATATGAAAGTTATATAACTTGTTGCTTCTTTGATTTTTCTTCTATTATTTTTCCACAAATGTTTGAAGGTCAGCATTTTTGTATGATGTTACTTTAAAAAGTAAAAATGCTAAAGGTGAGATTCAAGGAAATTTCAAGTTTTAACCTTTTTTAATCCTTTCATACTTCATGCCCTTGATAAATTCTAAGTAGCATATATTTTCTTGTGTATGAATGTATGTGTTGCCAAAGATGCTTATGATTACTTTATAAGGCATTGAAAATTTACACAATTTGTAGTTAATTTACCATATTTATTCACCATGAAAAACAAATGTTTTCCTATGAACACTACAAATCATAAATAAAATGCCAAACTAGCATCACAAATTAATGCTTTTAGAATCTGATTTTAATAATGTTAGGCAGCTTTGAGTTACATTTTCTTTTTGTTTACCCTGGACTGGAATTAGGCATAATCTACAAAGTATGTGAAAGGAACTTGAAATATTTTTAAAGTTACACGATGAAAAAAGTCATTTAATTCCATTAAATGAACAGTTCTGTCCATTCAGCACACACATACTGAACAACAGCTTTGTGTCCAGGTCTGGGGGGAATTATAAGACATTTCCTGTCCACAGTCAAGTTATAGGATATTTATGGTACATTATGATAAGAGCAGAATTCTGGGGAAGTTTACTAGGAAAGTCCCTAACAGAGAGTAGGAGGTCAACAAAAATTTTCCTTGAGAAGCTCACATCTGAGCTGCCTATTCATTAAAAGAATAGGTTTCTAATATTTTTAATAATCAGTTCGTGTTTTGTGGTGCAGAGAATGGGTTACAAGTGTGCTAGGATACTGAATCCTTCAGTCCTTGGGACAACCAAATGGAGACTGGGGTGAGCAAGGGCCCCAGGCTAGTCATCTCCAGTTATAAGCAGCCACTTCCTTTTACCCCAGTGCTCGAATTATTACTGTTTTCAGTGTATCATGATATGAAGAATTTTGGGAAACAGTGGTGTAGAGAAATGCCATCGTACTTCCAGGTAATGGAATCTCCACTTAGAGTTTCCCAGGGATCATAAACTTGGAAATAAAAGATAAATCTAATAACCAAATTTTAATATGGCCTTATATTTTTTTAATTCTGGTAAAATGTACATAAAATTAAATATTTTAACTGTTTTTGAGTGTTCAATTCAGTGACATTAAGTACATTCACATTGTTGTCCAACCTTCGTCACCATCTGTCTCCAGAACTTTTTCATCTTCCCAAGCTGAAACACAGTTATTAAACAAGAACTCCCCACTCCTCGTCCCCCAGTGCCTGACAACCATCGTTCTACTTTCTGTCTCTGAATTTGACTGCTCGAAGTACCTCAATAAGTGGAATCAAAAAGTATTTATCCTTTTGTGGCTGCCTTATTTCTCAGCATAATGTTTTCAAGGGTCATCCTTGTTATAGCATGTGTCATAATTTCCTTCCATTTTAAGGTTGAATAATACTATTCCATTGTATGTATATACCACATTTTGTTTAGCCATTCATCTGTCAATAGACATTTGGGTTGCTTTCACCTTTTGGCTATTGGGAATAATAATTGGTATACGAATAACTATTTCAGTCCCTGCCTTCAGTTCTTTTGGGCATATACCTAGAAGTGGAATTGCTGGATCATATAATTCTATTTTTAATTTTTTAAGGAACCACCATTCTGTTTTCCACAGCGGCTGCACCGCTTTACATTCCCAACAGCAGTGGACAAGGATTCAATTTTCTGTACATCCTCACCAACCGCTTGTTGTTTTCTGTTTTTTTGATAATAGCCTCTAGTGAGTGTGAAGTAGTATGTCATTGTGGTTTTGATTTAATTTCCCTAATGATTAGAGATGTGAAACATCTTTTTATGAGCTCATTGGTAATATGGCCTTATACTTTTAAAGATTTGGCCGGGGCGGGGGGGGGGGGGTGTCTAACCAAGATAAACCAAATCTTATTTAAAAATCTTAGACATCATCAGAGTTCTTAATCTGAAATCCATCAGTGCTTTCAGAGTCCATGAGTAGCCTGAATTAAAGCAAATTCCATCAGACTCTCAGTATCTGTGCCCCTCAAAAACTTAAGAAATGTATTGACCTACCCACAATCACCAAAATGTTTTTTAAAAGTCATTATTTGGAGAGGAGTTAGAATTAAGTGATTTTTAAATTTCTATTTTGTGCTTTTCTGTGTTTTCCAAAGTATCTAAAATAAACATGCATAGTGCATGTGATTTTTTGTGTTATTTTAGAACTTGAAAAGTAAAATCCATCTTTAGCTCTTGGACCTACAAGTTAAAAAAAGTCTAAAAGCTAGGAAGAAATAAAATGGTTATAGTATGTTCTTATGATTGCCTGCCTTCTCGGAGTCACAGCATTCCCAAGTCACTACCAGAAGAATGAGCAAGGCTCTACCTCCACCAAAAAAGTGATATTTACTACTGAATCTGTTTCAGCTAAATTCATTGCAATAAAATAATTGCGTTTGAGTTTTTTATAATGAGCTTTTACTATAAAGAGAACATGCAGGTTCTATAGCTAGAGAAGCAGTGTTTACCATTTCAGCTGAATTTCACTAAGGGAAATATTTGCATTTATGTTCTTTATAATGAGATTTTACTGGCTTTTCTGTAATATCTTTACATAGTACTCTAATTACTTTTTAAAGGTATTGGGTTTTTGTATTGTTTAATTTTAAAACATTGATCACTTAATTTTAAAAGCAACCAAAAAGAATTCTCATTATTTATGTTGAATAGATGGATACATACCTGGGTTCAGCTTAGCATCCTAAAAAAACTGTGGGAAGTCTTTAAAATTTTGTGAAGAACTTCCTAGGACAGCTTACCTATTCAAGTTCATCATCAAGTCTCCATATCTTCTTCAATCTTTTTGGCTAAGTTTGAGAATATTCCATGTAGGGCTTGAACTCCTCAACTATTTAATACCCTTAGGCCTCCATTTTCTCTTCTAACATTTGTTTGATCTATATATCTGCTTAACTGTAATGTTTGTGCTATGAAATTTTATTTTATTACTACATTTTTAAAATTTTAACCAGTTTTTTAAACTCCTGTTTTTCCTTTTGCAGCTGTATGCAGGAGCTATTCTTGAAGTCTGTGGATGAAAATTGGGGAGGTTCCCTCAAGTCCAAGGTATATAAAATCAACTCTAGTAAAATTTCAGTTAATAATTTAAAATCAACATTTCACAAAAATAATTTCATTAAATACTCCCAAGAATAAGAATATTTAAGGTTATACTTTCTCAACAGTATATGAATTTTCTCTACATTTGTCTTCATGGGAGTGGAGTTTTATAATAATTGTTGAATACTAAGTTACTTGACTCTAAGCAAGCATAAAATACGAAATTTAGATTTAAATACAGCACATGATGAGGTGATTATTTTCTTAAAAGAAGAGACTTTCCTAAGTACAAATTTTATGAGAGCCTTTCTTTTACCAGGTGGAAGTGTAATCCTTCTAAATAATATTTTTAATGTAAACTGATTTATATAAAACTCCTAAGGAACAATTGCATTAAGTGAGAGTAGACATGTACAAAATAACAAACCATCAAGAAGAAAATTAATTACCATAGAACTTGAGGTGTAGAAGAGAGGAGGTCATACAGGTGTATCTTCACAGGAATTAAAGATAAATATGTGAAGGATAATTGTGAAAGTGTATTCTTTTGGTTGACAACAAACAGTAATGGAGCTCTGTTATCTCCAAAAAGACTTGGACTAAAGCTTTTCTATTCCATCCTTGCATGTCAGCTGAAAATCAGTTTTATGAAGGTAATGAACTTGTTTTTTTGTTTTTTGGGGTTTGTTTGTTTTTTTAACTAAAATACATAAGTGCTCTATTTATATACCTTATTTTGTTTTTGTTTCTGCTGCTTTTCCATGATTTCTTGCCTTGTTTACTTAATGGCAAGAGAATTTTTTGGATTTAGTATTTTATAAAATTGCCTGTATTAGCACATTCCTTTTATTGCTGACCTAGAATTGTTTATAATAAAATATTGCTCACCTAGAATTGTTTATAATAAAATATTGCTCATTTGGCATGGAAATTAATCCTTGGATTGCAACTTGGGGACTTGGGGACATTTTATATGAGACCCAGAGCAGATGCACATCTAATTAAATACATTCTTTGTCAGAATAAGCGCATATTCTGATGTAGCACAGAATATAACATCCACTTCTGCTTAGGGAGAAAATTCTTTACTCTGTATGATTTATTTTGCCTCAAACACTTAAACTCAGTATTGTACCAGAGTTGTTTTGGCTTTTTTTTATATCAATTCTCTGAATGATAATGTGATCATTCTTATTCCTAAAAAGTCTTGGCATTTGCTTTTTAATTATATTCATTATTCATATTTACTGACTTGTCTTATTAATAATCTTTTGTGACTCAGATTTTCACGAGGTCAAGAATAGCTTGCAATTAGCCCTCCTGTTTGTGATATCAGGTTTTCTTACGTCCATGGTAATAATTTCTGCAGTTACTAGTTGAGTCTTTAAAAGATTGAGTGTAGTTTATTAATCCTTAGATTGCAACTTAACTATATATATATTTCTTATGTATAGTTAAATTATCAAACTGGTGGGTATTTGTAGTCATACTGTCTTTTCCTTTTGAAACATTGGATTTTAATTCTGTGTATAAATATTTAATTAGTACAAGCTTATTTAAATTAAAAAGATTGTTTAATTCCACAGTCCATAACCATATTTAATATAATTATGTATAATACCAGTATTTTCGGAGCCCATGAGAAAGTAATACATTTTTTTAAGTTTACTTAATTTAAATTAGACACGTCATAAAACAGAAGAAAAAATTAATGTTAAATTATTCCAGAAGAGAGGAGGATTTAAAATTTGAAATGTCTTATCCACATTAAATAACTCAGGGTTTATGAAAAAAAAAAGGTCCCAGATCATATGCCTTAGCTAATTCCAGGTATACCTCCTAAAATACTTTCATTTTCCATGTTATGATTAAGTAGGAAAGTCAGTATGTATAAAAACATCTCATTGTATATTGGACCTAGTGTTTTATCACGTGTGGTGACATCAAAAGTAATGATGTTAAGTAAGTATGTTTTCCTTCTCAAGCATGAGTCTTACCATGATAAGGATATGTCTGTAGTCTGTCTGTATCAAAAAATGTAAATTTTCCCTAATTTTGTAGGTCTTGGCAAACTTTTTCTGTAAAAGTCCAAATAGTAAAGATTTTCAGCTTTATAGGCAACAAGGTCTCCATTGCAGTGATTGATCTTTGTTTTTGTAGTATGGAAGCAGCCATAGAAAATATTTAAATGAATACATGTGTCTGTGTTCCAATAAACTTTATTTATAAAATCAGGGAGGCCCAATATGGCCTATGGACCATAGTTTGCCAACCTCTGTATTAGAATCATAAACCTTCGGACACAGAAAGGAGTTTTAAAATAATGTAGAACTTGAGAACAAATAGCGTTTTGCCTCTCGTACCCACTTTGGTTGACTGGTAGTGGTGCCTAGGATTATGATGCTACCTTGGAGTTTTGCTGGAAGGAATACTGATTCGTTAGCACTATCTTCATCAATTTTCTCATTTATAAAATGGATTAATAGGTGGTGTAAAATCGGTTAATATCTACCCTATAGGACTGTTTTGAGGATTAAATGAGATAACATGACTCTCTAGCATTTGAAACTCTTCCCTTCACTTGTGTGAACAGGTCATTTTATTCTCCTTTCCTGGCATCTCATCTACCACCCACACTTCAAATATTGGTGTTAGTCGGGGTCTGTGTTATTTTCTTACTCTCTTGAATGATGTCCCACTCCCTCAGTTTCAACTGCAGTGTTCACCTGATGACTCCCAATCTGTATCTTTAAATTAAATCTTTCTTTTTTTAGATACCATATTTCTGACTGCAAATTGATGTTTCCACTTGCATGGTCTCATAGTATCTTAAACCAATGTACATAAGTCACCTGGGGATCTTGTTAAAATGCAGAGTGTAATTCTGTAAATTTGGTTTGCATCCTGAGATTCTATATTTCTAACAGTCCTGTAGATTGTGGCCTACATTTTTAGTAGAGAGGCGTTAAACCCAGCATGTTCAAAAACTAAATTAATCCTCTTCTCTGATAAAAGTATACCATCTTCTTCCCTGTTTCCACAAATGGCAGTATCATCAAGCAAAGTATAAGCATGAAACCCGAGAGTCATGATCAATATTTCTTTCACACTTTATGTCCAGTTAGTCACCAAGTTGTGTCTCTTCCCCCTCCTTAATAAACCTTCATATCTTTGGCCTTCTCTATGATTTTAATCAGCCCCTTAGCATCTTTATCTGGAAGAATTAATTACTTATTATCTGGCCTGCCTGTCTCTTTTCCCTTTTCTTCTATTCTCTCCTACACAACTACCAAAAAAAAAACCTTTTCCATAAGACAGATTTGATTATGTGACCCTCTTATTTAAAATTACCTGTAGTTCCCCATCACATATAAATGTCAGATTCAGCATCATATACAAGACCTATCATGACCTAGATTCTCTTTTCTAGGTTCACATATCTAGTTTATGTGCAGAACTATTTGCAGTTCTCTGAACTCTGACCTCTAAGTCTTTGCACACACTGCATGTTCTTCCTGACTTATGCCTTTACCCATTTTTGTGACGAACCCCTATTCATTCCAAATTTAGTTCAAGCATTATTTTGGGATTGCTTTTGGACAGAATTTTACACCCTCCCCTTTGTGTTCCATAGCAGTTCCCACATAATATTGTAATGTATTTATTTAATTTACTGGTCTTCTGCCTCTGCCAAACTAGGAACTCCATAAAGCCCAGACTTTTTAAAATTTTTTTATCACTAATGTATCCCAAATCTTTCTAACACTGCATCTCACATTAAGAGGAATTCAAATATTTATTGAATGAATGAATGGATTTGCTAAATTTATCTAATTCAAAGGTGGCTCTCCACTTTTGACAAATGGGAAACTGGTGAAAAGCCTGTGTTTATTGGTTATATAGCCTTTATGGATTTATAGTCTTCAAATAGTCCTTTTCTGACTTTATTATTCTGATCTGAAAAGTCATAATCTTTTTAGTTTGTCTTGTCTTCATTATTGTACCTCCAGTCTCCCCAAATTCTCTTATTTAAATTGCTATTCTCTGAACGTTTTTAAGTGCTTTTAAATTGTCTTGTTGGGAGGACCCAAATGACTCATGATTTTGCACTCCAGATAGTTTGTAAGTAAATATTGTTTTAGAAATACTCTTCGATACCCAGTAGTTTTCACTGAGCACAATTGAGAATTCAGTTCTGTTGTTTGTTGTTGCTGCTGCTCTTCTCTTTGTATTGTTGTTTCTGGGTATGATATGACATTTTTGTTTATATTCTGATACAAATATACTTATTTCTACTCAAGGGGAAAACGTCTAATTATCATTCCATGTAATTTTATATGGCAATTCACAAATCTTAATTGTACCTGCCATAAGCCCTTATTTATTAAATCTTAAAACCAATAGAGTACATTGTATAACTACTTGTAATGTGACCAAAGGTACATTGTTAGATCTAGCCAAGTGTATTTTGCCTCTATATTTTCACTTGTTTATGATTTTGAAAATAACATAGTTCAAACATTTTTCTTTGACCTCAAGACATATCCTTCCTGTTATCCCTCATCCCCACTTATCCTCTTTTTGGAATGAGGAAGAAGATAGATTTTTATTTTTTAATACTCTTCATAGTTAACTTTGAAGAGCCTCTGATTTATAAGAAGAGTACCATGACTTTCTAAGCAGTGTATATAACAAAACTTGGCTCTAAGGTCTCCTAGGCAGCTACACAAATGACATGCTGATAAGATTCTTGAGGACAAAACTGAAACATTCACCGTTACCACTTAATGTTTTCTAATCATTTCTGCATATTTGATCGTTTTGAAGTGTTATTTACAAATCTGCCTTAGTAATTGACAAATAATTAAATTAGCATAGGAACATTTTCTTGAAATAGAGTGACTGAATTAAGCTCTTTAGGAATTTCCAAACTGATATCACTTATTTTTAAAACAGCAGAAAGAAAACTAGTAAAATAAGTTACTCTGAGGTCTTTTTTGCAAGTCTCTTACGTGCTCTTACAGCCTCTCCTAGTGCCATGTGTATATAGTAAGTATTCAAATATATTTTAAAAGATTAATTTACTGCCTGTAAAATGTGATTTGCTACCGCAGGGTATTTAATAGATACTGCCCTCAGTCAAAATTAGAAGCTTGTGGATTTATACATAGCAGAGAGAAGAGAAAAGAACTGATGAAAATAGTCATTAGTGACTCATCTTAATATTTCTTTTCAATTTATTCCCTCATTCCGGCCTGTTAAAAAAATCTTCTGGTGCTTCCCTGGTGGCGCAGTGGTTGAGAATCTGCCTACCAATGCAGGGGACACGGGTTCGAGCCCTGGTCTGGGAAGATCCCACATGCTGCGGAGCAACTAGGCCCGTGAGCCACAGTTACTGAGCCTGCACATCTGGAGCCTGTGCTCTGCAACAAGAGAGGCCGCAACAGTGAGAGGCCCGCGCACTGCAATGAAGAGTGGCCCCCATTTGCCGCAACTAGAGAAAGCCCTCGCACAGATACGAAGACCCAACACAGCCATAAATAAATAAATAAACAAACAAACAAACTTCTGAATGACAGAAAGTTATAGGTTCTGTTATAGATACAAAAACAATACTTAAGAATAGTTCTTTTCTCCAGAGAAGTTTCTTATGTAGTAGTGACCACACTGTGTATTAAATTATGCTTTGCACAGATGTGCATATAACATTTGCCAAAGGAATGGTTATAAAATGCAACAGCATATCATAAGCTCATTTTTGTTTGGGGATTCAGGAGTATTGGACAACTCTTAAAGGATGAAGTTAATAGAGAAGATATTCTAATAAGCCAGAATAATATAATCAGTTTTATTTTGAAATAAATTTAGTAGGGGAAGTTTAGATGGGATATCTGAGTGTCTTCCCAAAAGCCTGCAAAACCTTAAAAAGAAAAAGCATTTACTAGTCTTTGTTTAGTTGTCCTAGATGCACATATATAAAGATCTTCATGGTGAAACATGTCTATAGTGCTATTGCTAGTTAATTCTAAGTTTAAAAAATAAGTTCTCAAAAGCATGTGTGTCACTATAAAATCTAATCAGAGGCTGTTGCAAATGATAACAGAACTGGAATTAAGAACTGTCCTCATTTAGGTATCCAAATGAAACATCCCACTTGTATTTATCTTTTTTAATGTATTCTAAAATATTTTAATTTGGACAGTTAGACGTGATCATTACTAAAAACTTGGTCGGGGCTTCCCTGGTGGCGCAGTGGTTGAGAGTCCGCCTGCCGATGCAGGGGACACGGGTTCGTGCCCGGTCCAGGAAGATCCCACATGCCGCGGAGCGGCTGCGCCCGTGAGCCATGGCCGCTGAGCCTACGCGTCCGGAGTCTGTGCTCCACAACGGGAGAGGCCACAACAGTGAGAGGCCTGCGTACCGCAAAAAAAAAAAAAAAAAAAAAAAAAAAACTTGGTAAAATGTAGATCAACAACAACCTAAAAAGGAAAACATTCATTTAAAACTTCCCCAAACCCTATGCTCCAGATGTAACCCCTATTAAAATAATAGTTATTGTTTTGAACTGTTAGGTATATTGTGCTAAGTATTTTATATTTTCTCACTTAATTTTTTTTAAAGATTTCGTTCAATGCTTCTAAGCTTTTTCCTTTGCAAATACATATTTATGAATAAATATATAAAAACATTAGTGTAGGGCTTCCCTGGTGGCGCAGTGGTTGAGAGTCCGCCTGCCGATGCAGGGGACACAGGTTCGTGCCCCGGTCCGGGAAGATCCCACATGCCGCGGAGCGGCTGGGCCCGTGAGCCATGGCCGCTGAGCCTGCGCGTCCGGAGCCTGTGCTCCGCAACGGGAGAGGCCACAACAGTGAGAGGCCTGCGTACCGCAAAAACAAAAACATTAGTGTAAATATATAAAAACAATATATCCATCTTTTTATAACAACCATGGGGAACAAACTGATCTATAAACCTTTATATATGAGTTTGCATCTATATCACTAAATACAGATTAATATAATTTTTAAATTATTGGATGCACTTCATAGTGGTCCATGTTAATTTATTTAACCAATAGCCTTTTACACACTTAGATTATTTTCAAATCTCCAGACTTGGTTAGCAGGATCTTATATATCTTTGCATTATAGTGTAATTATTTCCTCAGAATAAAGAAGTTCCTAGAAAGAGACTTGCAGATCTAAAGAGTATGCACGTTTTAAAACTTTTGGTTCATTTTGCTAAATGCCTTTCAGGAAGGATGTGTCCATTTATTATTTCTCCCACAAGTAAGCACCGGCAAAATCTTCTCTAACCTTAAATATTCTTTTTAATTTTTGCCACTCCAAATGAGGTTACCTCATTGTTTTGACAGTTCTTTGATTATTTGTGAGGTTGAACATTTATTTCAAACGTTTAGTGACCATTTGTTTATTTGTATATTACATGTTCTTGTCCTTAGTTCATTTCTCTATACCTAGTATTTATTTTTTTCTTATTAGTAGAAGCTCTCTTGCATACTGTGTAAGAGATAATTTTCCCCAGTATGTCATTTTTACTTTTAACTTTGTTTATAGTAGTGTTTTGCTGTACTGAGTGTCCATTTTTATATAGGCACATCTATAAAGCATTTTCTTTAGGATCATGCATAAGAGAAGAATTTTATATTCCATATTCCAAGTTGTCTGTGTTAAATGCTGTGGTAGTATTCTGAATCTTTTTTTTTAAACACTTATCACAGCTGAAATTATCAGTGATGTGATTGCTTGTTTAGCATCTTTCTTCCTCATCAGACTATAAACTACATAAGAGCAGGAATTCTGTTTTATATAGCTTTATATCTGCTATCTGGTATACAATAGATATTCAAAAGTATTTATTGAATAACACACACACACACACACACACACACACACACACACACACCCAGATGCACGCATACATAATCTCTCTCTCTCTCTCTTTCTTTGGTTTGCTAGCTTTACCATATTGAAAAATCCAGGTATTTTTCTCTCTAGATTTCCTAATCGGTTTCTTTGTTTTATCATTCTGGTATAAGTATCACATAGTATATTATTAAACAATTGAACAAATTCTCCCATATTTTACTTTTTCTAAACTGTCCTGTTCTCCAACATTTACTCTTTTATTATTATTTTTTAATTTATTTATTTTTGTCTGCATTGGGTCTTCGTTGCTGCGCGCGGGCTTTCTTAGTTGCGGTGAAAGGGGGCTACGCTTTGTTGTGGGGCATGGGCTTCTCACTGCGGTGGCTTCTCTTGTTGCAGAGCACAGGCTTCAGTAGTTGTGGCTCGCGGGCTCTAGAACGCAGGCTCAGTAGTTGTGGCGCATGGGCTTAGTTGCTCTGCGGCATGTGGGATCTTCCCAGACCAGGGCTCAAACTGCCGTCCCCTGCATTGGCAGGCAGATTCTTAACCACTGTACCATCACGGAAGCCCTCAAACATTTACTTGTATAGCTGAGTTTTACTGTCATTTTGTCAAGCCCTCAAAATCCCATGGTAATTTGGGATTTTTATTAATTTGAAAAAATTAACATCTTAAAATATTTAGTCTTCCCATTGAAGAATATGGGATATCTTTCCATTTTATATGTGTTTTAGTTTCCTTGATTTTTCCATATAGGATCTAATTTTTTTATTGAGTTTATTTCTACTTTTTTTTTTTTTTTTAACATCTTTATTGGGGTATAATTGCTTTACAATAGTGTGTTAGTTTCTGCTTTACAACAAAGTGAATCAGCCATACATATACATATGCTCCCATGTGTCTTCCCTCCTGCGTCTCCCTCCCTCCCACTCTCCCCATCCCACCCCTCCAGGCCGTCCCAAAGCCCCGAGCTAATATCCCTGTGCCCTGCGGCTGCTTCCCCCTAGCTATCTACCTTACTACGTTTGTTAGTGTGTATATGTCCATGACTCTCCCTCGCCCTGTCAAAACTCACCCTTCCCCCTCCCCATATCCTCAAGTCCGTTCTCCAGTAGGTCTGCGCCTCTATTCCTGTCTTATCCCTAGGTTCTTCATGACATTTTTTTCCTTAAATTCCATATATATGTGTTAGCATATGGTATTTGTCTTTTTCTTTCTGACTTACTTCACTCTGTATGACAGACTCTAGGTCTATCCATCTCATTACAAATAACTCAATTTCATTTCTTTTTAAGGCTGAGTAATATTCCATTGTGTATATGTGCCACATCTTCTTTATCCATTCGTCCGATGATGGGCGCTTAGGTTCTTTCCATCTCCGGGCTATTGTAAATAGAGCTGCGATGAACATTTTGGTACATGACTCTTTTTGAATTTTGGTTTTCTCAGGGTATATGCCCAGTAGTGGGATTGCTGGGTCATATGGTAATTCTATTTGTAGTTTTTTAAGGAACCTCCATACTGTTCTCCATAGTGGCTGAACCAATTCACATTCCCACCAGCAGTGCAAGAGTGTCCCCTTTTCTCCACACCCTCTCCAGCATTTATTGTTTCTAGATTTTTTGATGATGGCCATTCTGACTGGTGTGAGATGATATCTCATTGTAGTTTTGATTTGCATTTCTCTAATGATTAATGATGTTGAGCATTCTTTCATGTGTTTGTTGGCATTCTGTATATCTTCTTTGGAGAAATGTCTGTTTAGGTCTTCTGCCCATTTTTGGATGGGGTTGTTTGTTTTTTTGTTATTGAGCTGCATGAGCTGCTTGTAAATTTTGGAGATTAATCCTTTGTCAGTTGCTTCATTTGCAAATGTTTTCTCCCATTCTGAGGGTTGTCTTTTGGTCTTGATTATGGTTTCCTTTGCTGTGCAAAAGCTTTGAAGTTTCATTAGGTCCCATTTGTTTATTTTTGTTTTTATTTCCATTACTCTAGGAGGTGGGTCAGAAAGGAGCTTGCTGTGATTTATGTCATAGAGTGTTCTTCCTATGTTTTCCTCTAAGAGTTTGATAGTTTCTGACCTTACATTTAGGTCTTTAATCCATTTTGAGCTTATTTTTGTGTATGGTGTTAGGGAGTGATCTAATCTCATACTTTTACATGTACCTGTCCAGTTTTCCCAGCACCATTTATTGAAGAGGCTGTCCTTTCTCCACTGTACATTCCTGCCTCCTTTATCAAAGATAAGGTGTCCATATGTGCGTGGGTTTATCTCTGGGCTTTCTATCCTGTTCCACTGATCTATCTTTCTGTTTTTGTGCCAGTACCATACTGTCTTGATTACTGTTGCTTTGTAGTATAGTCTGAAGTCAGGGAGCCTGATTCCTCCAGCTCCTTTTTTCGTTCTCAAGATTGCTTTGGCTATTCGGGGTCTTTTGTGTTTCCATACAAATTGCGAAATTTTTTGTTCTAGTTCTGTGAAAAATGCCAGTGGTAGTTTGATAGGGATTGCATTGAATCTGTAGATTGCTTTGGGTAGTAGAGTCATTTTCACAATGTTGATTCTTCCCATCCAAGAACATGGTATATCTCTCCATCTATTTGTATCATCTTTAATTTCTTTCATCAGTGTCTTATAATTTTCTGCATACAGGTCTTTCGTATCCTTAGGTAGGTTTATTCCTAGATATTTTATTCTTTTTGTTGCAATGGTAAATGGGAGTGTTTTCTTGATTTCACTTTCAGATTTTTCATCATTAGTATATAGGAATGCCAGAGATTTCTGTGCATTAATTTTGTATCCTGCTACTTTACCAAATTCATTGATTAGCTCTAGTAGTTTTCTGGTAGCATCTTTAGGATTCTCTATGTATAGTATCATGTCATCTGCAAACAGTGACAGCTTTACTTCTTCTTTTCCGATGTGGATTCCTTTTATTTCCTTTTCTTCTCTGATTGCTGTGGCTAAAACTTCCAAAACTATGTTGAATAAGAGTGGTGAGAGTGGGCAACCTTGTCTTGTTCCTGATCTTAGTGGAAATGCTTTCAGTTTTTCACCATTGAGGATGATGTTTGCTGTGGGCTTGTCATATATGGCCTTTATTATGTTGAGGAAAGTTCCCTCTATGCCTACTTTCTGGAGGGTTTTTATCATAAATGGGTGTTGAATTTTGTCGAAAGCTTTCTCTGCATCTATTGAAATGATCATATGGTTTTTCTCCTTCAATTTGTTAATATGGTTTATCACATTGATAGATTTGCGTATATTGAAGAATCCTTGCATTCCTGGAATAAACCCCACTTGATCATGGTGTATGATCCTTTTAATGTGCTGTTGGATTCTGTTTGCTAGTAGTTTGTTGAGGATTTTTGCATCTATGTTCATCAGTGATATTGGCCTGTAGTTTTCTTTCTTTGTGACATCCTTGTCTGGTTTTGGTATCAAGGTGATGGTGGCCTCGTAGAAGGAATTTGGGAGTGTTCCTCCCTCTGCTATATTTTGGAAGAGTTCGAGAAGGATAGGTGTTAGCTCTTCTCTAAACGTTTGATAGAATTCACCTGTGAAGCCATCTGGTCCTGGGCTTTTGTTTGTTGGAAGGTTTTTAATCACAGTTTCAATTTCAGTGCTTGTGATTGGTCTGTTCATATTTTCTATTTCTTCCTGATTCAGTCTTGGCAGGTTGTGCATTTCTAAGAATTTGTCCATTTCTTCCAGATTGTCCATTTTATTGGCATAGAGTTGCTTGTAGTAATCTCTCATGATTTTTTTTATTTCTGCAGTGTCAGTTGTTATTTCTCCTTTCTCATTTCTAATTCTATTGATTTGAGTCTTCTCCCTTTTTTTCTTGATGAGTCTGGCTAGTGGTTTATCTATTTTGTTTATCTTCTCAAAGAACCAGCTTTTAGTTTTATTGATCTTTGCTATCGTTTCCTTCATTTCTTTTTCATTTATTTCTGATCTGATTTTTATGATTTCTTTCCTTCTGCTAGCTTTGGGGCTTTTTTGTTCTTCTTTCTCTAATTGCTTGAGGTGCAAGGTTAGGTTGTTTATTCGAGATGTTTCCTGCTTCTTAAGGTGGGCTTGTATTGCTATAAACTTCCCCCTTAGAACTGCTTTTGCTGCATCCCATAGGTTTTGGGTCGTTGTGTCTCCATTGTCATTTGTTTCTAGGTATTTTTTTATTTCCTCTTTGATTTCTTCAGTGATCACTTCATTATTAAGTAGTGTATTGTTTAGCCTCCATGTGTTTGTATATTTTACAGATCTTTTCCTGTAATTGATATCTAGTCTCATGGCGTTGTGGTCAGAAAGGATACTTGATACAATTTCAATTTTCTTAAATTTACCAAGGCTTGATTTGTGACCCAAGATATGATCTATCCTGGAGAATGTTCCATGAGCACTTGAGAAAAATGTGTATTCTGTTGTTTTTGGATGGAGTGTCCTATAAATATCAATTAAGTCCATCTTGTTTAATGTATCATTTAAAGCTTGTGTTTCCTTATTTATTTTCATTTTGGATGATCTGTCCATGGGTGAAAGTGGGGTGTTAAAGTCCCCTACTATGAATGTGTTACTGTCAATTTCCCCTTTTATGGCTGTTAGTATTTGCCTTACGTATTGAGGTGCTCCTATGTTGGGTGCATAAATATTTATAATTGTTATATCTTCTTCTTGGATCGATCCCTTGATCATTATGTAGTGTCCTTCTTTATCCCTTTTAATAGTCCTTATTTTAAAGTCTATTTTGTCTGATATGAGAATTGCTACTCCAGCTTTCTTTTGGTTTCCATTTGCATGGAATATCTTTTTCCATCCCCTTACTTTCGGTCTGTATGTGTCTCTAGGTCTGAGGTGGGTCTCTTGTAGACAGCATATATAAGGGTCTTGTTTTTGTATCCATTCAGCCAATGTGTGTCTTTTGGTGGGAGCATTTAGTCCATTTACATTTAAGGTAATTATCGATATGTATGTTCCTATTCCCATTTTCTGTATTGTTTTGGGTTCGTTATTATAGGTGGTTTCCTTCTTTTGCATTTCTTATCTAGAGAAGTTCCTTTAGCATTTGTTGTAAAGCTGGTTTGGTGGTGCTGAACTCTCTCAGCTTTTGCTTGTCTGTAAAGGTTTTAATTTCTCCATCAAATCTGAATGAGATCCTTGCTGGGTAGAGTAGTCTTGGTTGCAGGTTTCTCTCCTTCATCACTTTCAGTATGTCCTGCCACTCCCTTCTGGCTTGTAGGGTTTCTGCTGAGAGATCAGCTGTTAACCTTATGGGGATTCCCTTGTGTGTTATTTGTTGTTTTTCCCTTGCTGCTTTTAATATGCTTTCTTTGTATTTAATTTTTGATAGTTTGATTAATATGTGTCTTGGCGTATTTCTCCTTGTATTTATCCTGTATGGGACTCTCTGTGCTTCCTGGACTTGATTAACTATTTCCTTTCCCATATTAGGGAAGTTTTCAACTATAATCTCTTCAAATATTTTCTCAGTCCCTTGCTTTTTTTCTTCTTCTTCTGGAACCCCTATAATTCGAATGTTGGTGCGTTTAATGTTGTCCCAGAGCTCTCTGAGACTGTCCTCAGTTCTTTTCATTCTTTTTTCTTTATTCTGCTCTGCAGTAGTTATTTTCACTACTTTATCTTCCAGGTCACTTATCCGTTCTTCCGCCTCAGTTATTCTGCTATTGATCCTATCTAGAGTACTTTTAATTTCATTTATTGCGTTGTTCATCGTTGCTTGTTTCATCTTTATGTCTTCTAGGTCCTTGTTAACTGTTTCTTGCATTTTGTCCATTCTACTTCCAAGATTTCGGATCATCCTTACTATCATTATTCTGAATTCTTTTTCAGGTAGATTGCCTATTTCCTCTTCATTTGTTAGGTCTGGTGGGTTTTTATCTTGCTCCTTCATCTGCTGTGTGTTTTTCTGTCTTCTCATTTTGCTTATCTTACTGTGTTTGGGGTCTCCTTTTTGCAGGCTGCACGTTCGTAGTTCCCGCTGTTTTTGATGTCTGTCTCCAGTGGCTAAGGTTGTTTCAGTGGGTTGTGTAGGCTTCCTGGTGGAGGGGACTAGTGCCTGTGTTGTGCTGGATGAGGCTGGATCTTGTCTCTCTAGTGGGCAGGTTCACGTCTGGTGGTGTGTTTTGGGGTGTCTGTGGCCTTGTTATGATTTTAGGCAGCCTCTCTGCTAATGGGTGGGGTTGTGTTCCTGTTTTGCTAGTTGTTTGGCATAGGTTGTCCAGCACTGTGGCTTGCTGGTCGTTGAGTGAAGCTGGGTGCTGGTGTTAAGATGGAGGTCTCTGGGAGATATCCACCGTTTAATATTATGTGGAGCTGGGAGGTCTCTTGTTGACCAGTGTCCTGAAGTTGGCTCTCCTACCTCAGAGGCAGAGCCCTGCCTCCTGGGCTGGAGCACCAAGAGCCTTTCATCCACACGGCTCAGAATAAAAGGGAGGAAAAGTAGAGAGAATTATTAGAAGTATGAGGAAAGAAAGAAGGAAAGGAGGAAAGGAAGGAAGGAAGAAAGAAGCATAGAAGGAAAGAAAGGAGGGAGGGAGGGAGGAAGGAAGGAAGGAAGGAGGGAAAGAAGGAGAAAATGTAGAGAGAATTAGTAGAAGTATGAGGAAAGAAAGAGGGAAAGGAGGAAAGGAAGGAAGAAAGAAAGAAGCAAAGAAGGAAAGAAAGGAGGGAGGGAGGGAGGGAGGGAGAAAGGAAGGAAAGAAGGAGGGAAAGAAGGAGAAAATGTAGAGAGAATTAGTAGAAGTTTGAGGAAAGAGAGAAGGAAAGGAGGAAAGGAAGGAAGGAAGAAAGAAGCAAAGAAGGAAAGAAAGGAGGGAGGGAGGGAGGGAGGAAGGATGGAAGGTAGGAGGGAAAGAAGGAGAAAATGTAGAGAGAATTAGTAGAAGTATGAGGAAAGAGAGAAGGAAAGGAGGAAAGGAAGGAAGGAAGAAAGAAGCAAAGAAGGAAAGAAAGGGGGGGGAAGGAAGGAAGGAAGGAAGGAGGGAAAGAAGGAGAAAATGTAGAGAGAATTAGTAGAAGTTTGAGGAAAGAAAGAAGGAAAGGAGGAAAGGAGGAAAGGAAGGAAGGAAGAAAGAAGCAAAGAAGGAAAGAAAGGAAGGAGGGAGGGAGGAAGGGAGGAAGGAAGGAGGGAAAGAAGGAAAAAAGACAGAAAGAAAGAAGATACAGTAAAAATAAAATAAAGTATAATATAGTTATTGTACTAAAAAATATTTAGAAAAAAAAAAAAAGAACAGATAGAACCCTAGGACAAATGTTGGAAACAAAGCTATACAGAGAAAATCTTACACAGAAGCATACACATACACCTTCACAAAAAGAGGTAAAGGGGGAAAAATCATAAATCCTGCTCCCTGAGACCACCTCCTCAATTTGGGGTGATTCGTTGTCTAAAGGAGGGAAGGAAGGAAGGAAAGAAAGAACGAAGGTAAAGTACAATAAAGTTATTACAATTAAAATTAATTATTAAGAAAAAAAAATTTAAGAAAAACCATGGACGGCTAGAGCCCTAGGACAAATGTTGGAAGCAAAGCTATACAGAGAAAATCTTACACAGAAGCATACACATACACGTTCACAAAGAGAGGCAAAGGGGGAAAAATCATAAATCCTGCTCCCAGAGACCACCCCCTCAACCTGGGGTGATTCGCTGTCTAAAGGAGGGAAGGAGGGAAGGAAAGAAAGAAAGAAAGAACGAAGGTAAAGTTCAATAAAGTTATTACAATTAAAATTAATTATTAAAAAAAAATTTTTTTTTTTTTAAAAAAAAAACCATGGACGGATAGAGCCCTAGGACAAATGGTGGAAGCAAGAGTATACAGACAAGATCTCACACAGAAGCATACACGCACACATTCACAGAAAAAGGAAAAGGGAAAAAAATCACAGATCTCGCTCCTAAATTCCCCCTCTTCAATTTGGGATCACTCCCTGTCTATTCAGGTATTCCACAATGCAGGGCACATCAAGTTGATTGTGGAGCTTCAATCCGCCGCCTCTGCGGCTGCCGGGAGAGACCTCCCCCTCTCCTCCCTGCTCTCACAGCTCACAGGAGCTCAGCTTTGTACCCGGCCCTGCCCCTGCGCGCAGATCGCTGGAGGGCGTCTGTTTTTTGCTCAGACAGGACGGGGTTAAAGGAGCCGCTGATTCGGGAGCTCCGGCTCACTCAGGCCGGGGGTTGGGGGATGGGGGAAGGAGGGGCACTGCGTGCGGGGCGGGCCTGCGGCGGCAGAGGCGGCGTGACGCTGCGGCAGAGGCCGGCGTGACGCTGCACCAGCCTGAGACCCGCCGTGCGTACTCCCGGGGAAGTTGTCCCTGGATCCCGGGAACCTGGCAGTGGCGGCCTGCACAGGCTCCGCGGAAGAGGGGCGCGGAGAGTGACCTGTGCTCGCACACAGCCCCCCTGGTGGCGGCAGCAGCAGCCCCAGCGTCTCCCGCCCGTCTCTGGGGTCCGCGGTTTCAGCCGCGGCTCGCGCCCGTCTCTGGGGTTCGCGCTTTTAGCCGCGGCTCGCGCCCGTCTCGGGGGCTCGCACCTTCAGCCGCGGCTCGCGCCCGTCTCTGGGGTTCGCGCTTTTAGCCGCGGCTCGCGCCCGTCTCTGGAGTTCCTTTAAGCAGCGCTCTTAAACCCCTCTCCTCGCGCACCAGGAAACAAAGAGGGAAGAAGAAGTCTCTTGCCTCTTCGGCCGGTGCAGGCTTTTCCCCGAACTCCCTCCCGGCTAGTCGTGGCACACCAACCCCTTCAGGCTATGCTCAAGCCGACAACCCCAGTCCTCTCCCTGCGCTCCGTCCAAAACCGAAACCCGAGCCTCAGCTCGCAGCCCCGCCCGCCCCGGCGGGTGAGCAGACAAGCCACTCGGGTTGGTGAGTGCCGGTCGGCACCGATCGTCTGTGCAGGAATCTCCCCGCTTTGCCCTCCACACCCGTCGCTGTGCACCACTCCGCGGTTCCGAAGCTCCCCCCTCTGCCTCCCGCAGTCTCCGCCCGCGGAGGGGCTTCCTAGTGTGTGGAAACTTTTCCTCCTTCACAGCTCCCTCCCACTGGTGCAGGTGCCGTCCTTATTCTTTTGTCTCTGTTTTTTCTTTTTTCTTTTGCCCTACCCAGGTACGTGGGGAGTTTCTTGCCTTTTGGGAGCTCTGAGGTCTTCTGCCAGCCTTCAGTAGGTGTTCTGTAGGAGTTGTTCCACGTGTAGATGTATTTCTGGTGTATCCGTGAGGAGGAAGGCGATCTCCACGTCTTACTCTTCCGCCATCTTCCCCCTTCCCTATTCCTACTTTTTATGTTGATCTTTGTAGCTAGCTTGGATTTGGAAGTAAACAATTTGAATATTTTTTTCTTTTAAGCTTTCGTCAGGAGTGATAAACCCAGACTATTCAGAGGACTACAAATCAAGGTAATGCAATTTTAATGTGATCCTTTTTTCCAGCATTTTCTTTTTTTAATTAAAAATTATTCAGATATTTTAATTGACTTTATTTTTTAGTGCAGTTTTAGGTTTACAGAAAAATTGATTCGAGAGTTCCCATGTACTCCCACCCCCACCTTCCAGTTCCCTTATTAACATCTTGCATTGATGTACATTTGTTACAATTGATGAACCAATATTGATACATTATTAACTAAATTTCATAGTTTACATTAGAGCTTATACTTTGTACAGTTCTAGGAGTTTTACCAAATGTCATGTATCCACCATTACAGTATCATACAGAAGTTTCACTGCCCCCAAAATTCCCTGTGCTCCACACCCCACCAAACTCCTGGGAAACACTGATCTTATTACTGTCTCTGTAGTTTTGCCTCTTCCAGATTGTCATATAGTTGGAATTATACAGTACATAGCCTTTTCAGATTTCAGATTTTTAACTTAATATGCGTTTACAGTTCCTTTGTGTCTTTTCTGTAGCTGGATAGCTCATTTCTTTCTAATGCTGAATAATATGAATAGTATTCTGTTATACCATGGTTTGCTTTTCTCTTCATCTGTAGAAGGACATGTTGGTCGCTTCCAGTTTTTAGCAATTATGAGCAACAGTGCTGTATACATTTTTGTGTAGACAAACGTTTAACTTATTTGGGTAATTACCTAGGAGCACGATTACTGAATCATAGAGTGTTGGGCAGTTTCTTACAAAGCTAACCTATTTTCCAAAGTGCTTATATCATGTTGCATTCCCACTAATAATGAATGAGAGTTATTGCTCCACATTCATCAGCATTCATTATTGTCAGTGTTTTGGATTTTAGCCATTCTAATAAGTGTGTGATGTTATCTCATTGTTGTTTTCATTTGCAGTTCCCTAATTGAGAATCTTTCCACATGCTTATTTGCCATCTGTATATCTTCTTTGGTGTATCTGAGATCTTTTGCTCACTTTTAAAAATTTTAATTATGGTAAAAAAAACTTAAAAATAGTTAAGATGGTAAGTTAAATGTTAAGGGTGAAGTTCAGTAGTGTTAAGTATATTCACACTGTTGTGCAACAGTAGATGTAGAATTTGTCTCGCAAAACTGGAACTCTACGCCCATTAAACAGTAATTCCCCCTCCCTCCTGCCTCCAGCCCGTGGCAGCCACCCATCTACTTTATTTCTATGATTTTGACTACTTTAGATACTTCACATGAGCAGAATCGTACAGTATCTGTCCTTTCATGACTGGCTTATTTCACTTTAGCATGATGTCCTCAAGGTTCATCCATGTTGTAGCATGTGACAGGATGCTTCTTCTGCATCTACTGGTATAAGATTTCTTGTTTAGCCTGTTGGTAGTAATAGATTACATTAATTCATTTTCAAATTTTGCACCAGCTTTGCATACTTGGAGTAAATCCAAATGGGCCATGGTATATAATTCTTTATACACTGTTGGATTTAATATTTTGAACATTTTTGCAACTATGGGCTATGTAGTTTCTAATTTTTGGACTAAAATGAGTTTTTGAATAAAAAATTGAATTTTAAGAATAATTTATGTAGATAACGTGACCCAAAAGATTTTAGTAGTAATGTTATTGGTTTATTAGCTTAGGGGGCCAATTTCTAAATTCCAGAAATGGGTTGAGAATATACCAAATGCAAATAATCACATCAGAGCTTGTCTCCATCTCTGAAGTTCACAACTCTAGAAGACCTAGTAAAACTGAAGCATAATTGCTGAGTTTCTCAGCTCCCTTCATCATCACTGCTGCATTTTTAGTTACATGGTCCTTAATTTAGCATTGAAGACTGATCACTTAATGAATGGGATCAGGTTTGTTATCACATTTACCCAGAGTCAGAATTCCTCAGAGCTCTCTGGTGAAATACTGGAACCCACTAGTAGGTCTGAAGTTTCAGGAATCCAGCCGAATTATAAACTAATTACAACAGAATAAATTTTCTTTGGTTTAAGAAATCTAATGAAAGTCCAATACAGGATTGTCTGATAGTTTGTATGCACAGCCTATTTCAACATGGCTCTTAAGAGTCATTCTCATTCAATATTTTGAACTTGTCTGCCTCCTTCATTAGATTTTCAACTCATTTGAGAGTTGGAGTGTGTCATGTATGCAGTAAATACTTGTTACATTCAAGAATAGGCTTAAATCCCAAGTAAACTGCTTGATACCAACAGGTGTTTCTCTTCAGAAGTAAAATGTGATATTTGTTTTAATTGTCATTTTTGATGAAATCCCATTACACTCTTTTCTAAAAGACTTCCTTTAAGAGCTGTTGTGATGTTATGTCTAAAAGCTTATTACTATTAAATTTAATTAAGCTGGATTGAATTGATTTGGACTTTGGTTGAAACTGAAAAGGCTCTTTCTAAGCAGAAAATGATATTCCTCTTTGTTGTAGTATGTTCGCGGTTCAGACCCTGTGCTAAAGCTTTTGGACGACAATGGGAACATTGCTGAAGAACTAAGCATCCTCAAATGGAACACAGACAGTGTAGAAGAATTCCTGAGTGAAAAGTTGGAACGCATATAAATCTTGCTTAAATTTTGTCCTATCCTTTTGTTACCTTGTCAAATGAAATGTCACAGCACCTAGAAAATAATTTAGTTTTGCTTTCTTCCATTGATCAGTCTTTTACTGTGAGGCATTAAACATCTAATTAAAAGTTGAAGTGGCAGCACAACCCATGTTATGTAAGGAGTTGGCAAGCTTAACAAAACTCATTTTTTATAAGTTTCCATCCTCCATTTGTTGATACCACTAACAAAATGCTTTGTAATAGTCTTGTGGTTAATTATGCAAATGATAATTTGTGATAATTGGTCCAGTTTTACGAACAACAGATTTTTTAATTAGGGAGGTTAATAAGGGAGATGATTACGGTGCCTCATGTGCTGTGTGCTTTTTGAAAGGGAAGACAGAAAACTACAAAGCAAATAAGATACACCGAGCCTCAACAGATTGCCTGCTTCTCAGATCCTCTCATATTTTTGTATTACCCAGCTTTCCTTTTAATAGAAACGTTATAGCTTATAATGAATGCACTGCATAAAAACTGTATGGCTTCATTCTTGTAAAACAGATTCAAGATCTACGGTAAGAGTGAAACATTCACACAAAGATTCGCATTAATGAAGACTACACAGAAAACCTTTTTGTGGATTTGTGTGGATCTGATATTTAGCAAATTTTTGTGCTTTACATTCTTACAGAAGAGTAAAGTTAAAAATTATCATTTGTAAGACCAGAATATAAATAAAACGTTTCAAAAATCTATCTGAATTTGAAATCTATTTGTTCTTTCATGTTTAAAAATGACATATTTCTCAGTGCATTTTCTTTTCATATAAGCCTTTTTTTAAGCTAAAAACACTAAAATATCTACATTGTTTAAAACTTCTAACTTACTGTGGGTAATAGTATTTTGTCTATGATTTTTTTATTTGTCAAAGTGCTTTCATTTGTGAACATATTTTCATTTGTATCATGTAAGGAATTTCTCTTAAAATATAGTTTTTTAGGAGCTATTAAAAATGATTTTTCCACTTCCCTGATGGCGCAGTGGTTGTGAATCTGCCTGCCAATGCAGGGGACACAGGTTCGATCCCTGGTCCGGGAGGATCCCACATGCCGCAGAGCAACTAAGTCCATTCGCCACAACTACTGAGCCTGCGCTCTAGAGCCCACGAGCCACAACTACTGAGCCCATGTGCCACAACTACGGAAGCCTGTGCGCCTAGAGCCTGTGCTCTGCAACAGGAGTAGCCACCACAATGAGAAGTCCACGTACCGCACCACAATGAAGAGTAGCCCCTGCTCGCCACAACTAGAGAAAGCCTGCACACAGCAATGAAGACCCATCACAGCCAAAGATAAATAAATAAATAAAAATAAATTTTAAAAATAAATTTAAAAAAATTATTTTTCTTTGCTTAACTTTCTATGTGATGAAAGTGACTTTTTAAAGGGTGGTTCACTAAGAGCAGCATTCATCCAAATGACTTTAGGTCATTTAAACCTTACTAACTTAACAAATTGGTCTAATATCCTATTATGTCAGCTCGTTCTTAGGATAAATTCTTATAATCTGGAAACTTTTATTTTGAATTAAACTATCTTAATGAAGGATATTTGAAAGCCTTAAAGACAACTCTACCAGAAAATGTTTGTAGAATATTTAACAAAAGTCCGTTATTAATCTTTACTGGCATTTTATGTCATGTCATTTTAAATTTTAAGACATTTTTTAAGCCAGCTTGAGAATGAAAAAATACTATGAGAAGTCCTGGCAAACAAACTGTGGTCTATTTTTGGTCATCCATAGTAATGGAGAGGGCCATCACTTTGATAGTACAAGGCCCTGGATAATGTACTAATCCCTAATGGTGGTTATTACTTCAGAGCAAAAGGGAGGTGAAGCCAATCATGAACAGTGGGGGGAAAACGGCACGAGAGGAGTTGCTGCCACATACAGAAAAATAGTTGGATAGAAGGCATGAAACTTCAGAACTTCTGGGATTGGCATAGAAAACTAATTGGACTATTCTCTGAGCAGGAAGAGCCAATCAAATGAGTATCTGGCACTGGGATTTAAAGTGAGAAGCCTGAAAAGTCTATTATATTCAAGTTATTATTAGAGATCAAAAGAGGCTGAAGAACCTTAAACTTTGAAGAACTTGAAGCTTTAAGTTCTTGAGTTGATGAATAAATGTGTTATCTACCAAGCTCCACTATTTTAATTGGGAGGTTTGAGTTAATTAGCCAATCCAACTGTTTTTCACCAATTCCAATCAACAGCTAAAACCTTTTTAAAGAAACAAATCTTGATTACTAAGAAAGGGGTGTATAAATACTGAGGCAAAAAAGTACCATTTTATAGCCGAATTTTGACATTTGATTAAGCTTATTCAAGTTCACAAATATGGATATGTAATAGTTGATATTTATAAATTTGCTCCCCCTGCCAAAATTATGTTACTTATAACCTAAAACAGTTAACGAGTCTCTAAATTCCTGAATTTGGCAAAAGCCTCTTACAAGGAGCTATGAGCAAGAACTGACATTTCCTGTTTTAAGAGGATTTGAGACTTGAAAGCCAGTCTAAAATTAAAGTTAATAAAATGCATAAAATATTTTTGAAAGCAAAACTTTGGAAATTAAAATTGGCAGTAGCTAGCATGTGGAAGCCTGTCTACAAATATGGGAAGCAGGAGTACAGATTACAGATATGAGCACAGCTAGGTATTTCTTTTACTTGAAAATTAAAGTAGCTTTTAATTATATCCTGTGATGACAGAGAACTTTTTCTGGGAGGAGAGGGTCTGCGTTTATGATCCACAATTCAAATTAGACTTTTGCTGATTAAAATAAACATTTTGCCTTCAAACTGGTCCTTAGCCCAGGAATCAGTAACATGAAACATTACCTAGAAATACTAAAGGAATAAAACTAAGAATTGTCTGAGACCTCTAAAATTAATTCTTTCCTGTTAGCCACTCTTGAAATAGACTATGAATATGTACAGCATTTTATCTACCATTATGAAGAGATTGAAGTTTAGACCTTAAAATTCAAAACTTATTTAAAAAACCATTTTGGTAGAAAAACTAAGAGTTGATCCTTATTCACAAATTCTATATTTGCAAATTCACCTGCTCATTCAAATTTAATTGTAACCCCACAGTCACAATACTCTTGGCACTTCTGAAGTCATCCACGGATATGCGCAAGGCAGTGAAAATTTTGAGTGCCCCAGTGCACACATTCCCAGCCAAGGTCAGACAAAGTGACACTGCCTTGCTTCAGCTCATGCTGTGAACAAGCGTCCTTTTCACAGTCTATTTAATGCCACATTTTTTGCATTTTTGTGCTTTTTGTTGGTGATTTCGCTCTTTAGAATGGCCCCCAAGCGTAGTACTAAAGTGCTGTCTAGTGTTACTAATAAGTGCAAGAAAGCTGTGATGTGCCTTGTGGGAAAAATACATGTTTTAGATAAGTTTTGTTCAGGCATGAGTTACAGTGCTGTTGGCCATGAGTTCATTGTTAGTAAATCAGCAGTTATTTTTAAAAAGGTGCCTTTAAACAGAAACACATAAAACAAGGTTATATATCGATAGGTTGGCAAAAATGTGACCAGAGGCTTCCAGGAATCTAACCCTTTGTATCCCCTAAGAGCAATGGTTCCGTGTTCGCCAATTCAGTGTTTGCAGTGACTTTATAGAACATAATAACTACTGTCAGTAATGAGGATTGACTAATTTACCATTTTTATTGAGACATAATTCACATTTGAAATTCACCTACTTGGAGTATGCACTTCAGTGGTTTTTTAGTATATTCATACAGTTATCCAACCATCACTACAATCTGAATTTAGAATATTTTCATCACTCCAAAAAGAAATCCTACATGCGTCGGCAGTCAATCCCACACCCACCTACCCTCGGTCCTCGACAACCTGTCTAGGTTGTCTCTCTGGATTTCTGTCTATGGATTTGCCTATTCTGGACATTTCATATAAACAGAATCACAATATGTGCCTTTTGTGTCTGGTTTCTTTCACTTAGCATGTCTTCAGGGTTCAACCATATTATAGCATGTATCAGTCCTTCATTTCTTTTTTGTGGCTGAATAATATTCCTTTATACAAATATACCACATTTTATCCATTATTTGGTAGACATTTGGGTTTCCACTTTTTGGCAACTGTGAATAACACAGCTATATACATTGATGCACAAGTTTTTGTGTGCAAATGTTTTCATTTCTCTTAGATACATAACCTAGGAGTGGAATTGCTGAGTAATATACTATCGATGTTTAACTTTTTGAGGAACTGCCAAACTTTTCCAAAGTGGCTAAACCATTTTACATTCCCATCAGCAGTGTACAAGAATTCTAATTTCTGCACATCCTGTATTCATCTCTCATTAAGGGTACTCATTTTACAGTCTTATCATCTGTAAGGGGCCATTGAGATGTGTTACTAAGCACTGTGCCCTCCACTAAATAGTCTTAAGAGTGCAATTCTTTTAATTCTTTAGATGGTATGTTTTATTCTCTCAATTTTTCCTGCCTCTTCTGCCTTCTGTCACTTTACTGGATTTTAATTCATTTTTCTCTTCCCCAGCTTCAGTCATGAAAAAAACTTTAATGTTCCCATATCTAATAGAGGTCACATTAAACAAATGAGAGGCAACCATTAAACAAATACAGCATTGCAATTATGGTAAAAGCAATGAAGAAAAAAGTTACTAGAAGAGAGTTACAAAGGGGCCTAGTGAGTTCAGAGATTTCTGAAGGATGTGACATTTAAACCAAGGCCTGAAATATGAACAGAAGCTATTCAGGAAAAGAGTAAATTGAAATGCCTTCCAATTAGAAGGTAGAGCACATGAAAAGACCCAGCCTCAGTAGAAAGTCGGGTATTTCCACACACCTGAAAGAAGCCAATGCATCTGGAAACTAGCGAGCCTGAGGAGAGAATAGTAGAAAATGAGGTTGGGAAGGTAGGCAAGGAGGACCCAGTTGGTGCTGTCTTAAGAATTTAGCTGCATTCTAAGTTGCTTTTAGAATAAAACCAGAAAAGGAAAAAACCTCAAGCGGAGGAGGGACAAAATCCAGTAAGTTCAACTCTAAATGTCACAGCAACTATTGTTATGCCTACGTAAACACGTAAGTGCTTTATCTAGTGCGCTAATAGCCTCTTTAGGAGCATCTAGTATACAATTTACTCTTTAAAACTACTCATCAACTTGCTTTGAGAACAAAAAGTGAAGCCTAAACTAAAATGTTAAGTTTTATGAGATTCCAGTGTTCATTTGTATCTATGCTCAAAGGATTCTTAGAATATTCACTAGTCATGTGGACTCATAGGCGGTGCCTATTAATCCACACCACACTCGGGCAGTCCTCCTCACCCCGCCTTTAAGCTGAGCACTAATCTCAATTCTAGCTCCAAGGAAAGAACATGAAGCTCCAGCCTTGGAGCTGTGTGACTCAATATCTATGACAGTCTTTCTGTCGCCACCTCTATTATAACTAGTACCAGAGTTCTTGGGTCTGGTTTTACCTCCTACCTACATTCAGGCTTTTGACCCAAGTCCCTGGCTCCTCTTACCTGATATCCCACATCATGAATACCTATATGACCCAACTAGACAGCTCTATCTGCCATTCCAGATTATGAAATCTATTCTGGCCTGAATTGTGTTTCCATTTCTTCCTTCCTGGCTTGAACAGCTGGACCTATAGCCCAGACTCTCTGATCTCATTTCAGATCCTAACCTAGTCCTATGAGCAATGACTAATTCATCTACTTTTAAACTCACGTATCTCTACATCTTAGCCCAACAATACAGGACTCTTTCGTTTTTCCCCATATAGAGTGAAATTGTTGTCCAGCCTTACCCCTTGCATATCCACTCAGAATCAGCTAGATCTTATCCCAAAGGCCCAGCCCCAGATCCCAGCCAAGCTCTTCTGGTCTAGTTTCCATTGCTGGATAACAAACCATCCCAAAACTTAATGGTTTAAATATTTGTATATCTCTGTATAAACAAATAGAGAGGGAAAAAGGGATTCTATTGATTCTGTTTCTCTAGAGAACTCTAATATACATCTTGCAATACTCTGTGCATTAATGATTAACTTTCACTTATAAAGATTTGCAAGGAAAGGCTCAGCTAAGTCTAGACTATTATAGGCTTTTTATACAACCTATGTTCAGAGATTGTCAGACTGACAGTTTTTCAATTTTAACAGAATTTTGACAGGCTCCTCCTCATAGCCACCTAAGCCAAAATGTCTTTGTCAAGGTGGTGGTGTTTTCCTCATTAGCAGTAACACATGAGACTGTTTATGTTTGACTGTACACAGTATATACCAACAAAGCTGATTATATGAGTCATTTAACACTGTTTACAGGAAAAGACTTAACAGATGTCACAAAGAAGAAAGCCATCTTTTGAGTGTACACAGTGATGTCAGTTGGTTCAGAAGTTTCTGAAAGACAAAACAATACTGAGAAAAAAATGTTTTGTAACCTATTTGCAAACGGAAGGGGAAAAGTTACTGGGTAGTAAATTATCATGCTCTGGAAGAAAAAATCTCTTGTCAAATCAATGTAATCTTTTTTGGCAGAGTTACTGGCCTGCTAGGACAGAGGGAAACAATGGGTGTAATCTGTCCTCAATGTAGCCAGGTATTTTATCCTGTCTGACATTACATAGTTATTTGTAAACTAGGAAAAAAATATGATCTAACGCCTCAGTTTTTGAGTGGGTGCGTTTAAGAATGCTGAGGTATTTGTTCTCAGTTATTTTCAATAGATCATATCACCATAGAGCAAAGCAAGTGACATCTTCAGGTTTCCATCACATATGACTTGCTAGAATCACGGCACTTGTTGGTGAGTAGCCAAGAGGGGAAAAGGTACCGACAACTGGGGATTCTCTTACTCCCTGTCATTTTTTCCCATCGGTGTCTGACTTTTCTTTCCCCTTCATGAGATGTCTCTTGGAATAGATGATACATTTGCTTCAGTCTCGCACTCCCTGATGCCAACTATCTGTGAAGGTAGCCCCTCTGCCCTCTCTTTTTAGTATTTTGACTCATGTTGATTTCTCATGATCACTGGGTGCATTAGAGCTTTGTCTCTTCTGTGCCCTCATCACATGCTGAGGCAATGAGGGTTAGGAATTCAACATATGGATTTGGGGGAATTCAATTCAGCCCATAACACTGCCCGAAACCAATTTCAGGGCAGTGAGGGGAGAAGTGAGCTGAAGAGAAATTGGGAGGTAGGAAGTAGAGACAACTGTTTGGCAAAACTTGAATAAAAGAGGAAGGAACTAGACTGGATTTGAGAGTCAAAGGAGAGAAACTTGAGTGTGTTATAAACAGAGGGGAAGGTGCCAATGAAGAAATAAAATGAAGGAGAAAGGCATTGGGTCAAATACGTGTGTGGAGAGACTTGGCTTCAAGCAGCAGGGAGAGTGTAGAGGACAAGCATGAGGATGGGCAAGGGCTTAACATGGTAAGAGGACAATATGGGCAGTTTAGAGACCTCTGCTTTCTCAGTGACATAGGAGGCAAGGTTATTCATCAGGACTGGAGAAAGCAAAGGCGTGAGTAATGGATTTGTAGAGAAGGTTTGGAATAGTTGCTGAGGAACGCAGAAGAAGTAGATGGAAGACAGATCTAGAGTGGCACTGATCCTCCTATTTGGAGGCTAGCCCTGGATCTTCGCTAACCTACTGTGTGAGTTTGGCTCAATTTTCTAATTATTCTTTTTCATGTTATTCTCATCTGTGAAATAGGGTTAATAATAGCAACAGTGAACACTACATTATTATGAGGATTAAATAAGAAAGTGGTTAAATTTTCAGTGACACTATTAGTAGCATTCCAGTTCTTGCATTACTCAACACTGGCACCCTGGTTTAGCAAACTGATTGTAACGTCTCATTTTCTTTATTCAATTGTTGCCTGGGCCATTTATCAAGGCAATCATTGTCTGATTGCATAGATTTGATGATGGTATCCCCATTTCCCATTCAAAAGTTAAGCCAGAAGGTGTTCCCTTGCCCATTTAGTCTTAACTATTCCCAGAACATCCCAAATAAAGCCTGTTTTTTCCTCAAAGAAAATAAAACATACACATACCAAGACATTTTCAAATTAAAATAGGCACTAAACAGACAGATTTCTGCCAAGAATAACCTCTGCTCTACTCAAAGCTGGTTTACAGGATTGTAAATTGAGACCAGCCTTTGCTTCTTACTCTACAGGGGCAATGCGTCAGGATTTCCTGAAATTAAGCAATCATGTAAAATGCGTTAGTGGCTTCTAGAAGACCTCATGCGCTTCCCTGTGCCAAGAAATTAACCTGTTTAGTCCTTGGCATCTCTTTCGTTTTCCCCAATGACTTAGTTAAGATCCTTCCATCAGTCTCAGAGTCAGTATGACAATGTAGCTAAGATTCAATGAAAGATTGTTTTTTCCTAGAAACATAAGTCTGGTGATGATAGCTGCATATCAGTGAGAAGGTTGGATTCTAAGTCTGAATCATTATTTTCTTAGTCAAAACTACACTGGCTACTAGTCCTAGTTCAATTCCTTGCATTGCTTAACCCAACTACAATCTAGTTTTGTCCCACCTCAAACAGTAATCTAATTGGTAACTCCTTGTTCTCATTCCATTTGAACTTTCTGTACCGATTTCACTTCCATCTTGGAACACCTTTTGCTTTCAAAACACCACTTTTTCCTAGTTCTCTTCTAACCTTCATTGTTACCTCTCCTCTGCCTACCCCACAGATACTGCAAGTTGTCCCTCATTGCCCCTCCTCTCTGTCAAGTGTTAGGAATTCAAATGGCAGCAGGGGCCAGGCAGGTAACAACAAGGTCAGATATAATTAATAGGGAGTGATACGAACTCTGGCACAGAGACAAGGCATACTCCATGTCAAAGCAACCACAGTGGAAAAATTTTTAAACACCATCTTGGCCAAAAACGCTTTCATGGACTGGACTATACAGCTGTTCTCAGAACCCAGGTCTTCCTGTCCAGCACTCTGAGGACAGGACCCATTTACAGGATGCTTTGTGTGCCACTTAACCCCTGCATAATAAAACAACAGTCACTCCTGACTTTGAGTTCAGGATCCCTAGGTAAGTCACCCAACCTGATTTACTTTTAATCTGTAAAACAGGCTTCCTGGAGCTTCCCTGGTGGCGGAGTTGTTGAGAGTCCACCTGCCGATGCAGGGCACACGTGTTCGTGCCCCGGTCCAGGAAGAGCCCACATGCCGCGGAGCGGCTGGGCCCATGAGCCATGGCCGCTGAGCCTGCGCGTCCGGAGCCTGTGCTCCACAACGGAAGAGGCCACAGCAGTGAGAGGCCCGCGTACCGCAAAAACAAAAACAAAAAAACAGGCTTCCTTAGAGGCTCACTTAAATTTCAACATGATGCAAACATTTTACTAAGTGGCAGTGACATCATTTATATCTTAGGTTTTCCAAGGGGCCCTTTTCTATTTCTCTAACTTAGAAGTATCACCTCCACACCTCCTGAGGTTCTCTCCTAACTGTGTCACCCACTCGGATTTTACACTATCACACCTGACACTTGTGCAGAACTCATGAGGGAACATGATAGTCCATCTGAAGGGAAGACCTCATCTTCTCCATCCAGAGATCTTAGTTTTTTATGCTCTGCCTGTAAAGTGTTGGAAGACTGTATACTCTTGGGCTTAGCACAACAAATAGGTATTTCTTTAACATGCTTTCTCACTGAAGTTCAAGCTTCTATGAGAAAACTTGTTTTAAAGAAGAATCTGAATGAAAACCGTACATCTGAAGGTACTTTTTCTTGCACACTCAGAATAAACATTTTTAAAAAGACAGTATTTTCTTAAGAACGAAATAATGCCATTTGCAGCAACATGGATGGACCTAGAGATTGTCATACTGAGTGAAGTAAATCAGAGAAAGACAAATATGATATCACTTGCATGTGGAATCTAAAATAAAAAGGTTACAAATGAATTTATCTACAAAACAGAAATAGAGTTACAGATGTAGAAAACAAACTTATTGTTACCAGGGGGTAAGGGTGGGGGGTGAGGGATACATTGGGAGATTGGGATTAACATATACACACTACTATATATATAATAGATAACTAATAAGAACCTACTGTATAGCACAGGGAACTCTATTCAATACTCTGTAATGGCCTATATGGGAAAAGAATATTAAAGAGTGGATAGGTCACTCTCACCTTCTGAGACAGCCCACACTCTGTGGAGTGTGTTTCTCTCTAAATAAATCCACTTCTTACCTATCACTTTGTCTCTCACTGAATTCTTTCTGTGACGAGACATCAAGAACCTGAGCTTCATTAAGTCCTGAGATCAGGTGTGTGATCTCAGTTAAAAGACTGTGGGTTCAAGTCCCAATCTGGGTTTTGGCTGGGTTCGAATCCTGACCCATGGGTTCAAGTCCCAATCTGAGTGGCATGGTTTCACTTCTGCCCCTTTCAGTTGATGCACTGATCATTGGTTCTTTCTGCCTAATACTGGGATTCAATATTAGTAAGTCCACTTGGCTAACTAACCCAAAGCATCATCTAACAGCTGCACCTCTATCAGTAATAAAGCTGACGCATTGGTTTCCATCAAAAAAAAATTTTTTTAATTTAAAAATTAAAAAAAAAAGAGCGGATATATGGGTATGCATAACTGATTCACTTTGCTGTACACCTGAAACTAACACAACATTATAAATCAACTATAAAAATTAAAAAAAACAAAATTAAATTAAAAATACAGTCTTTTCTTGAGAACGTTCTTAAAATGATGCATAATCTTACACAGTAGTTTTCATGTTCGCTGAAGCTGCTACAAAGACACCAGAGGAATTACTCTTGCGGGCAGAAACTAAAAATACACAGCTGCTTCTCCATAATATGTTATCACCAGCTCAGCAGGGCCAGTTTAATTTCTCTCAGGCATAACTGGTCCTCATTTTGCAAGGTTCTGAACAAGTGAAACAGTCCCTACCCTCAGTATGAAATGAAAGAGGATCCAGGTTGTCAAGGTATCAGACAAAAAGAGACACAGGAAGAAGCCCAAGGCCGAAGTTCAGGCTTCCCACCACCATCCCACACTTGGCCGCCATTTCCCCACCTTAATCCCCTCTGCATACTATATATTAATATACCATGCAGTTTCGTCAAGTTCTCTCGTGAAACAGTCATTTCATTTCCATCTTCCTCCAGCTAATCTGGCCTGCTCTTTCCTTCCAACTTTGTCTCTAATAATTGATACAAATGAATTCTGTCTCCTTACACCGGTGTTCCCTGCATACCCCACTAGAGTGTAAGTGCCACAAGAACAGGGACCCTGTTCCTCTTATTACTATTATATTCACGGAGCTGAGTCCAGTGTCTAGCACAAAGGAGGTGCTTCGTAAATACTTGTTAAAGTAAATGGAATGTTCATTCACAGTGCCAGGTCTTTGTCCCAGTAATCCTCTCTACCCTGAATGTCCTCACTCTTCATCTCCAAAATTCTGAAACCCACATTCATCTCTGTTATGAACTGAATGTTTGGTTCTCCCCACCCCAAATTCATATGTTGAGATTCTAACCCCAAATGTAATAGTATTAAGAGGTGAAGGCTTTGGAAGTCGTTTAGGTCATGAGGGTAGAGCCCTCATGAATGGGATTAGTGCCCTAATAAAAGAGCCCCAAGAGAGCTCTCAACCCTTAATCCATGTGAGGACACAAGAAGACGTCATCCGTGAACCAGGAAGCCAGCTCTCTCTCACCAGACACCAAATCTGGTGATCCTGGACTTCTCAACCTCCAGACTGTGAGAAATAAACTTATGTTTTTTGGCCACCCAGTCTGGATGCTTTGTTACAGCCGCCCAAACTGACTAAGGTAATCTCATTCTTCTAACAGGGATGGCATTTCAAGTTTGCTCTGTACAATTTAGTGTTTGAATATATCCCACACTGGTGATATCCATTTAGTGTTCAGGAAGAGACATAGTCGACTGTTAGGTTCTTTGCTGCTCCTAACCCATTTGGTTGCTCAGTGAACACTGAAACTCAAGTGGACACTTATAATATCTGCAACTTGCCAGAAGGAGCTCCACTTAATGTTTTGAGATCAGGACTGCAGTGTTCAGCTTTCAAATAAGTTGGCTTAATCCCAGGAAGGTCTGACTAACTGCAAAAAATTAGTCAGAAAATATAGAGTAAGTAGTCCTGATCCAAGGAACGTAAGATCATCCTTAGAGCAAAGTCATTCCCGAAGAAGGGCGATAAATTCCCTCAGTAGGAACATTTGGACCTGACTTTTCTAAACATCCAATTCTTCCCCTCCACACAACAAACCCTCACTCCCATTTTTACATGGACTGAATAAGAGCTCTTCTATAGGGTTGTAAGCATTTGTGGATGACAGCCTCTGGAATCATTTTGTCCTGCAGTCACTCAAATGAGTGTTTTAGTCTCTTGTGGACCACTTGCTCTAAGGCAAAGACTCGTGGGAGTACTTGCTTCTCCTCCGTGACAAGAAGGATATAAACACCAGTTAAAATCCAACTTCTGGGCTTCGCTGGTGGCGTAGCGGTTAAGAATCTGCCTGTCAATGCAGGGGACACGGGTTCGAGCCCTGTTCTGGGAAGATCCCACATGCTGCAGAGCAACTAAGCCTGTGCACCACAACTACTGAGCCTGCGCTCTAGAGCCCGCGAGCCACAACTACTGAGACCATGTGCCACAACTATGGAGCCTGCGTGCCTAGAGCCCGTGCTCTGCAACAAGAGAAGCCCTACAATGAGAAGCCCATGCACTGCAACAAAGAGTAGCCTCCGCTTACCGCAACTAGAGAAAGCCCTCGTGCAGCAACGAAGACCCAACACAGCCAATAATAAATAAATAAATTAAATTAATTTATTTAAAAAAAAATAATCCAACTTCTGTGGCAACACATGACTCCAAACAACCAGTAGTTGTAGAATAGACCTAGAAAGAGGATTTTTTTCCCCTAAAATTTCTATTTAGTGACAGAAATGACCAGTTTTTCCACCATTAGGCAATCTGTGACCTACTAGATTAATTAAGATCATATTTTATCAAATGGAAACTTGTATCAGGACTCTTCCCATTGTAAATAACTAAAACTAAGCTAAAAGGGGAATTTAATGGCAAACCTAACTGAAAAGTCCTAAGGTTGTCTGGCTTTAGGTATGGTCTAGGGTAGGAGCAGGCAAACTATAGCTCATTGCCTGTTTTTATAAATAAAGTTTTATTGGCACACAGACATGCTTGTTCTTTCAAGTATTGTCTATGGCTACTTTCAAGCTACAATAGCAGTACTGAGTACTTGCAAGATAGACCTTATAACCAGCAAAACAAAGTATTTGTTCTGTGGCTCTTTCTAGAAAAAGTTTGCTAGCTCCTAACTTAGGGGCTCAGGTGATGTCATCAGGATTCTCTAAGCTCTTGCCTTTGGATCCTCCTCTGAGATGGCTTCACTTTTGGGTGTCACATGTATCTCCAGCATCTCCATGCTGATTTCATTCCTTTCTGCTAACAGTCTTAGTAGAGAAGAACACTTCTTTTCCAGTAACTCTTGACAAAAATCCTAGGGTTTACTCTAAACTGACAAGTTGGATGAGGTACCCATCTTTGGGTTGATGCCTTATGGGTAGGAAGATGGACTTTTCACTGATTGGCTTAGGTCTGGGTCACACCATCCTGTTGCTGGGGTTGGATCAGTCACCACAAGCAACAGGGACTAGGAATAAGGGAGAGGTTCTCCAAGGGGGAAGAATGCTAGCTTCCTAGCAAAATCTACAAATGTCTGTTATGAGACTTTTCCCTGGTTGGTCACATTCTGGTCTTGGACATTTCTCAAAGTATGTCAATGAGTTATTTGTATAATTTTAGAGATCCTTAAACAGAGTTACTATTAATAACATCCAGCTGTTATTGATGAGGTTTCAGTGCCAGATACAATACTAAGTACTTAATAAATATTATCTTATTTATCCTTCCAACAGCTATAAACACTAGGCATTTTTATTTCCAATTTACTAATGAGGCAAATAAGGATGAGATATTTAACAATAAATTGGCCTAAAAGTTCCACAGTCAGGATTGGAACCTAGAGCTGTCTAACTGTGAACTTGAACTGTGCTGCCCTGCCTCCCCACCATTATAGCCTCCCATGTCTGGGAATTCCCTACTACACCCTCTGTGCCTAAATAGTGCTTGAGCACTGAACTGGTGACCAACAGGCCTGAGTTCTAGTGAACTGAACTCTGCCATTAACTCACTGGGTGACTTTTAGCAAGTTACTTAATCAGTTTTTGGCATCTCGGTTTCCTCATCTGTAAAATGAACAGTTTAAACTACCAGTGACATTCAAACTATGTTCTACTAGGAGAGGGGCTTCTGTGGCAGTGCCTTAGAGTTTGCCATAGAGACTGAGGGACACTCAGCAAGTGCTCTCTGCACACTCATCCAATTTCATCATCTCCATTGCTCTCCATTGGACTCCTTCTTAAGTCTAATATATAAAGAATAAACATTTCTGTTGCAAAAAAAATTTAACCATGGAACTAGAAGGCCTCCAAGATCCGTCACTATTCTCTGCTTGTTCTTGCACTTCCCTCTCCCTGTTTGTGTCCTGGCAGGCTGACCTGTGTGGATGGACTACATCAACAGGTTTCCTGTGCTCTGTCTTCCTGTTGGGTTCAGCCAATAGGAAAGTAGCAGAAAAGGGATGAAAGGACAGAGAGGTTAGGGTATTGATTCCCCTGGATCAGTGGCTAGGTTCAAAGACCACAGTTACTGTTGGTGGCCCCCTCCATCAGCTCTGTTTGGGTTTGGAAAACTGCTCCATTCTCTGCCCCAATCCCATCTAGCAGTAGTAATGGTTCATTGCTCTCACTAGCCCTGGGGTACACTACCATCCCTTGGAATCTTGCTGCAATGATAGTGTGTCTGGTTTATGTAGCTACTGTTGTAAATAGTCCCTTCTTTAAGTACTCCTCACTGGAGAAGGTGGCAAAGTAGGAGGACCCAGAACTCATTTCTACCCATGGACACACCAAGACTACAACTACTTATAGAGTAACTATCTATGAGAACCACCTGAAGACTAGCATAAAAGATTTCCCACAACTAAAGACATAAAGGAAAAAACCACAATGAAACAGGTAGGAGGAGCAGAGATGTGGTACAGTCAGGAGTCCCACCCATGGGTCACTGACCCACAAATGGGAGGAAATCACAATCAAAGAAGTTCTCTCCAGGGAGCAAAGGGACTGAACTCCACTTCACGCTCCCCAGCCCAGGGGGCCCAAATGGGAAAAATGAGAATGCCTGGCTTCAAAAACCAGTGGGGCTTACATTTGGAAGACCCAAAGGCTACAGGAAACAGATTCTTGTCTGAAAGGGCTCATTCAAAATCTCACACACTTCGAGTCCCAGGGCAGAGGCAGTAGTTTGAAAGGAGTCTGAGTCAGACCCACTTGCTGATCTTGGAGAGCTTCCCAGAGAGACAGGAGGTAACTGGGACACCCCCTGGGGATGGAGATGTTAGCAGGCCTTTTGAAGTGGTGTTTAACTGCAATAACACTGGCACTTGAAAGAGCCATTTTGGAACACTCCCTCTAGCCTGTTAGTACCAGGGACCTGGCCCCTCCCACCAGTGGGCTGGCACCAGTGCCCCTCCTATGCAGCCAACAGAGCAGGAAGCCTATCCCTCCCTCCAGTGTACCCACAGCCACCACACAAGGCATAGCCTCACAGCCAACCAGACCAGAGGCCAGCCCCACCTACCAGCACACTCACAGTAGTTGGCCGACCAGAACAGAAGGGTGCACACAGCCCACATAGGGACACGCCTAGAACACAGAACTATGGTGACCAGAGGGGAGCATGCTGCTGGGTCCCATAGAATGTTTTCTACATATGGCCACTTCTCCAAAATTGGGAAATGTAACCAACCTATTTAACACATACAAAGAAACACAGATAATTGGGCAAAATGAGACAGAGGAATACGTTCCAAATGAAGGAACCAGACATAATGTCAGAAAAGGAACTAAATGAAGTAGAGATAGCAATCTACTCGATAAAGAGTTCAAGGTAAATATGCTCCATGAAGTTGATAAGGATGCTCAACAAACTTCATAAAGATAAAGCTGCTCTTATCTTTAAAGATAAAGAATCTCAATGAACTTGAAAGAATGAATAAACACAGAATGTCAACAGAGTTAGAAAATATAAAGGACCAAACAGAGTTGAAGAATACAATAACTGAAATAAAAAATACACAGAATCAGAATCAGCAGTAGATTGGATGCTACAGAGGAATTAATCAGCAATGTGGAAGACAAAGTAGTGGAAATCACCCAAGCTGAATAGAAGAAAGAATTTTTTAAAATGATAGTTTAAGAAACCTCTGGACAACATAAAGCGTACTAACATTCACATTATAGGGGTCCCAGGAAAAGAAGAGAGAACAAAAGGGTCAGAAAACTTCTTATTTAAAGAAATAATAGCTGAAAAATTTCCTAACCTGTGGGGGAAGGAAAAAACCAGACATCCAAGTCCAGGAATTACAGAGAGTCCCAAAAAAGATGAATCCAAAGAGGTCCACATCAAGACACATTCTAATTAAAATGGCAAAAATTAAAGATAAAGAGAATCTTAAAAACAGTAAGATAAAAACAACTAGTTATGCACAAGGGAATGCCCATAAGACTTTCAGCTGGCTTTTCAGCAGAAATTTTACAGTCCAGAAGGGAGTGGCATGGTATAGTCAAAGTGTCAAAAGGAAAACAAAACCAAAAACCTATAACTAAGAATACTCTACCTGGCAAGGTTCTCATTCAGATTTGAAGGAGAGATAGTCCTTCAGACAAGCAAAATCAAAAAGAGTTCAGCACCACTAAGATGGCATATAAGAAATGTTAAAGAGATTTCTCTAAGAGGAAAAGAAAAGGCCACAACTATAAATATAAAAATTATGAAAGGAAAAAAAAAATCTCACTGGCAAAAGCAAACATACAGCAAAGGTAGTAGATCAACCACTTACAAACCTAGTAGGAAGTATAAAAAACAAAAGTAGTAAAATCACCTATATCCATTATGAGTAGTTAAGGGGTACACAAAACAAAAAAAGATGTAAACTATGACAGAAAACACTAATGTTGAGGGAGAAAAGAGTGAAAATGTAAGATGGTTTGACTGTGTTTGAACTTGAGATCAACTTGAAAAAAGTCAACATAATCATGTATAAACTATACATTATATATGAACCTCAGCTATTCACAAACCAAAAACCTATAATAGATACATACAAAGAGAGAGAGAGAGAGAGAGAGAGAGAATCCAAAAGAAAACAAAAGGAGGGGCTTCCCTGGTGGCGCAGTGGGTGAGAGTCTGCCTGCCAACACAGGGGACACGGGTTCGTGCCCCGGTCCGGGAAGATCCCACATGCCGCGGAGCGGCTAGGCCCATGACCCATGGCCGCTGGGCCTGCGCGCCTGGAGCCTGTGCTCCACAACGGGAGAGGCCACAGCAGTGAGAGGCCGGCGTACTGAAAAAAAAAAAAAAAAAAAAAAAAAAGAAAACAAAAGGAGAAACACAAAAGAACTACAAAAACAACCATAAAAAAATTAACAAAATGGCAATAAGTACCTACCTATCAATAATTACTTTAAATATAATGGGCTAAATTCTCCAATCAAAAGACACAGAGTGCCTGAATGGATAAAAAGAAAAAAGACCCATATATATGCAACTACAAGAGACTCACTTCAGGGGCTTCCCTGGTGGTGCAGTGGTTGAGAGTCCGCCTGCTGATGCAGGGGACACGGGTTCGTGCCCCAGTCTGGAAGATCCCACATGCCGCAGAGTGGCTAGACCTGTGAGCCATGGCTGCTGAGCCTGTGCGTCCAGAGCCTGTGCTTCACATTGGGAGAGGCCACAACAGTGAGAGGCCCGTGTACTGCAAAATAAAAAAAAAACAAACAAATATTAACAAACATAAAGGGAGAAACTGGCAGTAATACAATAATTTTAGGTGACTTCAACACCCCACTTACATTAATGGACAGATCGTCCAAACAGAAAAATCAATAAGGGAATTCTGGCCTTAAATGATACATTAGTTTATCCATATAATAGATATATACAAAATAGATATATACAAAACATTTCACCCCAAACCAGAAGACTACAAATTCTTTTCAAGTGCACGTGGAACATTCTCCAGGATAGATCACATGCTAGGCTACAAATCTCAAATCTAGGAAGACTGAAATCATATCAAGCATCTTTTCTGACAATACCAGTATGAGACTAGAAATCAACTGCAAGGAAAAACTGCAAAAAACACAAACACATGGAGGCTAGACAACATGCTACTAAACATCCAATAGTTCACTGAAGAAATCAAAGAGGAAATCAAAAAATACCTAGAGACAAATGAAAACAAAAACATGATGATCCAAAACCTATAGGAAACAGCAAAAGCAGTTCTAATAGGGAAATTTATAGCAATACAAGCTTACATTAGGAAACAAGAAAAATCTCAACCTAACCTTACACCTAAAGTAACTAGAGAAAAAACAACAAACAAAACCCAAAGTTAGTAGAAGGAAAGAAAGCATAAAGATCAGAGCAGAAATAAATAGGACTTAAAAGAAATTGAAAAGATCAATGAAACTAATATCTGGTTCTTTGAAAAGATAAACAAAATTGATAAACTTTAGCTAGACTCCTTAAGAAAAAAAGGGAAGCTGCTGCATAGCACAGGGAGATCAGCTTGGTGCTTTGTGATGACCTAGAGGGATGGGATAGGGAGGGTGGGAGGGAGGCTCAAGAGGGAGGGGATATGGAGATATATGTATACATATAGCTGATTCACTCTGTTGTACTGTAGAAACTAACACAATATTGTAAAGCATTTATACTCCAATAAAGATGTGAAAAAAAAGATCACCAAAAACTAAAATATAAAAAGAGAGAGAGAGGGCCCAAATAAAGAAAATCAGAAATAAAAGAGGAGAAGTTACAACTGGCACCATAGGAATACGAAAGGATCATAAGAGATTACAACAAACAATTATATGCCAATAAAAGGGACAACCCAGAAAAAATCAATAATTTCTTAGAAATGTACAATCACCCAAGACTGAATCAGGAAGAAACAGAAAATATGAACAGGCTGATTTCCAGTAATGAAATTGAACCAGTTAGAAAAAAAAAACTCCCAACAAAAGTCATGGACTAAATGACTTCACTGGTGAATTCTACCAAACATTTAGAAGAGTTAACACCTACGCTTCTGAAGTTATTCCAAAAAAATCAAAGAGGAAGAAACACTTTTGAACTCATTCTATGAGGCCATCATCACCCTGATACCAAAGTCAGACAAAGATATCACACAAAAAAGAAAATTACAGGACAATGTCACTGATGAAATAGATGCAAAAATCCTCAACAAATTATTAGCAAACTGAATTCAATAATACATTAGAAGGACCATACACCATGAACAAGTGGGATTTATCCCAGGGATGCAAGGGTGGTTCAATCCCCGCAAATCAATGTGATAAACTCATTAAACAAATTGAATAATATTACATAATCTCAAAAGGTGCAGAAAATATTTTGAAAAATTTCAATATTTATGATAAAAACTCTCAGAGTGGGTATAGAGGAAACATACCGCAATATAATAAAGGCCATATATAACAAACCCACAGCCAACATCATACTCAATGGTGAAAATCTGAAATCATTTCCCCTAAGATCAGAACAAGAGAAGGATGGCCACTCTTGCCACTTTTATTCAACATAGAGTTGGAATCCTAGCCACAGCAATCAGAAAAAAATAAAAGGAATCCAAATTAGAAAGAAGTAAAACTCTTCATTGTTTGCTGAGGACCTGATACTATGTATAGAAAGTTCTAAAGACCTACCAAAAAACTATTCAAATAAATGAATTCAGTAAATTTGCAGGATACAAAATTAATATACAGAAATCTGTTGCATTTCTATATACTACTAACAAACTATCAGAAAGAGAAATTAAGAAAACACTTCCATTTACTATTGCATCAAAAAGAATACCTAGGAATAAATCTAACCAAAAAGCTAAAGACTTGTACTCTGAGAACTATAAGACATTGATGAAAGAAATTGAAGATGACACAAATGAAGGAAAGATATATTGTGCTCATGACTGGAAGAATTAATACTGTTAAAATAACCACATTACCCATGGCAATCTACAGATTCAATGTTATTTCTATCAAAATACCAAGGATACTTTTCACAGAACTAGAATAATCCTAAAATTTGTATGGAAACACAAAAGTCCCTGAAGAGTCAAAACAATCTTGAGAAAGAAGAACAAACCTGGTGGTATCACATGCCCTGATTTTAAACTATACTACAAAGCTACAGTAATTAAAACAGTATGGTACTGGTGCAAAAACAGACACATAGATCAACGGAACAGATTAGAGAGTCCCCATATATGCTTATGTGGTCAATTAATCCATACAAGGTGGCATGAATACACAATTGGGAAGAGATAGCCTCTTAAATGGTGCTGGGAAAACTGGACAGCTACATGCAAATGAGTCAAATTTAACTACTTTCTCACACCATAGACAAAAATAAGCTCAAAATGGATTAAAAACTTAAATGTAAATTCTGAAACCATAAAACTCCTAAAACATATGCTCTTTGACATTGGTCTTAGCAATATTTTTTTGGTTCTGTCTCCTCAGGTAAGAGCAACAAAAGCAAAAATTAACAAGTGGGACTATATCAAACTGAAACATTTTGCACAGCAAAGGAAACTATCAACAAAACAAAAAGGTTGCCTACTAATGGGAGAAGACTTCTGCAAGTTATATATCTGATAAGGGGGTAATATCCAATATATACAAAGAACTCACAAAACAACATTAAAAAAACAAAACAACTTGATTAGAAAATGGGTAGACAATTTGAATAAACAGTTTTCCAAAGAAAATAGACAGATGGCCAAGAGACATATGAAAAAATGCTCAACAGCACTAATCATCAGGGAAGTGCAAACCAAAACCACAGTAAAATACCACCTCACACCTGTCATAATGGCTACCATCAATAAGACAATAATAAGTGTTGATGAGGTTGTGGAGAAAAGGGATCCCTCATGCACTGTTGGTGGAATTGTAAATTGATGCAGCCACTATGGAAAACAGCATGGAGGTTCCTCAAATCAAAAATAGAACTGCCATGTGAACCAGCAATTTCACTTCTGGGTATTTACCCAAAGAAGTGAAATTGGGTAAATTCTAACAAACACTAATTGGAAAAGACATATGCACACCAATGTTTATTGCAGCATTATTTACAACACCCAAAATATGGGAGCAACCTAAGTGTCCATTGATAAATGAACCAATGAAAGAAGTGTGGTACATGTACAATGGAATATCATTCAGCCATAAAAAATGAAATCTTGTCATTTGTGACAACGTGGATGGATCTAGAGTGTATTATTCTAATTGAAATAAGTCAGACAGAGACAAATGCCATATGAACTCACTTATATGTAGCATCTGAAAAACAAAACAAACAAAATGAAAACAGACTCAGATACAGAGAACAAACGAGTGGTTGCCAGACTGGGGGTGGGGGGTACAAAACTCCAGTTATAAAATAAATAAGCCACAGGGATGTAATATACAGCATAAGGAATATGGTCAATAATATTGTAATAACTTTGTATGGGGACAGATGGTTACATTTATCACGGTGATCATTTCATAATGTACGCAAATGTCAAATCACTACGTAGTACACCTGAAACTAACATAATATTGTATGTTAACTATATTTTAATTTAAAAAGTTAAAGAAATTTTTAAAACCCTCATTTACCCATTTTGAGTGGACTATCAGAATTCTGACTGTATAACCTTTCAGACTTCAGGATCTAACTCTGTACATAGTAAACTTATGTTCACCTATGCCACTTTTATATCCATTTCCACACCACTTGAATGCCTGCTAAATGGCAGGCACATTTGACAGTGGATAGTTCCTTTAGTGCTAACATTCTTCTGGCTTATGACTCAAAACCATACATCAGAAATTATTTTAATGCCCTTTTTTTTTTTTTTTTTTTTTTTTTTGCGGTACGCGGGCCTCCCACTGTTGTGGCCTCTCCCACTGCGGAGCACAGGCTCCAGACGCGCAGGTCCAGCGGCCATGGCTCACGGGCCCAGCCGCTCCGCGGCATGTGGGATCCTCCTGGACCGGGGCACGAACCCGTGTCCCCTGCATCCGCAGGCTGACTCTCAACCACTGTGCCACCAGGGAAGCCCGTAATGCCCTTTTTTAAAGCAGAAGTAGACAAAAGCAAAAAAACAAAACAAACAGAATAAAACAAAACAAAAAACCCTGATGTTTGGGGATTTCTTTCAAAATATTTAAAAAGATAAGCACATACTTTTCCCAATCACTATTGCTCTTATTCCTTCACTCTTCCATTTAAACATTTATGGAGTACTAGTATCCTGGACACTGGCTTGGTCCTGGAAATACCAAACCAGCTAAAGTGTCAAGATTTCACAGAAAGACAATAAAAGGGGGAATATATCTATCACAGTTTACTCAGAGGGGAATACCCATTCCTGGAATGATTCACTTTCAAGCACTGAGATATCCTGCAGCATTCAAGATGGCTCAGTATCTTTCAATAAGGGTTGCAATGAAAATGTGTCTGGTTAACTTCAGTTAATCTGAAAATAAATTTTACTTGAAATGTAATCTGTCTCTAAATATAATAAATTCTCATTCATTTAGATTCTACTGACTCAGGTTTTTAAGTAATTCATTAAAATATTCATCTTTACTATTTCTAAGTATGGTAATTCCCCTGCAGATCATCAGAGTCTTTTGCATTAACATAAGGAATTCAATCTAAAATTTAGGGTTAGTTAAGACAAATATACAAATAATTAAATTATAATGGGAAGATAAGAGAACTATGAGAAGTACTGATGCTCAGTTTAAAAAAAAAGGTTGAGGGCTTCCCTAGTGGTGCAGTGGTTGAGAGTCTGCCTGTCGATGCAGGGGACACGGGTTCGTGCCCCGGTCCGGGAAGATCCCACATGCTGCGGAGCAGCTGGCCCCGTGAGCCATGGCCGCTGAGCCTGCGCAGCTGGAGCCCGTGCTCCACAACGGGAGAGGCTACAACACTGAGAGGCCTGCGTACCGCAAAAAAAAAAAAAAAATGTTGAGGAGTAAGGAGATCATATTTGAATTGTGAGGGCCAAGGAGAACTGGTTGGTAGAGCTTGGAAGAATGTTCCAGATGAAGAGAACAACATGACCATAGGCCTGTTAGTGGGAAATTACAGGATGTGCTTCAGCTACTATGTAATATTGATAGTTCAATTTGGCTAATGTAGGTGTGGGAGACTTCTGTTTTTGCCTCTCAACCACAGTCACTCATCCTTCTACTGGAATGATATTCCATATTGTACTTTGAGAATAACCTCTCCCTGCAGTTATCCCATTAGTTGTGAGAGATTGACAACCTTCAGCTTCAAATGTGGGCCCAACTGGGCTCAGTTAATCAGCATAACCTAGCCCCGTGTCCAAAGTGATTGGTTCAATGATGGGCATGTAACTCAGTTTGGACCAAGGAGAATCAGATGCAGGACTTGTTTTTGAATGTGGCAGAGTTCTATCCAGATTCAACTGTGAGTTCTCTTTCCACTGATTTGAAATTAAGAGGACGTAGAGGCAGGAGCTGCTGCAGCCAGCTTGTGACCATGAAGGGAAAGCCTGACTAAGAACAGAGCCAGCACAGAGGAAAGGCATCTTAAAGGCAGAAAGATAAAACTTAGTTTCTGATCAGTCTACTCCTGAAGCTGAAATAATCCTTGAGTATTTCATTAACCAACCAACTATTACATCAATGAATTCCCTTCATTTCCTATTTTAACTAGGATTTCTATGTCTACTGAAAAACATAAGAAAACAATTAAGACTGGGAAGACAGTTTGAAACCAGAGTAAAAAAGACTTTGAATACCAGATTCTGAACTAGATTCAATAGCAAAAACTTTTAGCAAAGATTGACATAATTCTTAGATTTCCCTTTAGGCTGTACAAAGCAGTTTTACATAAATTATCTTATGGAATTTTTAGTTTCCCAGTGTAAGGAAACGGAGTCCGAGACAGGCTGAATGACTTGCTTTAAAATCACGCAGCTCATGAAAGAGCAGAGTGTCGATCCTGGATTTTTCGATTCTGAATCCGTGCTGCTAAGACTAAAGCTGTCTCACCAACATGCAAAAACAAACAGCCAACCAGGAAAACAAACAAAAATGATGCTGAATCTGAAGATCTGAGGATCCTTACCACCAAGATACCTTTCTGATTTCATGACCTGTCAGTGTTGGAATTCATGTTTGGACAGAATGAGGTGATGCTGGTATAGATCTCTTCTGATCCTAGGAATCATGTAGCCTGTATTGCCATGGAAAGATGGGCTTCAGGTACATAAAATACTTTACTCCTTATCAGTATGGCCACGGGGCAATTCACTTCATATTTCTTCATTTGTAAAATGGTAATGACAATTGCTACCTCACTGGGTCTATATGAAAACTGAATATGTAAAGCTCCTGGCACAAAATAGGCATCAGAAAAAGTTAGGTCTCTTTATTATGGAAGGTAATGGAAGCAGGTTTTTGAATCAGACAGTCTTGGATTTAACTCTTGACTCTGTTCCTAACTAGCTATATGCACCCAGCTGGACACTAGCTTCCGGGAGGGTAGAGGCCGTGCCTGTCCTTATCTCTGCTTAATCTGCAGTGGCCCTAGGAGGCTGTCAGCAAATGCTTAAACAAATTTAAGTGGCAAGTTTCCTAAGTAAGCTTTAAACAGTTGAGATAAAATATATAGTACAAGACTATCATAAGAAATAAAGGATACAACTCGACACTTAGTTCAATGCCTGACCCATAGTAAGTGCTCAATTAATAGTTGCAGCTAATTTCTATTGAATGCTTACCATATACCAGTCCCTGTTCTAAACACTACAGATATTCACACAATTCTCAAGTCCCCATCCCTGTTTTACAGATAAAAACCAAAGCCCTATTTTTATTATTATCTAAATAGTTGATGCCACTTTAGGCCCCATGATTTGTGAGTCCAACTCTTTCTTTTTAAAGTTTGGGACCCTCAAGGCGTCTGATTCAAGGTCGTTAAATGATGGCTTCTCTTTTTTCTCTTTTGCATTATTAGGAAGAAATAAAACCTTCTTTCTTTAAAAACACAATGAAGACTTTCTTTTGGTTTTCCTCCTTCTTCCCTCATTATTTCCAGAGAGTGAGGTTGGACTGCCTGAGGTTTTGTCTGGCAGGAGCCCTTTAATTCAGAGACAGCCAACAACTCAATGAGCCAGCGGGCCTTTGCCCTCTCCTGGCTGACGCTGAAGCAGCCTAGTCGGACCTCCCAATTCGAGTTGTCTCTCGTTCTTTCCCCGAATTACCTGCTGCCATCTGCTGGCCAAATTAAGTCATCACATCCATGTTTTCCAAGTTTCCAAGTGAGGCTCCAACTGTCTCTCATAACTGTTTCCCAAGGCACCTTCAGGGGCTGCCCAGAGGCGGTATTAGAAGACAGACCAACCTGGCAAGTCTGTGGACCTTGGTTCAAAGCTAAGGTGCTCAGGCAAAGACGGCTGTTGGCTGATTTCCATTCAGTAACATGGAAGTGAATTTCCATTTCACTGCACTGGTGAAATTCCCTACACGAATCCTCCTCCCATCCTACACACGTGCCATCTTGTCCAGAGCCACACGTTTTATACCCACCTCCATCTTCCACCAACCTCCCTGACATTCTTCCATCCACAAGACTTGAATTACCATAACAATCATTTACAGAATGTTTGGTAAAACAGTCACACTCGGAAAAGCTACAAGGATAGTACAAAGTCCCCTATATCCTTCTCCCAGAGACCCCATTCAAGTTTTCCCAGTTGCCTCAGTGGCTTCTTTACAGTGATGGATTCAATCCAAGAGCACATGTTGCTCCACCTGTCATGTTCTTTTAGTATCTTTCAATCTAGAATATTCCTCACTCTTTGACTTTCATAACCTTGGCATTTGTTGGGCTGCACCCTGCAGGCCTGCAAGCCTTGTTGCCCAGCCTCAAGACCAAAGAAAGAGCCTAGAGATAGTGACAGAGGCATCAGTGACATATTGGGTAGGGGATAGGGGGTCTTACACGTCCAAAACAAAGGGTCCACCGCGTCCGGCAGATGGCAGGCAGGACATGGCGGCGATCTTCACTTCTTGGGGGAGAAGGAGGCCACCATTTATAGGGGGAATTGATGTCAGGTTGGCTCATCACTTACCTGGGAAACCAGCAGCTGGGGCAGGGGGCAAGCATGTAGGCAGTTACTGATTAAGCCCTATGATTCATAGGATTGGATGGTCACGGGAGTGAAGCAGGGACTGGCTGAGCAGGGGACGCACAGAGAGCAAGAGAACAGCCATCTGGAGGGGCTGACCACACGCTCCATCCCCACGCACCCCGCACGGCCCCAACCATCTGAGTCTGCCCCTCTTCCGCAGTACCCCTGGGGTCAGGTGTGGAGAGGTGCACTGCAACCAGATGCCGCAAATGCAGCACACACGCCAGCAGCTGAGGAGTATCCACAGGAAGCCCGGCGCTTATGTCAGGTGTCCACGAAGTCCAGAGCAGGACGACAACAGCGTCTCACTGTCGACCCAGAAATCAGACTCGTTTTCAGTGAGGCCACCACTGCTGCCCAGTAGGAACAGATTCCCTCTGCTCAGACTAGGGACGAAATGTGAGATGTTTAACAGGCACGATACCGGGAAGATCATGACCGTTAAGCGACCTACAAGCAGTAACAGCGTTCTAGATGACACCACCCCTGCCTGTGCTCTTGTCCTGGCCGGCAGCGCCATCCTGTCTGTCCGCCCTCAGTGCCCGCAGCCGGTGCCGAGGCCGGGAGGGGTGGTGTAACAGCAGACCACAGGGTTAACACAGCGGTGCCTTTCTCAGTAGGGCCCGGGTTACTTACCTCAGTAGTCTCGGCTGGGGCCAGGCAGAAGACAGGTGAAACCGGCAAGTCCTTCCTAATCCTGTTGCCCACAGGGTCGCACACTCAAACCACCGGGGGCTTACCTGCCAGTCCCAGGGCCTTTCCGTGGTGGGTTCCTCTGGGCGTAGATCCTGTGGCCAGGGCAGAAGCGAGTTATTGTCCTGACCAATAGCTGGCGGTGGTCCTTCCATGGTCATCAGTTGAACTTGGATGATGTGGACTAACTGCCTCTGGGTTAACATGGCGGAGGCACTGGGACAATTGCTCCTGGGGTGCGTCCCTGTGTTGGGAGCCTCAATTGTTGTTGAAGTCGCCCATTCCTCCTTTCGATTAGCCCGGCAGCGGTGGGGTCTTAAGGCAGGTGGAAACGCCAGTGTATGGTGTTTTTATCAGCCCATTTCTGAACTTCATGGCCAGTAAAGTGGGTTCCTTGGTCACTCTCAATGTCCATGGGCATCCTGTATAGCGTGCATAGCTGTTTTAGACCACAAAAAGTGGTTTTTCTCGTTGATGACTTGGGTAGGCCTTTTGTAACGTCTCCCACCTGTTGTAAGGCACTGTAGGCCGCATATGGCTGCTGTTCCGTCACACTGTATCCTGGCTCTGCCCCTTCCAGAGCTGGGGCCGGAAGTCCAAGGGCACCTATTGTTTTGCCGTTGCCACAAGCCCCAACCAAACCCTTCCAGGTAACTGGCCACATCCATTTCACAAGCCTGTCCCTGAGTTAATATCCATAAAGCCTCTGTCTGTAACTGTTCAGGAGTGGTGGGTCGGGGGTTTGCTTGTGTTTTGTAGATAATCCAGGTCGTTGCATTTCGTCTGTGTTCACCAGCCACCCCCATGCAGTCAGATGAGCCATGAGCACGGGGCTGGAAATATCGTCAATGTAATGGAAGAGAAAGACATCTCTCATGGTGGTCGGCTGCCACAGGGCCCCGCATGCTAGCGGTCGGCCACCTCCGGGGTACCCCCTCAACTTTCCGTTTCCTGTCCTTAGTTCCTGACATCTTGGCACTCACAGGAGTCTCCTTGGCCTCTTGGATAGCTCACCAATTGTTGGGCTGCACCAGCAGGACTGCAAGCCTTGTAGTTGCCCAGCCTCGAGACTGAAGATAGAGCCCAGAGACAGCGACTGAGACATCAGTGGTTTAATAGATGGGGTATCTTACACGTCTGAAGCAAGGTCCTGGAATGACACCCCATCGTGTGCGGCAGACAACAGGCAGTACATGGCGGGAATCTTCGCTACGTGGGAGGAAAGGAGGCTACAATTTACCAAGGGAACTGACGTCAGGTTAGCTCATCAGTTTCCAGGGAAACCAGCAGCTGGGGCACATTCCTCATAGCCCCTCAAGTTAACAACCATTACAAGGGCAGATGTTTCCCTTTAATAAACTAGCAGGTGGAGCTGTTCTGGCCTAAAGGGCAAGGGGCAAGCTCGTTCATGTGAGTAGGGTGTAGGTGAAGCAGGGACCGGTCAAGCAGGGGTTGTACAGACAACAAGAGAACAACGATCTTGAATGGCCTGACCATGCAGCATTTTGAAAAATGACAGACCAGTCATTTTGTAAAATGTCCCTCAATTTGGGTTGTCTGATGCTGTCTCATGATAAAACCCAGATTATGCATTTTGAGCTAAAATATACCACATGCTATGTTTTTTCATTGTATCGTATCTGATGGTACACAGGTGGTATACACTATTTGTCTGTTTATGATGGTGTTAATTTTAATCACTTTCATTCAGATAGTATCTGTCAGATTTCTCTATTGTGAAGTTACTTTATTTCCTTTTGTGACTGTGTCTGTTTCCTATTGCTTCTGTAACAAATTACCACAAACTTAGTGATTTAAAACAACACACAGTTTTTATCTTACAGCTCTGGAAGTCAAAAGGCTGATAGGCCTCACTGATCTAAAATCAGTGTCACACAGCTGTGTTACTTTTGGAGGCTTCAAGTGAGGATCTGTTTCCTTGATTTTTTCCAAATTTTATAGGCTGCCTGCATTCCTTGGCTTGTGGTCCTTCTTCCCATCATCAAAGCCAGCAGAGCAGCATCTTCAAATCTTTCTCTGACTCTGACCCCTGCTTCTGTCATCACATCTCATTCTCTGACTCTCCTGCCTCTCTCGTGCACTTACAGGCACCCTTGGGATTCCACTGGGCCCACCTGAATAAACTCCCCAGATCAAGACCATTACCTTAATCAGACCAGCAAAGTCCCTTTCACGATGTAAGGAAATGTACCCACAGGTTCCAGGATAGTATCTGAACATCTTTCAGAGCTTTTATGCTGCCTTCCACAGTTATTAGTTATATTTTGTGGAAAGATACTTTGAGACTTCTGTTACGTGTCCTACTTCCACCCATTAGTTTTAGCATCCATTGATGTTTCTTGCCTGATTAATGGTTACCAAATGGTGATTTTCTAATTCTATCATTCCGTCTACATTTATTAATTGGCTTTCTACCTTAAGGAGGAGCTTTCTCCTGTAAGGGGGAGCTTTCTCTTCTCTCCATTTATTTATCCATTCGTTCATTTATTTATATCAGTGTGGACTCATAGGTAACTTATTTTGTTCAATAGATCATGATCCATTACTCTTGGTATTTATTTTGGTGTTGAATTGTCCCCGATTTGGCCAGTAGAAGTCCCTTCAAGCTCCCTTTTATGCCTTTTTAATATTCTTCGTCATTGTTTAAGCATTTCCTTACTTTGTGTCGTAAAAGATAGTCCAGGCTCATCTTGTCATTTCTCTGCGCAACCCTGGAGTCAGCCATTTCTCCAAGGAACACTGGCTTCTTTTATTGGAGAAAGGAGTTGGGAAACCAAGATCTGGCAGTATGTGTGCTCACTGCTATCAGGGTATCGCTGCTCCCTGTTCCTTTCAATTGACAGAGGTAGGAAATATATGTATGTACACAAACACACACGTGCGCACACACACACATATCGCTATTCCTCTACCCGTGTATACTGAAAACCAGGAATTCATAGTGATACCTACAATTCTAATTTACTACCACAGGTTCATTTTAGGTTTTCTTCTTCCCATATTCCTGCCACCTTTGTGAGAAAACCAACTCAGAGTTACCCTCTGGGGAACCCTCACTTACCCTCAATCTATTTACTTCTTTGCTCAATCTTCCTGTATGTAAGTGGTCTCTCGACCCTGCTGTAGTGCTGTCCCTGTCTTGCACAGCCTGCAATCCCTGCTCAGACTGCCTCTTGCACTTGGGCTGACTGCCTTGTTTGGGCCTATCGAATGGCTTTTTAAGGAAGAAAGGCAGACCGGCAGGCAATATGTATTTTTTTAAAGGGAAGAGAGGGAAATGAAAGAGGAAAAACCATGTACATTTTCAACAGACTTATTTACCACTGTTGTAATTATTTATTTGTTTAATGGTCATTTTCTCCACTAAAATTTAAATTCCATGAAGACAATGACCATGTCTGCCTCACTTACTGTGGATTGAATCCCCAGGGCCTTCCACAATGCCCAGCACATAATAGGTACTTAATATGCTTTTGAATAAATGATTAAGTCATATAAAGCAACAATAGCGAAATTATAACTATTGAACAATTTATAATACAACCAAGGATCCACAACCTAAACAATTACCAGTATCTACATTGCTCAAATTATCTACGACTTTTCTCAACTAAAAACCAAATTCTGACACCTTAAATAAACTTTCTGTTTTTTTTTTTTTCTTTTTTTCCTCCAAGGCTGAGTTCCTTGGGGTAAAGAGATCTTCTCTTTTTTTGAGCTTTTGTTATTAAACATTTCTTTAGTTTTAGAGTCTAATGTTATTTCAAACACATTTTTTAAAGTAAGAATTTCAATACAAAGTCGTATTTCAAGACAATTTCAAACATCAGTGTCCCGAAGTATTTGGTAGAATGGACGTTGGCTGCATAGGCAAGACAATGGAATGTCCCAGAGTCTTGTTGTGAGAAATAACTGCTAGCAGTGAGGCAACATAATACGTGAGTTCCTTTATGCCAGACCTGTCCCTTCGTTCTCCTACAAGCACTTTTTAAATGGCTGTAATTATTTGCCGCCAGCTTCTACCAGCAAATGTCAAAGACAGTGCTTCCCTCTCCCCTCTCTGCCTCTCAGGCATGAAGTCCTAATGCATTTGTGCTTTCCTCAAGTTAAAGGCATCCTTTTCAGTGACTGATGGAAATAAACAGCCAGACCCTTTCAGAGGGCACCTAGGAAGTCAGGGTTTGTGCTGAAACACAGCTGCTGTAAGCGTTCAACGTGGTTGCTCAGCACAAAGGGCTACAACTTCGGGCATAAAGAGCCATACTTTTCCCCCTCTCTCAGGAAACCTGCCTCTCAGGGGTCACTTTGGTTCAGTGGAAAATAAGCATAAGTGGTGCTGCCTCCCAGAAGATACAGCATTAGCCAGGAGAGCAGGAAGGGAGCTGAGCGCAAGAATCCAGGACTTTTTTGGGGCCAGGACCTCCCAGCCACCCACTGGTCTCTGTGATGAGCCCCCACCCCCCACCCCAGCCCCCAACATGCCAGCTTCAGCCATGGCTGCCTGGCTGTGTAGACGCAAAGAAAGTAAAATATTTGAATCCCAGCGGCTGCTTCTGACTCCAGGCCCTGGGGAAAGCAGTGAACCTACTTCCACATTATTAATTGTCTCATCTGCAACCAGACTTTCTAACCCAGTGGTTTTCAACCCTGGCCACTAAGACTCATTTTATTAAAACCCTAGTGCCCAGGAATCACCACCATAGATCCTGATTTAATTGGTTCAGGTGGGGGCCAGGTACAAGTCCATTCAAAAATGGCCCAGTGATTCCTCTGTGCATCCAGGGCTGAGAACAACCCTCCCCACATTTGATCCTCCTGTAGGCTTATAAGAGTGAAACCAAGAACACCAGGGAGGCTAACCTCAGTGACTCTACCTTGGTGCACATTAGAATCACCTAGGGATCTTTCTAAAATCCCAGCACCCAGCTTGCTCCCTAGATGAATTACATCATACCTCTGGGAGTGGGATCCAAGATCTGTATTTTTTTAAACACCTCAGGAGATTAAAATGGGGAGCTGAATTGGAGCGCCACGGAGCTCCTGTGTGTTTCCCAGCGTCCTCTGAGATGTTGCTTCTCAAACTACTTGTGGTGAAAGATTGGCTTTGGGTTTTGTTTTTTAACTTTTCATCCTTTGCTGACCGGTACTTTTATAAAATACAATAAAAATAAATCACTAGAAAAATGAGATTTAAAAAGCAGACATAGGGCTTCCCTGGTGGCGCAGTGGTTGAGAGTCTGCCTGCCGATGCAGGGGACACAGGTTCGTGCCCTGGTCTGGGAAGATCCCACATGCCACGGAGCGGCTGGGCCCATGAGCCATGGCCGCTGAGCCTGCGCGTCCGGAGCCTGTGCTCCGCAAAGGGAGAGGCCACAGTAGTGAGAGGCCCGCGTACCTCAAAAAAGAGAAAAAAAAAAAAAAAAAAACAGACATAGAGGGCTTCCCTGGTGGCGCAGTGGTTGAGCGTCCACCTGCCGACACAGGGGACATGGGTTCGTGCCCCGGTCTGGGAAGGTCCCACATGCCACAGAATGGCTGGGCCCATGAGCGATGGCCGCTGAGCCTGCGTGTTTAGAGCCTGTGCTCTGCAGTGGGAGAGGCCACAACAGTGAGAGGCCCCCGTACCGCAAAAAAAAAAAAAAAAAAGCAGACATAGAAAATACAAGCCCAGATATTTTAGTTATTAGATTAAAAAATACAGTATTGCTATTGAAAGTTTCTAAATGGTCTTGATTTCTGTACTTTACTGAGCTGGTCCGTGGGCCATACTTTGAGAAACAGTGCTCTGAGGAACATGATTACAGGAAGTATAGATAGATGTTGTATGGCAGGAGGAGGGATCGGGTAGATTTGATAAATACAGTAGGTTATATCCCAAGTTTAGGACATCAAGGACCCTAGGCTATTAAGGGCTCTGATGAGTTCTGAGGTGACAGACTGTTTAGCTTTGTTTCCCAGTCTTATAGAATGGGGACTCTGTCTCCTCACCTCCCCAGCAACCCTATTACACACATATGAAGTATAATCTGTTGAACAATTTAGTCTCAGTCTTATGAAGCATGCAGATTCACCAAAGAGAGAGACATATTTTTGCAGAATTATTTCCCTGCATTGCTTTGTACCCAGCTGTGCCTCATTCATCTGCAGCGCCAATGTCAGTGACTGGCATTAGCAGCCACCCAATGACATCCAGACAGTCATCCAGTCCCTCCAGCTCTTCCCTAAATGGACTGGGGTCCGTCCACCCCTGCCCACTGGCTCTACCTGAACACCTGCTCTTTACCCTGAAACGAGAATGATCCTGCTGAAATGAAAATCTGATCGTGTCGCTTCCCTGCCTATGACTCTTCTCTGGCTGCCATTGTCATCAGTCTTCACCCTGACAATCAGTGTCCTCTGCCTACCCCTCATCGTCCATCACTCCCCACCTTGTCCACACTGAGTTAGTAGCAACTCCCTACATACACAGAACTTCCTCTAGCTGTCCCCACCTCTCCCTCTCACCCTGTCCTCTCTGGCTAATTCAGTCTTCAGAGTCAGCCTAGATGTCCCCTCCCCGGGGCGCTTTCCCCACCCACTCAGTTAGGGTGGGTATCCCTCTTCTCTGATCCCTCAGGACCAGTTATCATACATACTGTGTTGTGATTGGCTGTTGACCCCACTAGACTTGAGTTCCTTCAGAACAGGGTTTGTGTCTTACTCATTGTTTTGTCCTCAGCACCTGGCACCCTGCCTAGCACACACAAGCTAATCAATAAATACTTATTGAAAAATGGATTAATGAATAAGCAAATGAATCACATGCCATCCAGTCCTGAACCATAGGGACCCCTGAATATTGCATTTCAACATCTCAGAAAGTTTCCAGTCCCAGCAGGTACCTCCATTCCAAACTTCATCATCAATCCAGTCACTCAAGGGCTCTCCTTTTCCCTTTTCCCAGCATTCTGACTCTCTACTCAGCTCCTTCAGGCTGACACCTCTGTTGGACCATCAGCCTGGTCTGTAGTTTGGGTTTTTCTTTTTTGAAGCTGCCTCTCAGATCATTCTCAGAGTCACAGTCTCCATCACATTTGGGGTCCTCATTTCCTGACTCTAGACCAGTGATTTGGATTCTCACTTTTCCTGGCGGAGTTAAGGCATTTATCACTAGACCACTGCACCTACTTAACACAGTCTTCCAGTCCAGGTTGATCTGACCAGGGTAGAGGGGGGCTTTCTGAGACTTGTGGAATTATAAACCTGCTGGGCTGGTTATTCTCTGCACCTCTGTACTCCGTTCGCCCCTCTGCACTCCGTTCGCCCCTCTGCACTTATTCTCCATCCTCCTCTGTCCTGCTCCGTGCATCACGTTGGATTCCATGCCCTGTGGGTTCCTGTTGGATTTAGCTAACACAGGGTACCAGCAGGAGATTGGAGGTAGGGAGGAGGGAGAAGTCTGGAATATATTCCTTGGCTCTGTCCTGCTGGGCAGGGGTTTGGTAGTGCCTAGATTCTTCCACGACCGCAGCTCCTGTGGGCTGGCCTCTCTTCCAGGGCTCCAGCTCTTACCAGCTTCTAGTCACTTCATTTGTTACCCTTGTCCCTTTCACGTTGCGGATGGCAACGGCTTCCTGCTGCTGTGAGTCCGTGGATGCTTCATAGTCCCTTGTTGGTTCACTTCACCCTGCTCCATACCTCTGTTAATACTCCCTCCATGAAACTCTCTTTAATTCATGCTTTGAGCGTACCACCTGTGTCTTGCCAGGACCCTGTCTGGTGAGATTCCCTCCTCATACGGCAACTAGAACCGACATCTCTTGGGCTAGTCCAGGCTCTTTTCCACCCCACTGTCATCACCTCCCTTCCTCTGGAATCTAGAACCTAAATATTAAATATAATAGTAATAAGTAACAACAGTAATAATAGCTATCATTAAAGGTTTTCTTATATGCCTAGAATTGTACTAAGAGTTCTACATGAATGAGCTCTTTCTTTGTATCCTTACCTCAAGACTATGAGGCAGGTACTATTTATTAACCTCATTTTAAAAATAAAAAAACCCCTGAATATTAGAGAGATTAAGTAATCTGGCAGAAGTCTTGCAGCAAGTAAATAGCAGAGCAGTGATTTTTGTCTGACTCCTTGACTCCAAAGCTAGTGCTTTTATAACTATGAGGCGTTTGCTCTTGGGATGACCCTATCTCACTGTTGACTCTTTGAGCCCACTGTCAACTTACACTCCATCAGATGATAGATGTGGTCTGGCTGGGGCCTGCTGGGGAGTCAGGATGAGGGGAAAACCAGCCCTGGAAACAGCACTGAGATGAGATAGTTCTGCTTCAACAAAGAGGTTGGCAAAGAGTCAGAGTTTAAAAGGCAACGGTGGCGTCTCAGCAAAAGAAAGGACAGAACAGGCTTCAGGTGGGAAAAGCTGCAGGCAGTTTACATCGCACCCTGAAAGTGACCACCCTCCACGCCCACAGCTTATTACCCACGGCTTGTTACCCACGGCTTGTTACCCACGGCTGCATAACAAGAGCCCCGGAGTTCCCAGAGAGAACTCAGACTTGTGCTTGGATTTTTAACAGTGGAGAGCAGAGTTTGCCACTGTATCTGCTGGGAGCCATTGCAGGGCATCCAGGCCAGAGTCAAAGTAATCCTTGTCGATTTACCACTGACATCTCCGGGGGAAGAAAAAGAAAACATGAGCTTCTGAGCATGGAAAGACGAAATTTCTCTCTTGTAGTTCTCTGTACTCAAGTGGCCCAAAAGTGATAAAATGAGTCCTTTATTTTGTCCTTTACTTGTCTCCCAGTAAGAGTCAGAGACTTGAGTTCTATACTTTTTTGAGCTTCCTTATATGTGTGTGCTTAAAAACATTAAATGTTATTTTTTTCTCTTTATAAAAATACATTTTTGTGGAAATTTTTAAAAATGCGGACAAAAAAATGAAATAAAATAACTTTTAATCTCACTATCCATAGATAATGATTAATCACATTTCTATATGTAATGTGGTTTTTCAAACTGCTCCAGAGAACTCCTTGGAACATGAAAGTGTCTGGTCCACAACACCCAAGAGAACACATGGATAATGTTCCAGGTGCCCCACTTGGATCACACCAGAGCTCGTCCTTTTAATTTGCTCTAATGATGTAGGGTTTGGCATAAGATTTTTTGTGTGTGCGTGTGTGGTATGCGGGCTTCTCACTGTTGTGGCCTCTCCCGCTGTGGAGCACAGGCTCCGGATGCACAGGCTCAGCGGCCATGGCTCACGGGCCCAGCCGCTCCGCGGCATGTGGGATCTTCCCGGACCGGGGCGCGAACCCGTGTCCCCTGCATCGGCAGGCGGAATCTCAACCACCGCGCCACCAGGGAAGCCCCTAGGCATAAGATTTTTGAATGGGACAAACAAAGCTGCTCTAAAAAGGCATGAAAACTACTTACATACATCTTCATTTTTAATGGCTTCATAGTACATAGACCTATGTACTACATAGTACATAGGTCATAATTTATTAAAACACCCACCCAAAATTGTGCAAGCTCTATCTTCAGAGAGAGGAGACAATACGAGATAATCATTTTGAGAGATTTTCACTCTCCCAATCACAATGGCATTTATCTTACTAGAATTAAATCCCAAGCTCTCCAGTTCCCAAAGATTCCTTAAGATCGTCAAACCTGTTAACACCTCAGTTTCCTTCTCCATCAAATATTTGATTCAATTCAACTCCGTGGTGAATAACCATTTGACGAATGAAAAATACAAATATTTAATAAATATCTGCGTTTTTTTGCTCCTCCCAGTGAGTTCAGAACTGTGGATTAATCCTTATATTCTTCCCCCAAATAGAGAGTAAACTACTCTGAGATGTTTTCCTATGAAACATGGGTAGTTGGAAGGATTTATTTTTCTGTTCCAAATCACAGAACGAAGTTCTTGGTGCTTGTAGTATTTCTACATTGTAGGGTTTGCTACAGGTGAAGAAAATGGACACCTTGTGTTATAACCATTTTCCCACCCCATTATATGTTCTCTGAAGAGTGAAGTTATCATCAAGTACTTACCATCACGAGTATTTTTCAATGGAGAACTATGATTTCAAAAGCAGTACATTTATATGGAGGTAATTTTGGAAAACAGTATTAAATATATGATGAAGGAGTCATTATGCTGGTGAGAAGCAGTGAATGCTCTCAGCAGCTCAGCAGAAAGTGAACTTCCAGAAGGAAGAGAGAGGCTGAGGGGCCAGGGGAGGAGAAAAAGACAGAGGAGGTCATTTTTTTTTTTTTTTTGGCTGCGTTGGGTTTTTCGTTGCCGTGCGCGGGCTTTCTCTAGTTGTGGCGAGCGGAGGCTACTCTTCGTTGTGGTGTGAGGGCTTCTCATCGCGGTTGCTTCTCTTGTTGTGGAGCACGGGCTCTAGGCGCGCGGGCTCCATAGTCGTGGCTCACAGGCTCTAGAGCGCAGGCTCAGTAGTTGTGGTGCAAGGGCTTAGTTGTTCTGCGGCATGTGGGATCTTCCCGGACCAGGGCTCGAACCCGTATCCCCTGCATTAGCAGGCAGATTCTTAGCCACTGCGCCACCAGGGAAGCCCCCCAGAGCCTTTTTAGAGGCTCAGGCTGCATTATCTCTCAATGCCTTGTGCTATGGTTTAAACCCTGCCTTCCAGGCCTAGCCCAGTTAAGAGGATTTTCTTTGTGGAGGGCTGACTTTCAGATCTTTCTCATTCTTTTCTGAAGTAGCAATTTCCCAATTCATTATTCCAATTTTAGCAGTTTTGCTTCTATTCATAATTGCGTAGAGACATTTAAAGCTTTCATTCATTTTGTAACACTAAATAGTTCCCCTTTCATCGTTCATGTCAGACACCTATTAACATTTCTTAAAAATTTATAAAACAATTCGGAGCTGTCAGAAGAAAAGCCTCTTTATGATTCAGATTATTAATTTGCTGTCTGTTCTCCATGTTAATGTATTTTCTATCAGTCACTGATGTCACAAAACTATTTGTACAAGTCTTAATATTCAGAAAATAATTTTATATTTTACACCTGAGAAATGTTTTCCTACACTCCCTCCATCTTAAATATGCTGTCTGTCAACCTCTGCTGTTTGTTACATTTTGCTTTATCTTTGACCCTTCGCAATGTCTTTCCTCTGAAGGGGCTGAAATGAGGCAGCCATACACACAGTGGTTAAGAGCATGGCTTTGGAATGGGACAGGCCTGGGTTTGAATCTTAGTGTGGCCTCTTCCTAGCTATGTGATCCTGAGTAAGTTAAAATCTTCTGAGCCTCAGGTTCTGCAACTGGTAAATTAAGCAACAGTGCCTACCTCAGAGGTAAAGGTCAGGAGACGCCCCTAGCATGGCTCATAGTAACTGCTTCACATATTGTAGCTACACACACACACACACACACACACACACACATACATACACAGTATATGTCTGTTGACATTGTGACAGTTACTGTCTGTCCTTCGTTTCCAGGGTAGGATCGTTGAGAACCATTCCTATCCCTCACAGGAACAGCTGGAAAAAAGGCATAAGAGAAGGCAGAGACTGGGGGTGGAAGACATCAAAGTTTGTCATTTTCAGCTATGGCATCAGAAAAGGCTAGGTTGGTAGGAATCGTGGGCAGGAATAAAAACTTATGTAGACAAGTAAGTAATGTGAAATGTGGTACAAAACATCACTAGCCATTGAACAGATTATGTCTTATCCTCTACCATTTATAAATACTCTTGGATAATTACCAATCAGAGATTGCAAATAGCCTGCTACATGTGAAGTTAATAAGCAATGATTACGTATTATTCCGTATCTATCACGTGCTAAAGAGAATATAAAAATATGAGACTATTCCTGCTGATATAGTAGAGAGAGAGGTCCTAGAGGCTGGGTAAAAATCCTGGCTCTATACCCATTCGCTCTAGGATTTGGGGTGAGCAACTTATCTGTTCCTCATCTGGGAAACAGGATAAATATCACACAGAGCTGTGTGGATGTACAAATACCCAGCCCTATGCTTGGTCCACAGACAACACTCAATAAATATCAGCCCTTCCCTCCAGGTTTTGGGAGGAGAAATAATTCGAAAAGATGGTTCAGATGCTAAGGTGTTAAATACGATCGAGGGCAGAGAGAGAAAACTAGGTGTATGTAGCATGGTAAGTGAAGGTTCATGGAGGAGGGGTCTTAACCAACTCAAGGTGTGCTGATGAGAAAGGTATCACTGATAAACTCAGAAATCCTCCAAGTTTCTACTCTTAAGAGAAGGAGGGGCTCAGTTTGGGCACGAGTGCTTCCCAAAGAGCATGACTCCATCCAGAGCCCTGTTGCTGTTTGCTTCAACATAGAACAACTTGGGTTATGAAGCCCAAGCAGTATGCTGACATTCCTCAGTGTCCCCTTCACAAAGCCAGTATAAGCAGAAGATGCTTAGGACCAAGAGGGAAGGCCCCATTCCATCGCTTTCCAGGCTGTGAAAATGGGAGGCCCCTGCCTGCTGCTGCCCAGTTTTTTTTTTTGTTGTTGTTGTTTTTGTTTTTTGTTTTTTTTTTGCGGTACGCGGGCCTCTCGCCGCCATGGCCTCTCCCGTTGCGGAGCACAGGCTCTGGACGCATAGGCTCAGCGGCCATGGCTCACGGGTCCAGCCGCTCTGCGGCACGTGGGATCTTCCCGGACCGGGGCACGAACCCATGTCCCCTGCATCGGCAGGCGGGCTCTCAACCACTGCGCCACCACGGAAGCCCTGCTCCAGTTTTTAAACTAGAACCTTGCTCTTGTCTTCAACAGCCATATTTCAGTGTTTTAAAAGCAAAGAAGGCATGAGGGCGCTTCAAACCAAACAAACCGCCTCTGCTGTCTCCTTTCATGTGATAAAGTGCCCATTTTCCCTCTTCTTGCCTGCTTTGGAACAGAAAGAAGTTCAGCACCCCGCAGCAGACTCTCTCTGGCATGTCACAGTGGCCCCGATGCACAGAGCGAAGCTGTCCCTCTCCTGGTGATCTGGTGCTTTCCCTGCACTGCACTGCACTCACATCTGTGCTTTCATTTTCCCCTTCTCTCCACCTGCAGCCAAGGAAAAGCTCATGGGAGGGGAGACAGTCCTGAGAAGCAAATTCAGGACCACATTGGGCTTTTGAACCTAAGCCATGTGTGTTTACACTCATGCCCTCTGCAAATGGCTCTTAAAGCCGTAAATGGATTTACTTCCTCAGATTACGCTCCCTAACAGCTAAACATTTCTGTTCTTTCCTGGATACCCACTAAAGAGAGAACTGTGGACACATCTTCCCTTTCCTCAGAGAGCAAAAATATGAGTTAGAGGGGGAAAATAACCACAGATATGCTTTTGAAAATTTGACACCTGCCAGTCCTGGTATGTTTTGTTAGGAATACCAGCAACCCCAATCAAGTCCTCAGTGGGCTACAGCAACAATAAACAATCTCCCTGCCGCCCACAAGAGCTGGACCCAGAGCAGTAGGAGAGGAAAGCTCGCTCCCAACATAAAGGCTTCCTGGGGGCTGAGCAAACCAAACAGGTGGTGAAGGATCATAAAACCCTGCTACTTGGAACAGCTGAAGGGAAGCAGTAGAGTGGTCTTCAAATAGGAAAAGTGTTGCTAAGAAGAAAAGAGATTAGGTTTGTTCTAAATGAACTTGGACCAGGTTGTGGATCTACCACCAGGGTCTAGATCCAGATACCTGTATCCTCAAAGGCTGAATTGTCCAAAGAAAAGAACTATTTCAGGAAGTAGAAGCATCATAAGAGAGGCTGTATTGGTCAACTTTCAAAGTCCCTTCCAATCCTGAGATTCTCTGAGGAGCAATGGAGAGAGGAGCTGCAGACCCAGTCCCTGCCTTTCTCTTCTCAACAACCCCCAGTTTGGTTTGGACAGCCCACATGATTCTAGGAGCTCATTTCATGTGACCCAGTGGGTGACCAAAGCTAAACCATTTAGCTCTCTCTTGCACTCTCTCTCTCTCTCTCTCTCTCTCTCTCTCTCTCACACACACACACACACACACACACAATGATTGATTCAGTGATTATTGGGCATGTCCCTTTAGATTAAATTACAAGAATTTGTTAGGGATATTAGAACAAATAATGCTTTCTCTTTTCTGCTAGATACGAACAAGGAAACAAGAAGTCCTAGTTGCTGTTGGCAGATATTTGGGGCCACTACAGAAACCATCTTTCAGAGAAGAGCAGATGACAGAAGTAAAGGGACCTTGGTGACATTGATGCATCTTGGATCAAGCCTTAACTGAGGTCAGACCTACCTTTGGACCTTTCAGTGTTGAGAATAAATAAAGTCCCTTGGTTGTTTAAACCAGTTTTTGTTAGGTTTTTCTCTTATTTGCAAATAAAAGTGTCTTAACCAAGGTGAGGGCAATAGTAAGAAGTTAAATCTCAGTCCCTTCCATCAGAGAACTTCCTATATAGTTGAGGAGATGAGACATTTACGGGATAAGTAGAACAATACAGGAGAGGAATGTAAAAGATAGCAGATTGACCACATAGGATAAGGTACAACATGGGTATCACCAAAAAACATGAAAAACCATGGGAAAGACTGAAAACTATTCTCTAGCTACTCAAGCACAGGCACTGTGCCCTGTCTCCCTCCTGCCTTATTTCTGGTAACCTTTGTGACCCAATGATTGAAAGCATGGTCTCTGGAGCCGGATTGTGTAGACTTGATTCCCTGTTAGCCACTTAGCACCTGTGTGATATTGGGCTAGTAACTTAACCTTTTTGTACCTTAATTTTCTAATCTGTAAAATGGGTATAAAAACAGTAATTACCTCTTAGGGTATACAATGCACAATAAGTATTAGTTATTACCATGATTCCAAAAAAAATGGTTTTGAATACCTATGATATATCAAACTCTCTATTTGGAGTATAACAACAATGAATAAAACATAGTCTTCACCTTTAAGGGGGTTACACATTTGATGATGTATACAGAATAGTGAGCAGGCAATTGGGGAATATGATAAATAAGCACAGGGAGGATAGATCAGCTAATACTCTTTGGTTATGATAAGCAAAAAACAACTGAGCACTTCCTTAAGCAAAAGAAGAATTCTTTAATAAGGATGTAGAAGTATGTCAGATGGTCGTAGGAACAGGAACTGGAAATCCATTGGGAGCCCCAGAAGTACTCTTACTTTGGAGCTTGGCTGCATTCTTCTCTCTTTTTCTCTCTGGAGCCCGGCCTCCTGCTTTTCTGTCCCCACAGAGAAATAAAACCACCTCACGGTTCGCTCCTATGAGCAAACCGACAGGTTCCAGCCTTACCAAGAGGCTGGATGGCTGTCTCTAAGTCCCTATTGCAAATTCCTGTGGCAGAGAATTTTGCTGTCCCACTTGGGTGAGGGGTTCAACCCTGGTCTAATTTGGCAGGGTCATGGTACAAACACGGCTTCTGGGAGCCACTAACTATAAATCCCGGGGGAGTGGGCAAGTGGGTATCAGTGCTCAAGAGAAGAAAGCATGGCTCATGGGTTGATCAGATACTTTCAAAGGAGTCAACCCCAGCAGGAATCTAACCCAGCCTTGAGTCAGAGGAAGCTTCCAAGAGGACCAAATATATAGGCTGAAAAATTTAAAACTAGTGGGAATGGGTAAAAGAGGAAGGGGATGGGAAAACAGTATTCCTGTAACAGAGAGAATCTTCTTTTTTTAAAATTTATTTTATTATTTATTTTATTTTTGGCTGTGTTGGGTCCTCACTGCTGCGCGTGGGCTTTTCTCTAGCTGCGGAGAGCAGGGGCTACTCTTCATGGCGGTGCGCGGGCTTCTCAGTGCGGCGGCTTCTCGTTGTGGAGCACGGGCTCTAGGCATGCGGGCTCAGTAGTTGTGGCTCACAGGGTCAGTAGTTGTGGCTCATGGGCTCTAGAGCGCAGGCTCAGTAGTTGTGGTGCACGGGCTTAGTTGCTCCGCGGCATGTGGGATCTTCCCAGATCAGGGCTCGAACCCGTGTCCCCTGCATTGGCAGGTGGATTCTTAACCACTGCGCCACCAAGGAAGCCCCAGAGAGAATCTTGAACAGAGAGAATCTAGCATGTCTGGGGAGTTTCAGGGAGGCCAGTGACAGGATATGAGCATGGAAAAATGAGCAGAAGTTAGAGTGTTGTAAGCTTTTTTACTGTGTTTGGACTTTGCTGTGAGTTCAGAGGGACATCATTACAGATTTTTAAAGAGACGTGAGGAACATGATCAAATATTTATGTTGGAAAATTATTCTAGCTACAATATGGAGAATATATTGGGGCTGGGCGAGACTGGTAATTAGCTGAGTGGGATGACGGTAGTCTGAACTGAGGTAGCAATAGGGAGAATGAAGAACAAAGTTGTGTGGACCTCAGGACACCACAATAGCACAGTGCCTGGTTTATATTAGGATGTTTGCGGAGTAATAGCAACACAGAAATCAGATAAACTAGAGCTGCCACCTCTAGTTCAGATATTTCTTGTTTCTCTGGTAATCAATGGTGCTAGACTGGAGGATGGGTTAGTAAATTCTGGCTGCAGGTCAGCACCAGGAGAGATAGATTTCTCCCATCATCATTTGTATTTGTATTCCTTGATGTGCCCGGAAACTTGAGCTTTGTAACTCAGGAAGGAGAGAAGAGTTATGGATGACGACAAGGCTGAGAGGAGGGGGAGGTGGGGAAGGAGGAGGGATGGATGGTATGAATCTCCATCCCAACTGGTCTCTGGTTGAAAGAAACAGAAAGGATTATTTTCCTTTGTGAGTCTTTGTGAGGCATGGGAGGGGGATGAAGACCAGATCACAGCTGTTCACAGGAAGTGGTGTGGGAGCCAAGCAAGAAAAAGAGAACATGGTGGCTGCCGTGGGTGACGCAGCTGTTAGAGTGTTTCAGGGGCTCACATGGAATCCCCTTTTAGAAATACCTGGGAAGAGGAGGGGACCTAAGGGGAAGGGCTGAGTTCCTGCTTCCGTGTGTGTGTGTGTGTGTGTGTGTGTGTGTGTGTGTGTGTGAATGAATGCAAGGAGGGTGGGGTGGAAGTTCATGTGTGCCCTTGTAATTTGGACAGAACTGTAAAGAAACCTCATAGTCTACTGGAGGCATGGCGACTGAACCAGACAATCTGGGGTCAAGGAAACAAATAGAAAACATACGGGGCAAGTATTTAAGTATTTATTACTTTGTTCCTGCGTGTCTGTTGTGGGGTTATTTTGCTCACTCTCTGGATCCACAGGACACACTACTTGCCAGTGTGGCCTCAGTGTGGATCTTCCTTATGTCTGAGCTGAACCACAGATAAAGTTCCCCAAGTTCACAAGGACATTTTCTACTAATCAGGCTACATAGAATATTTCCTTTTATAAATCTGATGGTGGGGTCCATAGTCTCCTTTTTTTTGTATCTAGAAGTCTCCTTTAAGGTAAATAATATTTATTAGTTTTTTTTTAAAAAGCTACACTAACTCAATAATTTAAAAAAGTAATTTAGGATAACGCTTTATAACAGTCTGTTTAATTATGAAAAATTATTTATACTTTGTAAAAAACTGATAATAAGATATTTGATCAGAAATTTCCATTCAGGTTACAAAAAAATTATTTACCATCTTATGTAGTTAAATTTACTTCTGATGGCAAATGTTCTACATGAGAGCCCTCAATGGTCTGGAAATAAATGTTTCTTTTAGAAAATTAACTCTATTGTGCTCTGAGTGCTTTGAATTTGACTGATCTTGAGGAAAGTTCCTTTGATGAAAAGATTCAAATCTGGATATGCCATAGGTATTTTGCCTTTGTTTTATGAAGAAGTTGTTGCATTTAACTTGTGTTTTATTACCTTGAGGATGATACTGTTCCCTGATAAGTGGAAATCCTTTTTCTATAAATTAAGAAGAAGTCCTTGAGGACCCTGCCCACATCCCTTGGACTCTACTATTTCAATAAACTTCAAGATTTCCAGCTGCCTGTGTCTATCTCTTCGTGCCTGAGAATTTTCTCCAAAACTGATAAAAGCAGCCACTTAGCAGGCAGGAAGTACTGGAGAAGTAATACTACTCAGGAACAGTCCTCAATAAATGACTGATAGGGATTGGTGTGTAAATACCCCAGCTCCATTCTCCTTGGTAGGGATAATTCTGACACTTGTGTTTTATACAGTCTCCTTGTGGGATTAAGCTCCAACATCACCCACAATGGTAGTAGACTTAATGACCCACTCTCAAATTAATTAAACAAGTAGGCCATTAGCCTGAGGCGGTTCTAAGGCCTTAGAAGCCTTAGTAAGCAGACCAAAACCTAATCTTGTAATGTCTCAAAGCTACGAATATGAAACTAAGGACAACTAATCACAGTTAATTAGACTTTCCCAAATAATGCAACCACGTAAGCTATACCAAATCAAATAACTTCTTTGCTTTGCTTTCGACTTTTCTCTGTAAAAGTCTTTCCCGTATCTCCTGTCAGTGCAGCACTCCTAACCATTTCTGTTTTGGCGCTGCCGAGTTCAAATCAATTTTTGTCCAAATAAGACCTTGAAATTTTTAATATGCCTCTGTTTATCTTTCAACAACCCTTTGTTAGCTGCCTTCTGTAGGGGAGGAATTCTCCCTTCTAATCTTCTAGGCTCTGTGGCTGGTCTAAGGATTTAAAAGACGGATTAACAGGCGAACATTTTAAAATTACCTACCCACACATCGGAGTTTCATGTCTTATTTAGTATCCTGAGATAAGGAAAGGAATAGGGGTTTGGACTTCTGGAGGTACTGGAGGAGAAGGCAATTCACTGGAAGGTGAGAGGAGGAAATGTATGGTAAATAAAGTTTGCCTTGCTTTGCAGATAAGTCTGTTAGGTGAAAAAAACGTTATCTCTGGCAGTAGCTCTCTTCCTGGAACAAGTACTCTTTCTAATGGAAATTTCTTTTATAAATGTAGAATTCCCTCACAAATGGGAAAATGTATACTTTTAGGCAGTTGAAGAGAAGATAAAACACTTCTACTGCGTTCTGCTGGGTCTTGACTGCCTTCAGCTCAAAATAATCCCCCGGCCAAAGGGGCATATTTTGGGGCGGCGTGTTCTGAGGCCCTTCCCTTCAATTACCTCTGTCACTTCCCCACTTCCCTTGAGTGGTCCTTGTACCTCCAAGATAAGCTACTGTGCTGAGATCCTTGTCTTAGGGTCTACTTCTGGGAAACCCGAACCTAGACAGGTCTGTTTGTTAAAAATGGGATCATTCCACTATTGTAAATTCTGTTAAATGCTGGCAGAGTATCAAAGCATAATTTTCAAACTGTTAAAAAGGTAATTCTCATACGATAGATAACATGGGTCAAGGTTTTATTTAATTCATTTATGAGGGAACAGGCAGAAAAACAAAGCTGATTCAATGTATCCTGGCAGTAGAAAAAGGAATGCTGATTAAGATTGCTAAATTAGATGTAAAATTAGTTATGTCCTGCTGCAGGGCAATAACATCATAACCTTTGAGTTACACTATCACTTAGAGGAACAAATAACATCATAGCGTCAGCTTTTCTACGGAGATAAACTTCTCAGAGGTCTGAGCCCCCAGCTGATTGGTAGTTTAGGGAGGAGCAAAATTTGTCATCCCAAATTGTGTCTCTTCGGTATGAGGATTAATTTTGGCTGATTATTTTTAAGGCCCCAAAGACTCAAGAATCTTTGATCTTCCCCCTAACTGCCTAAAAGAAGGTAGATAGAGTACCTGTTCCATGAAGGGCGCTATCCCCATAGACAACTACAGTGTGAACTAGTTTCTATGTCTATCGTGTGAACTGTAGGGAGGAATCCAGCAGGTCTGTTTGTTGAAATCTCTTTCAGCATCCCACTGTCTCTGCATGACCTAGCAAACATTTGTTTGCCAAACATATGCTTTTCCATCTCCATGTAAATTGCCTTTCTCCCCTCTGAAGTCCCAAACCACTACCCCCAACATCCTCTTTTGTCTTTAGCTGAAGATGGTATTTAAGGTGAGGGCTTTGGCCATTTTGGTGAGTTACTAGGTTCTCCTGGGTCTCTCCCATATGTACATGTGATTAAACTTTTGCTTGATTTTGTCATGTTAATCTGTCTCATGTCAATTTAATTCTTAGACCAGCCAGAAGAACCTAGGAGGGTAGAGGAAAATGTCTTCCTCCCCAGCAATAAATCAAATAATGTTACACATAAAATGGGCTTATTAGAAAATGCTTGAGTATGATCAAAAGGTCACCCAATTATCTTTTTACTTATTTCCAAGTTTAGAATCATTTTTTTCTGAAGAACAGGAGAATTTTAAGGTGGTTCGTAAGTAATCTATGGGCTAATGAATGCAACATTCATCTCACAACATCAGTAAGTTGTGAAATGAGATGTTTTTAATGTATTTTAATATATTAATTTTACTTGCCGAAATATATTTTTAAGACATTTTAAAAATAAGAAATGCTGCACATTTTAATATAGATTTTAAAAAATGTAACATAGACTACCAAAAACAAACTTCTATCTTGTAGGTGTTTGGTCTTTTCTGTTTTAATTTTTATTAAGTGTATCTAATATTTTGGTGAAATTGTCTGTAAATCCTAGATCTGGAAATTGGTTACAGACGTATTGTCTCCAGATTTCCCTCAATGGCAAAGGATCTTTGTGAAAACATCAATTATACTAGTTTTAAAAACAAGATAACAGACGCAAAATGGAGTCAGTTATACTAAACTCCATGTCACCAAACCGAAACCTAACTTAATTACGGTTTCAGCGTCTCCCAGAAATGGAATCTTAAACTGGTCAATCAGGAATCACCTGGTCAGTGCACTAGTTAATTTGCCTGATAGACTCCTGCCATCCCCTAATGGAAAGTAAGTTCTCAATAACCAATCCACTCTTTTTTTTTTTGGCTAGTATAACTTCCTTGTTCCTACTCCCTTCAGTCTATAAGAGTCTTTCATTTTCTACAGCTCCTTGGAGCTCCTTTCTATCTGCTACACTGGATGCTACTCCATTCATGAATCACTGAATAAAGTCAATAAGATCTCTATAGAGGCCTAAAAGTAAATAAATAAAACAGGACATATATCACCGTCCTCTGAAAATTGTACTTTTTTTGGTTTTATCTTAAAAGAATCTGAATGGACTTCTTTAAGGTCACAGTATTTTTTTTCCTTCCCATGTCAAACTGTGATTAATGATGTAAAAAGATGAAGATAATCTTCTTCCTTCCACCCTATTGTTAGAGAGCCTTGACAGACCTACCTGCAACACTCGATTTGAAAACTCAGAAAAGATAAGCAAGGAGCACCCTCTGCTCTCTGACACCAGGGGATTCGGAGTGGAAAACCTTTCCACTTAATTCCAGGAATTAAGAGGAGGTAGTTTAAGAGACATTCTCAAAGCCTGAGTTCAAATGGGCTCCTCTCTTCCTTGTTCTCTTTGAAAGCCAGCATCTCTGAATGCTGGCAGGAGACAGGAGCGTTCTCTCTTTGTAAATGGAATGACCTGATTTTTATCTTGAGTTGAATTCCAGGAGGAAGCATGATGTCATTTCAACCACTGGCCAGCAAACGTCTTGCTTAGCGAGCATTTTGAGCAATACTGGCAGCCAAGGCCTTTGTTTACAGTGCTTAGAAACAGAGGCCAAAGATCCTCTTTCTCAGGCTTTAAGAAACAAAGCGGATAGGCTTGCTAACCAGCCCCTGTCTGTAAGCAAGTTTCAGACAACGGCAGACAGAGGAATACAGAGGGCTCCTGAAAAGGTTATCAAGTCTAAGAGGCCAATAGGACAGGAGAGAGAAGGAGCTGAAATGCCATCAAAGATGGGTTTTGTGACTCATTATGGTACATGTCATCCCTATCTGACCCTAAGTGGGGACTGAGTTTCAGCCCAGCATCTTGTGGCAGGTGTGCACCCCTCTCCCCACCCCCTCTCTCACTAACTCCTGCACTATGCCTCCCTCCCCCGCCCATCCCACCCCCACATTCCCTCAGCTGTCTGAGCAGGTGCGAAGAGCTTGGACAGCCTCCACCCACTGGCAGCTGTTGAGATGTGTTCTGTGGGTGGAAGCAGATCTCTGGAACTCTGGTGACTAACTACTGAAGGCGATACCAGCAATACAAGCAGAGAAAAGGTGCAGTAGGTTGATTCCTACTTGTGATGCCTAGTAAATTATATCAGGCAAAAAGTTTGAGTATTAAGACAAACACAGTGAAGCCCATTCTCCTATAGAAATAGTGAAAGCCCTCTGATAGCTTAAAAAAAAACCCCAGCTTTACTGAATTGACATACAATAAATTGAACATGGCTAAGGTATACAAGTTCTGACATATGTATATGCTTGTGAAAATCCATCACCACCATCAGGGTCATCACCTCCAATAGCTTCTTCCTACCTCTCTGTAAGCCCTCCTTTCCATGGCCAGCCCTTCCCCACTCCATTTTCCCCATCCCCATGTGACCATAGCTGCTTTCTGTCACTAAAGTTTATTTTAGATTTCCTAGAGTTTTATGTAAGTGGACTTATATACTCTTTTTTATCTGACTTCCTTCACTCGTGATGTTATCCATGTTATTGTGTGTACCAGTAGTTCATTCTTTTTATTGGTGAGTAGTATTCCATTTGTGGCTAGACCACAGTTTGCTTATTCACCTATCGATAGACTTTTGGGTTGTTTCCATTTTGAGGTTATTACAAATAAAGCTACTATGGACATTTCTGTACCAGCCTTAGTATGGACATATACTTTAATTTATCCTGAGTAAATACCTAGGCGTGCAATGGTTAAATCATATGGTTTAGATTTAACTCTTAAAGACACTGCCAAACTGCTTTCCAGAGGGGTTGCACTATTTCACACCCCCCCCCAACAGTGTATGAGGGTCCCAGTTCTTCTACATCCTTATCAACAATTGGTGTGTCGGTCTTTTTGATTTTGAACATACTAAAAGATAGGCATGCACTTATCTTTTAAATTCTACATGTGAATTAAAAGTGATTTATGGCCCACCATGACAGTACTCTAATATTCTGTATTTGTCTGTATATTAACCTTTACCAGAGAACTTTATATTTTCCTATGCTTTCATGCTGCTGTCTGTCTAGCATCATTTTGTTTCAACTTGAAGGACCCCCTTTAGCAATTCTTATAAAGGAAAGTCTAGTGATGATGAACCTCTTAGCTTTTGTTTATCTAGGACAGTATTTTCCCTTTATTTCATCTTTTAAAAATATTTATTTATTTGGCTGCATTGCTTCTTATTTGCGGCACATGGGATCTTCATTGCGGCATGTGGGCTTCTCTCTAGTTGTGGCGCGCAGGCTGCAGAGCGCACGGGCTCAGTAGTTGTGGTGTGCGGGCTTAGTTGTCCCACCGCGTGTGGGATCTTAGTTCCCCAACCAGGGATTGAACCTGCATCCCCTGCATTGGAAGATGGATTCTTAACCACTGGACCACCAGGGAAGTCCCCCTCCTTTATTTTTGAAGGATAGTTTTGTCAGATATAGTATTCTTGGTTGGCAGTTGTTTTTAATTTCAGCACTTTGGATATATCATTCCACTCACTTCTGGCCTGGAATATTTCTGCCTAAGAAATCTGCTCATCATCTTATGGGAGCTCCCTTATAGGTGATGAGTTACTTTCTCAAGAAGCAACTCATGTACAAGGGTGCTTCCTGGATAAACGAAAGCTGAGGGGGTTTATCATCACTAGACCCATTGATGCAGTTGAAATGAAACAGCTTTTTTTACTCATTTCAATGTGACTGTTCTTGGCTTTGAACTTGCCTTGGGTACTATGACTTCCAGACTGGTTTCTGGAGTTTTCATAAAGGCTTTTTTTTTTTTTTTTTTTTGTGGTGCGTGGGCCTCTCACTCTTGTGGCCTCTCCTGTTGCGGAGCACAGGCTCTGGACGTGCAGGTTCAGCGGCCATGGCTCACGGGCCCAGCCGCTCTGCGGCATGTGGGATCTTCTCGGACCGGGGCACGAACCCGCGTCCCCTGCACCGGCAGGCAGACTCTCAACCACTGCGCCACCAGGGAAGCCCCATAAAGGCTTTTTTGACTGTATATTGTTATTTAGTCAGTATCTCTATTGGGGAACAAAGTCTGTGGCTTCTATTCTGTCATTTTGCTTATGTCACTTCATAACTTATGCAGTATTTTTGCTAAAAATGTTTAACCTTAATCTAAATATGAGGAAAGAAACAAATCCAGGGACAATCTGAAAACAACTAGCATGAATATTTCAAAAGCAGTAATGTCATGAAAGTCCCCCTCCCACCCCCTGCAAGAAAAAAAGCAGAGAGAGTGCTTAAAGAGGACAGAAGAGGTATGATAGTCAATGAAGTGCACGAAGCTTGATGGATTCTGAATTTTTTTAAAAGCCATAAAAATCATTTTGGGTATAATGAGGAAATTTGGAGATGTACTGCTTATTTCAAATCAATGGTAAATGTCTTAGGTGTGATAATGGTATGGTGAGTATATAGAAGAATGTCCTTGCTCCTAGGAGACGTATGCTGAAATATTTGAGAAGAAAATGTTATGATGTCTGCAACACACACACACACACACACACACACAAACACACACACAATGAGCAAATATATGACAAAGTGTTAACTCTTGGTGAATCTACACAAAGCTTAAACTTTTCATAGATTTAATTTTCAAAATGAAAAGCTGGGGGAGAACCCTATGAGACATTATTCTCATCATCCCCACTTTACAGGTAAGAAAACTGAGGTTCACAGTGGTTAAGGAGCTTACTCTAGGTCACACAGTAGCAAAGCTGGGAATTCAACCTGAGTAGGTTCACACACATTTTATATTTTATTAAAGTGAATCCATAGCACTTAAGGTAGGAATTGTTGCTGTTTTTTATAGAGAAGGAATCTGAGGCCCAGTGATGAGGTGGAACCACCAGGGTCAAGGGGTATAGGAGGCTGAGCCAGAGCATCAGCTGAGGGTTTTCTCTGGGCTTTGGTGCTCTTTCCATTATGTGTTGCTGAGAGAGTGAGAGAGGAATTGATTGAATGATTGATTGGACAGGGGCTAAAAGCCTTAAGTTTCCTCTCCCTGATAAACTCCCCATCCTTTACTCTGACAGTACTTGAGTAAGATCTGGGATGGGGCCAGTCATGAGATATGGCAACTCTCAGCTCAGTTTACAGTCTGATGAATCCTACGCGTGTGCTGTTCTCTTTGCCTGTCCTCCTCTCCTCCCTCCCCTTGCCTCCACCTCTTTAATCTTCTATCTCTCTCTCTCTCTCTCTCTCTCTCTCTCTCTCTGTGTGTGTCTCTGTCTCTCTCTTTCTCTCTCTCATGCGCTCATCCTTTAGGCCTCATTTTAAACTCCATTATTTCAGGAAAATTTTCTTAACCCTCACAGGTCCCTACCCCACACCCATCCCCATAGGTTAAGATCCCATTTCTTTCAGAGCTCCCTATTTTCATGGTTAATATTTACTGGGCACAAATTATGAGCACTTTACATGCATAAACTCATTTAGTCCTCAAAACCTAAATATATCCTCCATAGCAATATATCATCCCTATTTTATGGCAAAGAAATCAAGACGTAGAAAGGTTAATTAACTTCCCTAAGATCACAACACTCGTATAAATTCAAACACAGATATCTGGTTCAGAGCCTAACTTTTAACCACTATGTGGTAACTGTTCTTCTTAGCAGCAGTTGCAAGTATTCGTTTACTGTCTGTCTTCCCTGTGTAACTGAAAGCCCCACAGCTTGCTCACTAGTATATCCTGGCACTGAGCCTGGGGCCTGGTATCACCAGGGCCCAATAAATATTCGTTGAATGAACAGTAATGCAGGTAGGGTGTTGGGGAGAGCAAGGCTTCAGGAGTCAAACAGACTAGAGTTTATCCCTTGACCGCTTACCAGTGAGGTGATTTTGGATAGGTCAGTTGACTTTGCAGTGCAGTAGTTTTTGCATCTGAAAAATGGGGATTAAATTATTGTGTGAATTTATGGCGACTGTGTGGGGAAGTGTGTTATGAACTGCATCCCTGCATAAATGTCAGTTCTGATGGTTTATTGTACCTAATGGGTAATTGAAGCTTGGTTCTTTCCACTTCCAAAGGAGAAACAAGGGAGAGACTGTGTCCTGAAAAACGTTACTCACTGTCTACACCAAGTAGGCCTCCAGGATAGACCTGAAATTCTAAGTTAGGCCACAAGAACCTGCCCAAAGAAGCCTGACGGGGGAGTTGGCTGAAGTGCCCACCTAGGCTCTTCTCTTTGTGAGCTCTGCTTAGGGTGTGAGACTCAGACCATCCATGCGGAACTGAGGGCTGAACCGGGGGATGAAGCCGTGTATGGGGACAGTGCTGGGCAGAATCCAGGCGTAGGAATGGAGGAACTGTGAAACCAGGTCCCCACTCACCTACACAGCCACCCAACCCCAGGGGAGGACGTTGACGGACAGACCAAGGACTCTGCAGACGAGAATGTTGTGGGCACTGTAAACTCTGTTCCCTACACTCAGCCCGTTTTAACTGCCCATGAGCCACTGCCTTACCTTCGGCCACAGGGGTAAGCCCCGGGGAAGCAGGCAACTGTGAGGAATGATGTGATTAGGCCCATCTTGAATGCTATTGGGGAAATAAGTAAAGCAAATTAAAGAAGTCCCAGGAAAACCTGGGCTCAATTGTATAACGCCTAGAAGTAAAACTAATTTTTGTTTTTGTTTTATGGGTTTCTTTTTGGGGGGGGCCACACCACGTGCCATTCAGGATCTTAGTTCCCTGACCAAGGATCAAACCCACACCCTGCACTGGAAGCGTGGAGTCTTGACCACTGGACTATAGTCCCTAAAGCTAGTTCTTAAAATATATTTCTTAGGTGTCTATGTCTGAGTCTTAGGTTACTTATGTTTGGCAGGATCCCAGAACGATGATTAAGCGGAAGTTTTGTGAAGACTCAGAAAAGAAAGTGGCGCTGCTCTGAGCCAGGATGAATGTGGCAGGAACAAATGACGCCTTTATTATTATTTTTTTTTTTTTGGCTGCGTCAGGTCTTAGTTGCTGCATGCGGGATCTTCCGTTGTGGTGTGCAGGCTTCTCTCTAGTTGCGGTGCGCGGGCTTAGTTGCTCCGCAACATGTAGGATCTTAGTTCCCCGACCAGGGATCGAACTGGTGTTCCCTGCATTGCAAGACCAGTTCTTAATCACCGGACCAGCAGGGAAGTCCCTGAAATGATGCCTTTATTAAAAAGGTTGGCTACAGACCATGGGAAGGTGCAGACTTCCAAGTAAACTGGGATTTCAGAGTGTTGGACAAGACTTCCTGAAAGACACAGGGAGAGAAATGTGGATTAGATACAACTGTTTGCCAGACCCTGGGCTAGACGATAGGAATATAAAGATGCATAAGCACAGTTGTTGCCCTCGAGAAGCTCTCAATTCAGTGGATTTTTATTTAGATTAATTCTAAGCAGTTAAAAACGTCACAAGGTGGGTGGATTAATGAAGAATTAACTGTATTTCTATTTCTAATGTAGTGCTGTCACTTTAAAAATCAAAGGTATGGGGGCTTCCCTGGTGGCGCAGTGGTTGAGAATCTGCCTGCTAATGTAGGGGACACGGGTTCGAGCTCTGGTCTGGGAAGATCCCACATGCCGCGGAGCAACTGGGCCCGTGAGCCACAACTACTGAGCCTGCGCATCTGGAGTTTGTGCTCCGCAACAAGAGAGGACGCGATAGTGAGAGGCCCGCGCACCGCGATGAAGAGTGGCCCCCACTTGCCACAACTAGAGATAAGCCCTCGCACAGAAACGAAGACCCAACGCAGCAAAAATAAATTAATTAATAAAAAAAATCAAAGGTATGGAGACACAGAAGTCATGACAATCGAATTTTTAGGTGACAAAAATTTGGGAGTGGTAACTAAAAGGTTGGATATCCGAATCAATACCTTTAAAAAGTTCTGACAGGTCTATCTTTAGTTTTCTGACTCTCCTTATCATTTTAACAAGTGTCAGAATAATTCTTTAACACCACGCCCCATAATTGTGGGTTATTATTTTGAATGTTGTCATCTGCCTCTTTCTCTTCCCTTTCTCCTTGAGAATTCATCTATTCCTGTGGTTTAAAACCTCTTCTGTTAACCTAGAAATCTGCGGTTGCATCTTGGGTCTCTCCTTTGAACTCGAGTGCTGTGTGGCAACTAATTAGAAAAAAAGGGGCACAGGATAAGAGAGTTAAAATTTATTGATCACTGCTTTGCCTATGTTATCCCATTTAATTCCCACAAGAGCCTGTTTTGTTTGGGTTTTACCATATTCATTTTTCTGATGTGGACATGGAGGCTTAGAGAGCCCAGAGTCAAACTTTTATGGAGTAACAGCTTGGTGATTTGCACCGTCTTTTGGATCCTCTTTCTGGACTTTCTGGAATGCATCTCTTTTAGAATGTGTGGTCTGTATTTGGCATTTGTTCATTCACTCCATCCGTTTACTTAGGCACAAACATTGCATGCCTACAGGAGCTACACTAGGAACTGAGGATAAAGAAGTGAATGGGTTACAGCCCTTTCTTTTTGAAGCTGACATTCTAATAGAGGGGACTGAAAAGGTAGATGATGGTACAAGGTGACAAAGGCTTTGATCTGTTATGGAATGAACAGTTTACCTTAGATACCCAAGGAGGCAGTCAGGAAGGGACATTGGTGGGGTTCTGGACAAGGAGTAGAAATTTGAATTCCCATTCTAATACAGTCATGCCTTTATTTCATTTTTCATGTTTATATGTCGTCTTCCTCCCCATTACATATACGGGCATAGTAAGCCCTCAAATTGTTGACGAAGGAAGGCTTTGAACAGGACTGTGGCTGGAATGTGATGAAGTAGCCGCACTTGAGTCTTACCTTAAAAATCTCAGTGCATCAAACAGTCGGTTGTTCGTTACCCATACCAGACTACTTATCCGTGTGACGTGTTTCCTTTCAATGTTGTAAGGGAAGAAATTATGCAGCAGTGAAGTTTAGGGACTTAGTTTAGTAAGGTCACACAGCATTCAGTGCCAAAACTCCAGGCGGTGTCTGCTCCGCGGGCTCCCAATCCCTGGCTACTCACCTTTGTAACAGTCGACATCTGAATGTGTGCATCTCTTCAAGGAACAGTGGGAGATAAAGCCTGAGCAAGAACAGACGTGTGTTTCATCACTGCTGGTGAGAGAAGGGTCCACAAAAGTGCATTCAAGGTAGAGATGCTAATGGCTTATTAGGATCTCGCAATTCTTACCACCTGGACGTTAATGGCTGCAATTAGTTATCCACCATGGCCTGACCCTCGGAAAATCTTTCAGGTGCTGTCCCGCCCTACAGAAACCACTTTGCTGCCAAAGAGAAAAGGCCATCCCTTGCCACTGAATTCATAGAGAGGGAAGCAATTCTTTCTAATAGGTCTGGAATCTGAACTTCCATAAAAGGCACCTTATCTCCCCGACTTTCTCATATGTCTCCATCTGTTCCATTGACTCTCTTTGATGGAATTTACCAGCAGGCACTGCAAAGTGCTTTTTAATACCTTAGTAAACAGTTGAGAGAAGAACCTCATTACAGATAAAGTGAGAAGGAAAGTTGGACAGCCCATTTATCTTACTCAACATGAAATAAGGGCTATTGTTCAATTAGGCTAAAATAAAATCTCTCATATTTCCTTCCTAATGTCTTGTTTGGGGACAGCGGTATGGGGGTGGAGGAAGTGAGTGGCAGGATGAGTGAGCTTCTGAAATATTGCCCAAGAATGTGACAACAGAAAAAGATTCCCTTTCGAGGAGGTGTGATGGGCTTTGGAGGGAGGGGAACGGGCCTCGGCAGCTGCTCCTACAGAAGTTGCTTTGCTTTAGTTTCGGCCGGCGTGGCCAATTAGGAAGCAGGGGCGTGAGATAGTTAGGGATCCAGCGGGAGAGAGCCTGCTCAAGTCCTTCTTCAGTACTGGCTGTGGAACTTTAATTAGCATGCCTCAGAGAGGAAGAGGGAGCAGCAGGGCGGATGGCCAAGGACTATTGTTGGGGCTTTAAGAAGGAGGACTTGAGAGTCTATTTGATCCTAACCTAAAATGTAAGAAGACTGTACATCTGTTCTCCTTTAGCCATTAACCATAGCAACTTTTTTTTTTTATTTTTGCTGATTTTTAACGGGGATGCGGGGGGTGGGGGGGAAGAGTTGGGGTGGAGGTTGGTGTGCAGGCACCAGGAGAGGAGGAGAGTTGGAGAGAATTAAAACTTGGCTTGTCGGCCACAGCTTGCACATGACTTTCTCAGCTGCTGTGCTGATTAGGAGAATGCTTTCTTTATCTTTTCCCCCTCAGATTCATGTTTATTCTCAAAAACTGGAGGAAAAATCCTATTTTTGCTTTCAGACTGTTTATCTGGTGGAAGGCTAAGATCACTGCTGGGATATACCTCTGCCACAACCCCACAATCCCCACTCCTGACTTTTTCTACTTTGCTCGAATCAGATCAAATCTAGTCTGAGATATCTGAGATATCATTCATTGGATGTTTCAGACTTTCCAGGTACAAATATCCCCCTCCTGCCCTCAGCACTAATGTTGTTTTAATATGATATGCAGGGTCATAAATACCGGTATTCAATTAGCAGACATTTTGTCCTGTCCAAAATGTCCATGGAGGCATTTGGTCCACACCAAAATGACTTTGATATTTGGTCCTGTCCAAAACCATCTGGCATGGACCAAATATGCTTGTGGACATTTTGGATAGGACCAAATTTCAAAGACCTTTGGCATGGACCAAATGTATTATGGATCAAATGTCTTATGGACATTCGGACAGGACCAAATGTCCTGCAAGGCTGGTATTCTACTCTTTGTACTATGACTCCAGTGTTTTTTTTTTTTTAATTTATCTAGATAAAAAAATACAAACTGTTCACCTGTTTCTTCAAAATTTTCTTGTTAGCCTTAGAGAGTCACGCATGAATGTATTGCCAAATGGTGTTTTGATTCAGTTCCCGATTAGGTTCTTAAAATAAGAGGATTTTACTTCTTCAAGCCTTCCTCCCTTTCAAAGGGTAACCAAGCACCCCTGGTTGGAAGGACAGCAGCCTCCCTGTCAGTTGGCCCACAGGACAGTGAAAACAAAAGCAACTGTCACCACATCAAAACCCAAGTCCAGGTCACCTCCCTGTCCCAGAAGCTCCAGAACCCTGTCCCAAAGCTGCCTCTCTCAAGTCTTCAGGAAAGAGAAAATGCTTCAGAAATCACTTGGGATACTTTACTCATCATGTATAATAGAGGAGGATGAAAAATATGGACTTGGTTTATAGAATGGTAAAGAAATAGTAAGCTGTTTTCAGGATAGATTAGAGTTTAAGTTACCAGGAACGTGCTATGAAGTAACACTAAGAGACAGCTGTGAAGTCCTTCAATGGAGGACTTCATTCAACTACTCGGCTGTTTGTTGGGGTGGGTAGACCTGGGCAAGAACCAGACAAGACCCAGAGAGTGAAGTCAAGTGGCCAACACACAGTGCCTCTTGAAAACCACTTTTAATTTTAGAAAATTTTACCACCTTGGGAAGGTGGGTAAAGTAGCAGCCATTATAACTGCAATTGTATGTATGGATCTCAGCCTTACCTACAAACTATGAGCTTCTTGGCAGTAGAAATCCTGTCTCTTTCATTTATTTATTTAGTAGGTGCACAGAATGTAATAAATGTGGCTGAACTCACTGGATGGTTTGACATGTCCCACTGCTGTAGACTATAGCAGATACAGCACTTCCTACTTTTCTAGCAAGTCCAGTAGGAAAACTTCATAAAATGGAAGGCTGAAAATCACCCTGGAACAAGAAGCATATTTTCCCGTAAAGAGTCCTATCTCTATAGAGGGGCATATGGTCTGTGTTCCGGCAGCAAAAGTTACTCAGGCTTTTCCACACTGCATCAGATAACTTCAAATTCATCAGTTATTTGACCATCCTTCGTAAGGAAGACCACCCAACTACTTCAGTTTCCATGCTCACCAACTCACCCTTAGATTGCCAGGGTGGTTTTCCAGACAACTTTCAACCAGGAAGGAGATGCCCCCATGAGGATTTTCTTTTTCAAGGGGAGAAGTGGTGAAGCTAAAATAAGGTTTCACCAGCTCTTTTTTTTTTTTTTTGCGGTACGCGGGCCTCTCACTGTTGTGGCCTCTCCCGTTGCGGAGCACAGGCTCTGGACGCGCAGGCTCAGCGGCCATGGCTCACGGGCCCAGCCGCTCCGCGGCATGTGGGATCTTCCCGGACCGGGGCACAAACCCGTGTCCCCTGCATCGGCAGGCGGACTCTCAACCACTGCACCGCCAGGGAAGCCCTCACCAGCTCTTTATTCAAGAAGTTTAGAGCTCCTTTCAGGAAACAAAATGAAAATAAGTCACAGTTAATGGGAAACAGAAAACCGAGGAATTAAGCATATAACCGGGAAAGTTTCCTAAAACTAAGATGTGGATAAGAAAGCTCTAATACGCCCAAGTTCATGTGTTGAATTAGACTTTGGGCCTCCTCGTAGAAACTCAGGATGGTGGCATACAACCCAGGAAATGCCTACCCATTGTAGAACAAGTGATTTTACATGAGGCCTTTAAATTAACTTTAAGGGTATCAATTTCTAGATCCTCAATTTCCAACTGTACTCTTTCCTAAAATTGACCTGCCGAGTCTGTGGTCTGCTGCTTCTTCTTACCTCTCCTTTTAAATCCCTTTCTTTAAATAAGGTCAAACCTCTCACTCATCCTAAATCTTACAAAAGTGCATTGTCTCAGGGCACCAAACACGGGGACCATTCCAGGATGCCTTGTTCTTGCGGGGAATCCTATGAATGCCAGCAAGAAATATTGAAGGGAGCAGTCCCTTATTTCATCTAAGAGACAAACTCCTGAATGAGACAAACTCAGAGCAAGGCTCCATCCATCCATCCATCCGTCCATCCATCCATCTATCCATCCATCTTTTAGTTAGAATTCAAAAGTGAGATGGTTGTCCCAGGAGTGAGCACTGACATGCTTATTTGAGTTGAAAAGTGAAGTGAGACCTTTTCTGACTGAAAGTGAGTCTGATTGGGATGATTGATTTGACAGTAAGAACTGAGTTTGCCAAGTTACGTGGTAGATATTGTCTACAAATTGAATCATATAAGTATGCAGCTTCAAGATTTTGACAAAAAAAATACATTCAGAGCCCACAGGCATCACAGAACATGTTGGAAGTTAAACGTATGATGAAAATTTTTTGATATCAGCTCATACATGTTTTTCAAAAAATTGTAAGGGAATATGCAGGAAAATTTGAAGGCAACTGCTCTGGGGATTTAGTGGGGAATAGGCTAGGCTGGAGCCATCTGAGGAGGTTTGTTAAACTGGAACTGGGCTGGCTGTTAGAGTATGCTAGGATGGCTCAACGTCAAAAGCAGGGAAAGGATATCTGGTCATTTGTTCATTGTTGAGAGCATGTGCAAGGACTTCGAAGTTGTACTAGCTGTGTCCAGGGGTGGGATGGTAATATGACCAGCCTCCACTTCAGGACAGGAACCAATGGAATGGCAGGGACAACAACTTTGGTCACCTGTCTCAGCTTGAAAATATTTAATATCTTTCTTGCTGGGGAGCAGAAGGAGAGTAGACCAGACAGGTGAATGGGCAATAAGGCAGTTTGGAAAAGGCTTTGAAAGCCTCATGAAGGAATCTGGATTTTAAGCCACATGAACAAAGAAAGATTGAATCAATGTTCATCTCTCCACTTTTCTAAGCAGAGTATGTTGCTCTTCTGAATTCCCATAAAATGATTTCCATTCTCCTATTATATGATGTCTCCCTTGTCATGGCAATGGTTTGTTTACACGTTGGTCTCCTTCATGATTAGTCTGTGAACTCTTAAAACATGGATTGTATCTTATGTATCTTGGTAACCCCAGTGCCTAACGCATCTTCCCTCAAGTGACAGGATCTTAGTAAACTGTTTTTCAAATAAGTGAAATAATGAACAAAAGAAATCCAAAAGGAAAGTGAAGAGGGATGAGAGAGGAGAAGAGGACTAATACTGCTATGTGGTCCTATAGACTAGGGACTGTGCTCATTCTCCTAAATCCCACAGCTGGAAGTAAACACCTTCTCCTCTGAGCAGCTGTTGTGCTCTGTCCACAGCTTTGCACTTTTGACTTGATGTGTGATCACTTATTTGTCCCTTATTACCACTGCGTAGCTGTATATATAATGGCTAACATATGTAATTCACACATAGATGACATGAAGTAGTTAAAAAGCAACACTTTAAGGAAACAACTAACAGTTTAAAAACTGTTTTTCTTTTAACGATTGGGTCACAGCAGATGACAAAGAACATCTGAAAGCACAGTCCTAGAACTAATAATTTGTTTCTTTTATTTAGTACTTAAATTATTTCCACGCTAAGAGTCCATACTATCTATGAAATCTTTCATGATGGACACTATTTGTTGCATACCCAGTACCCACTCCTTGCTTCCTTGCTATGAGAGCATTGCTTTTCTTTTCAGGTATCCACTCTTCCCCTATATTACTCAGCAGATTGCATCCTCAGCTTCTAGAAATAGATCCTAAGCTAATTACGATAATCCTAAGCTAGGATAATCCAGCTAATTACTGGATCCTAAGCTAATTACGATAATCCCATTCCACTCGCTGGTGCTTGGGTTATAAGTGACCGGAGAAAGTTGAAACAGAAGTGTCCTTGTAAAATGGGACTTACTGCAGAAATGACAGAATCTCTTTAATCTAAATACAATTTTAAGGGAAGGGAGAAGATCTTCTTTAGGGCACTGACCAGACATTAGGTAAAAGCAGAGATTTTTTTTTTTTAAGCCAGTGAGGTCAGCAAGGATCTTAATTTATTTCTCACGCTTTGCTTAGACACGATAATGCACTTAGTACTGCTTGGTTGGTCTCAAATGCTTGGCTGGCTCTCAAAGAGCATTTGATTTGGGGAAAGGATAGAACAGGGCGTTCCCAGCCAGCCTTATCAGGACCAGACAGTACTTAGAACTGCAGCCCCAATTGTGTGTGTGCCCTTTTGTGAAACCTTTAAAAGGCTGGATCTGCTTACAGAGCCATTAACTACAGGGTCCCCAAAGTCACCTTACAGGGATGGCTGCTATCCCTCTCCTAAGTGTACACCAGTCATTAAGCAGGACCCTTTCATTCTTAACCATTTCCACCCTATAACATACTTAATAGATGTAGGGAGAGTTACCAAAACAGCGTGGAAATTAAACGTTCTGTTAATTTTGCTAACATATTGTTAACCCAGAAATGGGATGGTCAGAGGAGGCAACTTAAAGGAAGTGAGAATTTTCATCCGTACATTCTCTCATGAACTCACATTTTCTCAACCAGGGTTCCTCATTTGAACCACAGCACACAAAAAGTGCTTTGAGTGACTGTTTTCTCAAATACTTTCTCATTCCAAGAATGGTACATAGCTAGTGCCATTCTTGATGCATGGGAGATAAATTAATTCATATAGTGGATAGGGGGCCATTAGGATCTAATCCTCTTATGGAACTGCAGTTCATTTACTCAGTATATTAATTGTGTGCCTACTATGTGCCAAGTGTCAGTTGTACAGCAGTGAACAAAGCAAAGTCCCTGCCCTCATGGAGCTTCCACTCTAGTGGAGGATTCAGATTCAGGATATATGTAGATATAGGTACAGATATAGATATAGATATATAATGTATATGCTATATACCTGGGTCTTGAAAAAAAGATGGACTCTGAATAGTAGAAGGGAGGGGGAGGTCATTTTACATGGCCAGGGGAAGCCAGGCCACTTCGAAATGAGTTCAGCAATCTCTTCCTCCAAAAGAAAGGGCTAAAAAGGCAGGCTGTCCCCAACTCTGACCACTGAACCTCATAATTCTTAAGCCGCCTTGTCCTCAGGACCATGGTCAGACTGCACTTTTAAGGTGGCAGATGGTCCTGGAGTCCGGTGTCACTTAGGATCAATCCCTGCATAACTAAGACATACCCCCTTTTTTTTTTTTTGCTATATCACTAATAGCTTGGTTTCTTAATTTAAGTTTTTCCAAAAGCATAGCCCAAATCAAACATTAATAGAGAATTGTATTTATTTGGGAAGTGATTCTAAATAATTCCCTGAGGGGACAGGGATTATGCACTGGGAGAAGGAAACAGTCAATAAAGTGTGCATTGTTGAAGTCACTGCTTTAGGCAACAGGGGCTCAACTCCACAGGGACCATGGAAGCCTACAGAATGGCTTCCAGAATTGTCCATCCATCAGATAGGAGGTTAGGATGGCTCCCATTCCCCTTTAGTTGAGAGTTGTCCCTGGGGTCTTAAACTACTCCTTCTTCCGGGAGAAACTGTGTGTGGGCTGAGTGGGCTCCTGTGGTTTTAGAGAAAGCCTTGAGATGGAAGAACAGAGAAAGGCAGGGGTACACCTGAGGTACACCTGAGGTGTACCCCTACATCACAGGGGCAGCTGTGGCTTAGAGGACGTAATGCTATGGAGACACATTTCTATCACTTGCAACCCTGAGTTCTGACTAACCTAATAGTTTAGGATGAGTCAAGGGGCATGGGTTCCACAGTTTTAGTCTTAGCACTGTGTGATCTTGGGCAGGACCCTTCAGATCTCCTCCTTTGATGGATGAGAGAGGTGGACCACAAAAGTTCTGAGGAGTCCCCTAGTGAATATTCTATGACTTGACCCCAACCTTCTATTTACCATGATAATACTGAGTGTGAATTTCAGCATCACCCACATTGCTATCCACTCCCTCCCCTTTTTAAACAGCTCTTCAAAGGCCACACAGATGGTAAGGGTGGCCAATCCTCTGCCCCTATTCTTCTATTTCTAGCTGGGGACTTAATATGGCAGGTCATATTTTCCAAAGATAGCTGTAAAAGATCTCTCACTCCACTTGCTCTTCTTATAATGTGATTCTGACACTCCTCTCACTCCTCTCATCAAGAGTTGGAGACTTTGCTCCTTCCCTCTGAATCTGCGTGGGTTTATGACATTGGAAAAAATGATGTTATTTGACTTCTGAGGCTAAGTCATAAAAGGTGATGCAGCAAGTAGGGACTCTGACAGATATCTGCACACCCATGTTCATACCAGCATTCTTCAAAATAGCCAGGAGGTGGGAACAACCCAAGTGTCCATCAACTAAGGAATGGATAAACAAAACGTGGTACATTTACATTTATATTATGGAATATTATTCAGCCTTAAAAAGGAAGGACTTACATGAAGCACCTAGAGTAATCAAATTCGTAGGATAGGTTGTCAGGGGCTGCAGGGAGAAGAAAATGGGGAATTCTTTTTTTTTTTTTTTTTAATGCGGTACGTGGGCCTCTTACTGTTGGTGGCCTCTCCCGTTGCGGAGCACAGGCTCCAGACGCGCAGGCTCAGCGGCCACGGCTCACGGGCCCAGACGCTCCGCGGCACGTGGGATCTTCCCGGACCGGGGCACAAACCCGTGTCCCCTGCATCGGCAGGCGGACTCTCAACCACTGCGCCACCAGGGAAGCCCGAAAATGGGGAATTCCTTAATGAGTGTAGAGTTTTAGTTATGCAAGATGAAGATGTTCTGGAGATTGTTTGTATAGCAATGTGAATATACTTAACACTACTGAACTGTACACTCAAAAATGGTTAAGATGAGAGATTTTAATTTTTTTTTACTATAATTGAAAAGGTGATACAGCTTCTACTTTGCTTTCTGGAAAACTTGTACTAGAGTCCTGAGTCACCATGGAAGTGGTCCAACTGCCCTGAGGTCACCAAGCTGTGAGGAAGCCCAAACTTGTGTATGTAGAGGTACCACATGAACAAACGGGACACTACAGGAAAAAAGAAAGTTACCTGGCCAGCCTCAGCTACTCTAGCCAGCCACCATCTGACTACAGTCTCATGAGAGATGCTGAATCAGATCTGCCTAGCCAGGCTCTCTCCAAATTCCTGACCCACACAGCCTGCTGCTGCCATCTTGAATTGAGGTGTGGAGCACGGCTTCTGCACATGGCCTACCCAGCTGAGGTGTTGGCGCAGCGATTTTGCACCAGGAACTCTGGTCTGAAGTGTGAAGTGCAAGCCCTCTGCACACAGCCCTCTATGAGCAAGTGAAACTAGACTAAGCACAGAGGAAACAAAGGTACTATGCTAAGTGCTTGATGTGTATTACCTCAGAAAATCCATCCACAGTACATCTATATGAGAAAAGACATTGGTTCAAGATGGCAGAGTAGAAGGACGTGCACTCACTCTCTCTTGCAAGAGCACCAGAATCACAACTAACTTCTGAACAATCATTGACAGGAAGACACTGGAACTCACCAAAAAAGATACCCCACATCCAAAGACAAGGGGGAATCCACAATGAGATGGTAGGAGGGGCACAATCACAGTAAAATCAAATCCCATAACTGTTGGGTGGGTGACTCACAGACTGGAGAACACTTATACCACAGAAGTCTACCCACTGGAGTGAAGGTTCTGAACCCCAAGTCAGGCTTCCCAACCTGGGGGTCCAGCAATGGGAGGAGGAATTCCTAGAGAATCAGACTTTGAAGGCTACTGGGATTTGATTGCAGGACTTCGACAGGACTGGGGGAAGCAGAGGCTCCACTCTTGGAGGGCACAAACAAAGTAGTGTGCGCATCGGGACCCAGGGGAAGGAGCAGTGACCCCATAGGAGAATGAACCAGACCTACCTGCTAATGTTAGAGGGTCTCCTGCAGAGGCAGGGGGCGGCTGTGGCTCACTGTGCGGACAAGGACACTGGCAGTGGAAGTTCTGGGAAGTACTCCTTGGCGTGAGCCCTCCGAGAGTCCACCATTAGCCCCAGCAAAGAGCTGGGTAGGCTCCAGTGTTGGGTCGCCTCAGGCCAAACAACCAACAGGGAGGGAACCCAGCCCCACCCATCAGCAGACATGCAGAGTAAAGTTTTACTGAGCTTTGCCCACCAGAGCAACACCCAGCTCTACCTACCACCAGTCCCGCCCATCAGGAAACTTGCACAAGCCTCTTAGATAGCCTCAACCACCAGAGGGCAGACAGCAGAAGCAAGAAGAGCTACAATCCGGCAGCCTGTGGAACAAAAACCACGTTCACAGAAAGGTAGACAAGATGAAAAGGCACAGGGCTATGTACCAGATGAAGGAACAAGATAAAACCCCAGAAAAACAACTAAATGAAGTGGAGATAGGCAATCTTCCAGAAAAAGAATTCAGAATAATGATAGAGAAGATGATCCAGGACCTCAGAAAAAGAATGGAGGCAAAGATCGAGAAGATGCAAGAAATGTTTAACAAAGACCTAGAAGAATTAAAGAACAAACACCTAGAAGAATTAAAGAACAAACAAACGGAAATGAACAATACAATAACTGAAATGAAAAATACACTAGAAGGAATCAATAGCAGAATAACTGAGGCAGAAGAATGGATAAGTGACCTGGAAGACAGAATGGTGGAATTCACTGCTATGGAACAGAATAAAGAAAAAAGAATGAAAAGAAATGAAGACAGCCTAAGAGACCTCTAGGACAACATGAAACGCAACAACATTCGCATTATAGGAGTCCCAGAAGGAGAAGAGAGAGAGAAAGGACCCTAGAAAATATTTGAAAAGATTATAGTCGAGGGCTTCGCTGGTGGTGCAGTGGTTGAGAGTCCGCCTGCCAATGCAGGGGATATGGGTTCGTGCCCGGGTCCGGGAAGATCCTACATGCCGCGGAGCGGCTGGGCCCGTTAGCCATGGCCACTGAGCCTGCACGTCCAGAGCATGTGCTCCGCAACGGGAGAGGCCACAACAGTGAGAGTCCCGCATAACGCAAAAAAAAAAAGATTATAGTCAAAAACTTCCCTAACATAGGAAAGGAAATAGCCACCCAAGTCCAGGAAGCGCAGAGAGTCCCAGGCAGGATAAACCCAAGGAGAAACACACTGAGACACATAGTAATCAAACTGACAAAAATTAAAGACTAAGAAAAATTATTGAAAGCAGCAAGGGAAAAATGACAAATAACATACAAGGGAACTCCCAGAAGGTTAACAGCTGATTTCTCAGCAGAAACTCTACAAGCTAGAAGGGAGTGGCCTGATATACTTAAAGTGATGAAAGGGAAGAAACTACAACCAAGATTACTCTACCTGGCAAGGATCTCATTCAGATTCGATGGAAAACTCAAAAGCTTTACAGACAAGCAAAAGCTAAGAGAATTCAGTACCACCAAACCAGCTCTAAAACAAATGCTAAAGGAACTTTTCTAAGTGGGAAACACAAGAGAAGGAAAGGACCTACAAAAACAAATCCATAACAATTAAGAAAATGGTAATTGGAACATACATATCGATAATTACCTTAAACGTAAATGGATTAAATGCTCCAACCGAAAGACACAGGCTCGCTGAATGGTTACAAAACCAAGACCCATCTATATGCTGTCTACAAATTCCTGACCCAAAGGAACCTTGAAAGAAAATAAAATAATTGCTCTTTTAAGCCACTAAATTTTGGCATAATTTGTTACACAGCAAGATCTAACTAGACTTCTTGCCTCAATCTCTCAATCTGACCACAGGCAGAAAGGGATAAAGGAGCTCTAGCCCATTACTGTGCAATGGCTGATGGCATGGCATGCAGATTCAAAGCCCCTGTGAGTGAGGAGCGCCCTGTGTTCATCACTGTAGTAGTTATAGCCCCATTCCCCAGCACAGTGCTTAGTATATTTCATCTCACAAATATTTACGAAGTACCCACTCTATGCTAGGGACTGTGCTAGAACTAAATGTCTAAGGTATGCTTAGACATCATTGCTCTTGCTCTTAAGAAATGCAAGAAGAGGGGCTTCCCTGGTGGCGCAGTGGTTGAGAGTCTGCCTGCCGATGCAGGGGACATGGGTTCGTGCCCCGGTCCGGGAAGATCCCACATGCCGCGGAGTGGCTGGGCCCATGAGCCATGGCCGCTGAGCCTGCGCGTCCGGAGCCTGTGCTCCGCAACGGGAGAGGCCACGACAGTGAGAGGCCCGCGTACCGAAAAAAAAGAAAAAAAAAAAAAAAAAAAAGAAATGCAAGAAGAGACAAACATTAGACAAATAAATTGTGGTAAGTTCGATGAAGGAAAATAACCAGGTACATATACGGAGAATTTAACAGAGGGACATAATTTAGATTGGAGGAGAGTCAGGGCAGGGGTCTCTGAGAAAGTGACATGTAAGTCGAGACTGGAAGGATGAGAAGGCATTAGCCTTCCACTGGAAGAACACAGGGAACAGCAATTCAGGCACAGGAGATAGCACCTGTGGAGGCCTTGAAGCCCCAAAGAACTTGCTATGAATAATATACTCACACACTGTTTGACTGCCTCGTTTTGCTCAGTGCTGTAGGTGTGGTCCACCAGTCTCTCGACATGTTTGAACTAGTGCCACCCCGGCAGGCTCTCCTCCTGCTGCCTGGCAGAAAGCCCAACTGTGCAAACACATCCCAGCCCCTGCTTACATGCCTGCTAGCATCCCATTGGACAAAGCAGGTCACATGGTCAAGCCCAACTCAGTAAGGGTAGAGGAATACACTCCTCCCAAGGAGATGAGGGGAGGGGGTACACACACTTTTGGGAACAATCCTTTATGTCGGTCAAATGCCCTGTATCCTCAACTATTATGACTATTGCCTGGGCTCCCTCCTTTTATCTATGCTACACCATTGTAGATGGTACTGACACCAGCTAAACTGTTCTTCCTGACACTTTCAGCTCTTATATGTCCCCTCGCCTGGTCCCTCCAACCTTCCACATCCATCAACCGTCCCAACCTAATGCCTTGTTTGATTCTCCGTCCTCATCAGTCTGCCCCATTCCACAGCACTGAACTGCCTGTACCAGCTGTATCTGGCTATGACAAGGAAATCTGATGAAAATGTAGGGTGCTGGCAAAAAACATTTCATGGAGATAAATTAAAATTGCCTAGGCTGATTAAAGCACTGAAGAAGAATTGAATTGGAACGGGATAATAAAACTCACTTATAGAGATGCCATGAAGATTAGCTAGTCAGTATTCATGGTTTGAACACAAAAGAAAAATTAGCTAGTCAGTATTCATGGTTTGAACACAAAAGAAAAATTGTTATTGATTTACATATAACGTGTCCATTGTGTCTTCCAAAAGCCTCCTCAACTAATACATAACAGGGGATGGCAAAACCAAACGTTAAGTTTAGGATTCATCCATCTTGGCTTTACTTTATATATATATATTTGCCAGTCAAAGAATAACATCCGTGGTGGCAAAGATAGCACCACCTCTCCCGGCAACAGGAAGGAAAGAAGAAGAAAGAGCTGGCTTTGGACCCAGACATTTTAAAGCATTGCAGGGTAGATCATAAAACACCATTGCATTCATAAAGTATGGTTCATTAGATTTTTGATGGAACGCTTCAAAGGGCGTCTGTTTCCCCTTCTCTTCTCCCCCGCCCCCCGCCCCCAAGCCCATCACCATTAGAGACCGTTTCAGGGTAAATGATGGCCTGTTCTCCAGTTGATTATTCCGGGCCTATTTGGCATGGCTGCCTTCTTCCTCCTGCCAACCGGCGTTCCTCCATCTCTCCGCTTCTTAAGCCCTGACCTCTGAGAGCACAGGGGCAGAAACCGAGAGGAGGGACTCAAGCCGATGTATTGTGCCTCTCGGCGGTGGTGCTGGTAGGAGATTAGCGGGGAAGGAGAGCGGAGTTCCGGCCCCCTTAGCAGAGGCAGGTCAGGGTGCAAGGGCCTGCAGCCGCTCAGCACCATGTCACGTTTAGGGACAAAACCTTGCCCTCAAGCCTGCCTTTGCAATGTTACTGAGAAGGGCTTTCCAGTGGGTTTGGAGTTTTTTCAGAGTTAAACGATATCATGCTGTAATAATAATGGTCATAATCATTAGAGGATACGTTCAGTGAGAGCGTGCTAGGCACTGTGCAGAGTTCTTCGGTGAATGTTCTCGTTTAATTTCCACAAAGATCCTAGAGATGGGAACTGTTACAGTGCGTATTTTACAGAGCAGGAACGAACTTGCCCAGGGTCACGGCGCAGAGCAGCAGCAGACACTGTGGAGAGAAGAGCGACGTGTTCTCCGTCACCTCTTGGGGCTGCCGCACCGACCCCTCCTTCCCCGGGGCACAGAAGCTCGTGTGCTTGTCCTGACCACCCTCTTTCCCACCTCTGTGGAGGGATTCACCAGGGCTCCCAGCCAGTCACTCCCCACCTGCTTGCTTGTGCAGTTTCCCGGCGCCTATCATGGCAGCTGCCTACACAGCAGAGCTACGCTCAGCCTCTCTCCACCCCTCAGACAGCAAATAAAGGGCCCCAAAGTAACACAGCACACTGGTTAGTCAAACTGGTTTTGGATCCACACTGTCTGCGCTCTGTTCTTGCTCCTATTGCTTATGTCCTCTGTGACCTTGGGAAGTCACTCAGCTTCTCTGTGCCTCAGTTTCTGGAGGCTAATAGTCATGCCTACTGTCTAAAGCCGCTGTGGAGGTCAAATGAGAAAATGCATTTGGAGCAGCGTTAAATACTTGTTAAATGCTCAATAAATACTAGCTATTATCAGCTGCATAGCACAGGGAGATCAGCTCGGTGCTTTGTGACCATCTAGAGGGGTGGGATAAGGAGGGTGGGAGGGAGACGCAAGAGGGAGGGGATATGGGGATATACATATGCATATAGCTGATTCACTTTGTTGTACAGCAGAAACTAACACAACATTGTAAAGCAATTATACTCCAATAAAGATGTTAGAAAAAAATACTAGCTATTATTATTTCCTACTGCATACGTGCCACCGACCTGGGACTAAAGGGGCGCGAAAAAGCCCGGGATCAAAGAAATTTGGGGGTCTCCAGCAACCCGATACTGTTCTGGGATGCTCTAACCATCAATACTATTTCAGGCACGTATATTTAGGCTAAAGAGATTTTGGTGCCCTAACTTGGGACCCTCATCACCATTTACAACATATAATGTGTTCGGAGTTTCAAAGACCTTTTGGAAAGCCCAGTTACTGAGGTGAGCTGAGTAGTCTGGGGACAGAATAGGAGAGGCACTCATTTCTTCCACTAATGAGACTAGCAAGGGCCCCTACTTACCCTGAGAGAGGGGCTTTCTCAGTCCGTTGGAAGTACCAAGATGGTGGGCACCACATGAAGTTAAGGAAGAAAGGGAAAGCATTCACTGGGCAGGAACCACCAAGCTGTGCTCGATTGTTTGTCCAGTTGCATTCGAGAAGTTGCATTCTATCTTGGTAAAACAATGGATAAGCCTCTGTTCCTATCCATTTAAAATATTGGTTAGGATAAGTGGTGTCATAGTTCATTGGGGGAACACTCAGGGTGGAAATCGAGAGCAAGGCTTTTGGAATTAGGGAGCCCCAGGTGAAAGACCAGGCTCTGCCACTCTATCAGCTGTGCGATTTAAGAGCCTTCATTTCTCCTTCTGTAAAATGGAGATAAGAGTGGTACCTACCTCACAGGTTGTGAGAATGAGACATGGGTGTAAATCACTTTCGGCACAGTGCCTGGCATGCAGGAAGTCCTTAAATCATGACAGCTATTATTATATTAATTTTTGGTAAAGTTGCAAGGTCTCTGCTGATAGGACTTTGGGGAGAGAGGAAGCTGGGAGAGGGATGGGGAAGACCAGCAAAGCAAATCCACCTGCCCATGACCCTGGTTTATGTGATCAGTGATGTGAAGCTACCTCAATGAAGCAAGTGACTGCAAATGGAAAGGGGTCTTTCCACTGCAGCCAGGTGGGTTTCTAAGGTAAACACATGGGGACTTCCCTGGTGGTCCAGCGGTTAAGCCTCCATGCTGCTAATGCAGGGGTCACGGGTTCAATCCCTGGTCAGGGGACTAAGATCCCACATGCTGTGTGGTGCTGCCAAACACACAAAAAATTTAGTAAGGTAGACACATGGCTGCGAAGAGCTGAACACGTGTCTGAGTCAGTACCAATATTTGTCCATTACCAAACTAAGGGAAAATTTGTTTGCTTTTTTGCATTGAAATGTATGCACCATCAGTGGATGTATATTCTCTATTTTAGGGAATTACAGATATGACCCATCGTTCCTCCAACTCTGTAGTGAGCAGACAACTGAGCTACATGTTCAGCAAGCTCTGGAGTATAGCATTGTCACAGCAGTAAAGGGGTCACTGTTCTAACAAAACAATACACCAAGTTAACCCAACCCATTTAGTAATTTGCATGCCAGTTTTGCTATCTGGCAGTGAAGCAGCTACGATAAGCTGCATATACAAATGATCATACTTTTCCTGAGTTCCCTATTGACCAAAAATATTTTTAATTGTTCGCTTTGCTAGTTGTTTAGTATCCCTCTGTTCAGTATCACTGTTGACACATTTCCCCATGTTAAATCATGCCTTCTCCTCCTGCCGTTCTTCCTTTCCCCACCCGGGGGCGTGGGGCGGGGTGGTGGCATTCCTCCCCCTCCAGCCCCCATGGGCCCTTAAGTCTCAGCAGCCCTCTTAGGTCAGCTGTCTGGGAGTTGGAGGGCTACGGTTTGCAGAAATTGGGCTTAAAATTAGCCACAGTGGGCACTGTGTGGGAGTTAAAGGAAAAGTGGGAATGGGCTGAGAAAGAAGGCCTAGGGCACTGGTTTCCTGTTTCTGACAGTCTTAGGAGTAAAGGAAAGGATTGTTAGAGCAGAGGGAGAGGAAAAGGGGATACAGCTTAGGGAGTTTACTGTCTCTAGAGACTCCAGGACCTTAAAATGAGCATAGCAGGTTCAAAACTTTACCTAAGCTTTGGTTTTCCCATCTGCAGAGTGAAGACAACCATCTCCACCTCACAGTGTTGTTACAAGAGTGAAATTAGAGAATGTGTGTAAAATGCTCGATACAGCGACTGGCTTACTGTAAATGCTAATGAATGACACTTTTTTTTTTTTTTTTAATTGGTGTGCTCTTGTCCTGCCAAACAGGGTATATAAGCTCTTCAGAGGAAACCAAGACTCTGCTAGAAAGAACAATAAAGATTGTATAGATTTGTTACCTCGATAAGAGACACAATTGTAGAACATATTCCCTTATGGCTGAACTTTGGAATAAGCTCTTCCAATCCATGAGCTCTTTCCCCTATTCCTGGCAAAATGACACTCTAAACATTTTCACTTGTTCATCAAATTACTCATTAGTAATGGCCTACTTAATTGAAAAGAGTCAGTAAAATGGTATTGTATTTCAGCTTAATAGCTTGCAGTAATATTTTGAGGACTGTCATTATTCTTTTATTGTTACTGCAGATGAGTCAGCTTTAAAGTGAAAGACAACAAGGTAGTTTTACTCTCTCTGCTTTATTTAAACATGCGCATCAGAATCACCTGGAGAGTTTGTTGAAGCACAAGATGGCTGGGTCCCACCTCCAGAGGTTCTGGGGGTTGCACTTTGAGAACTTATGTAAGTCAAGGCTGATTTCTCTGCACTTTCAGCTGTGACAGGTAGCAGGGCTGAAAGATTCCCCACTTGGCTTGCTAAACTTGGTAGATTTTTTTTTTTAAGTTGCTTAAGCAGTGATTTACAGCTACTTTATGTTAGGAACATTTTTTTTTTTCTGCCCCAAGAAAAGTTACACAGAAGGAGTATAGGAAATAATGGGACATTGACCATATTTTCGGGGCACATATAAAAAATGTGTCTGTGTTACACATGGATTAAGAGCTTGGGCTTTGGAGTTGGGAAGACAAGGAATCAGACCAGGCTCTGCCACTTTCTGGCTCGGTGGCTCTCTAAACTGTTTCCACATCTGTGAAATGGGGTAAAAAAATACCTATGTTCCTGCCAGGTTTAAAAAAGGAAATGCACATAAACTGCTTAATAAATGTTAGCAATTTTTTCCAAAGGGATGTAAAATCTCAATAATGCTTAAGACTGCTTAATAAATGTTAGCGATTTTTTCCAAAGGGATGTAGAATCTCAATAATGCTTAAGACTGTGAGTGCCACTGTTCATATTTGTTCATTAGAACCCTTCAGAGAGTCTGAGCGTAAGTGGATCATCTCCCTCTGAGGTCTAGGTCAGTTAGGTCTGTCAGTCCAGGTAGAGGGATTTCTAAAGGAATCTCTTACAAGTTTTCATTCAGTCTTTTCTAGAAAATTCAGACTGAAGAGTTTTGTTCTCTACAATTAAACAAACAACAAACTCATTGTCTACCTGCCAATAGATTGTGTGTGTCATTTAAGTTAACTAATAATTTGGGGTTTGTCATTAGTTACTATTAAAACACGAGCAACTTTGCCTTGTTTAGACCATCTTAGGATGCAAGAATTTGAAGGACTTTGGAGATCAGTTGGTTTAATCCTTTCATTTTACAGATAAGAAATCTGTGGGCTTTAGAGGTTAAGTGAATAATTTGCCTGAGGACATAACCACAAATTTAATTTCTACTGGACTTGCTATCTAAACGCTCTCAGAAAGAATGGCTTATGATGAACTATTCTAAAACAATTGTTTTAGTCTCCTGCAACATGTAATTGGTTTATATCTAAACACCCTACTGGAAGGTAAATTCACTTAGTTTCCAAGGGTTACATTATGAAACAAATTTCTCTTGAGGCACTCATCAGAAAGTTCCATGGAATAAAATTAGACATTTTGTAAGTGCATGATTGAAACTGTTTCATAACCACAACACGTAATTGGTAGCAAATGCTTTGAAAACTTTCAGGTCAAAATGATCACGGAGTTTCAATGTCTCATTTCTCCATATATACGCATACACTGGACTGTTTTCTGAGGAAAATCTTGACCCTTTCTCCAAGTGCTCCTTTTTGCAGAGATAGTCACTTTCTCTACAGATTTCAACTGGTTAATTTATGGTAAAAATAATTTCAATTCATTTTTTATGTGATTGGTTAAAGTATAGGGATTTGTACTCCACATTCTCATCAGAGAACTTAACTTCTAACCTTCAGCTGCCAACCTCTTATGAAAAGCTTGATAATGAGAAATATATATGGAACTTTGCCTGAAGGGTATGTAGTTCATTCATTACTTTAGAAATACTGATAGTGATGATGATGATGGTGGTGGTGACAATAATAACAATAATGATAGAAACTAGATGTGCATCTTCTGATCTTGCTGTCCAAAGCGGGCAATGTTTCTTAGGGCAAACACACGTAACAGCACCAAGCCTGAATCATTAAAGATCGTTTGTAGAAATCAGAATGCTGTTAGCAGCTATGAGGGCTGCTGAAACTCAGCTTTAGGTGTGCTAAGAGTTAGGGGACACAAAGTCCCTGTCCTTGAGCTCAGCTAGGTTAGCAAGTAATTGCAATTCAAGGCAATACATGCCACAGTTGAGTTACATTTATATATGTGAATAATTAATTCTGCCTGAGGGAATCCAGAATATCTTCGTACCAGAGGGAGCTTTTGAACTTACTCTTAATAAGTGAGGGTCTTCAGGTAGAGCTGAGTAAACTATATACCAAAGGCAAACAAGTATCAAAGCATATGGTTGCTGGGGTTACCTATTATACCTTGTTTCATACGACTTCACTAGAAAATGGGACTAGGCAGAAACATGTACTCTTAACCCTAGGTCATCAGGCTTTCAGAAGAGTTGCTGAGAGTTGTAGCCCATCTTCTTTCACCTCATAATTATTCATTTAATTTGTTTTGTTCTCACAAACCTAAAGCTTCCTGTATAGCCTTCCTTCCTTACATCCCCTATTTTAAGTTCTCTTACTACTCATTTTTTATTGGCTGAGTAGTTCTGAGTTATAATCAACAAACTAGATGCTAATTTCAATGTATCTGGTTCATCCAAATTTGAAAATGGGTTGGTCTCTGGGGAGCTGTCTGCTATGATTACTGGAGATGTTACCTCTGGGACATCTATCTTTTGGAAATACTGCTGAGCAACTTTTACAATTCAGATACTTCTCTAAATAAATTTACTTCATTATCAATGAATCAATTGTGTGTTCTCTCATCCTGGGGATGCTATTGAGACTTAACTGGTTATCACTACCTTTATTGAGCTGAGCCCTCCGTGTCAGGTTCTCACTGGTGGAAGGCAAGCCATCCAAAGTACAAAGATCAGCTGTAGGTCAAAGGTGGGGTTTCAGTCAGAAGGGGAAGTTTGGCATGGCTGACATGTCCAGCTCACCATTTTAGAATAATATGATTACTATTTTAGAATAATATGATTACCATTTTGATACACAGCCATAAAAGCATAGCAGTTGAAATGTTCCATTAGCTACCTGTCTGGGAGTTTTATCTGGTTAGGTTACTTGTGTGGAGAAAATGAGACACCCTTTAAAAACCAGATTTTGTAGGTAGGATGTACAAGGCAATGTCCATTTATTGTGACACCTTTCAAGGAAGATTCTATTTGGCAATGGCAGTGATATTTACTCCACTGAGGTAGATAATAGCAACTGCTCTAACCTACTTAGGTGGAAATTCTATTAAGTTATTATCTACTAGGTGCCAGGCACTTTGCCCATAATATGATTAATTCTTTCAACCCTACAAGTTTATACTATTCTCATTTCTGCAGATGGGCAAACAGGCTCAAAGAGGTTGACTGACATAAAACTAGGCAACCAAGTGGGAGAGCCAATGTTCTGCCTACCTTCCAAAGTTCCTACTTTCCCCATGATGTCCATGCTCCCTAAATGCAACAGTAAGCCTGTATCAAAATTATCCAGTCCGTTTAGGATTGTTCTCCTACCATTTCGGCAAAAGTCAGAAAAGTCCGTGCTTCCAGGAGACTGAATAAAAGCAAGGGGAAAGCCAGTATTACAATCATTCCCAAAGTATCACAAAATACATAATAGAAGGTAGAACAGTAAATGATGTCATGTCAGAATAATTTAAGTCTGATCTTGGTTTTAATTGTGCAGGGTCTTTTTATCTTCCTTTTACTCTTTATTTTTAAACCGAAGGTTCTAAGAACATTCAGTTGGAAGCCCTCCAAAAAGAAATAGTATACTTTCTTATACTGCCAATAAAGTGTAAGCCGATAAGTTTTCTAAGGGGCAAAGTGGCAGCGACAAAAGCTTTTATAAACTGGCATACTCTACAATAGCAATTCGACTTCCAAATATTCACCTTAAGGAAATATTAAGAACACATAAAAGAGTTAACAACACAATATTCTTTTAAGCAGTTTATTAGCGAAAAATTGGAAACAACCTGAAAACAGTAGTTTAATAAAATGTGGCACATAAGATGAAATACCATGCAGCCATTAAAAAAAGATATAGAAACATTTTTGACATGGCAGGATAGTCATGGTATTGTCAAGTGAAAAAGTTACAAAACAGTATGTACAACTTGATCCCACTTAAAACAATCTATAAAAGCACAGACGAATCTGGAAGTCTATGCACCTAAGTAACAGTAGCTCTCCCTGGATGGTGGAATTATAGGTGATTTTTTTTTTTTTTTTTTTTTTATGCGTTACGCGGGCCTCTCACTGTTGTGGCCTCTCCCGCCGCGGAGGACAGGCTCCGGACGCGCAGGCCCAGCGGCCATGGCTCACGGGCCCAGCCGCTCCGCGGCATGCGGGATCCCCCCAGACCGGGGCACGAACCCGTGTCCCCTGCACCGGCAGGCGGACCCCCAACCACTGCGCCACCAGGGAAGCCCTATAGGTGATTTTTATCTTTAAACTATATATTCTTTTTTTCCCTTTTTTACCAATGCATCTATGACTTGTAGTATTAAAAAAAAGCATTAACAATTCTTAAAAAGTCTCCTTTGAAGTAGAGAGAGTGGAGTTGGCAACCTGAGCACCGGGGTGTACACATTAGTCTGATATAACTTTAATGGTTTGTCAGGGAGCTTTGATGTCAAATTGTGACTGTGCTGAGTGGAAATGTGGGTGGTGGTAGTGCTTACCCTTCTTCAGACTAAGGGATCCATCCCTAGAAACCCTCCACAGCAACCAAGTACTGGCATTCCAAGCAATATTTCCCTTTCTTACACTAAGCATACCTTATACCTTCACACCCACTTGTAATACAGCCCAGCAACGTTCCTCTACACTTGAGAGCAGTGTTGTTGGTATACAGAAGGCAGGGAGAATTTTCAAGCGATGTCAGATAGCACGTCTGAAGGTAAAAGGCACGATTTCTTTATTCTACTGAAGTGGGTCTCAAACTTGAGAGTTTAACAATCACCTAAATGGCTTGTAAAACAGAATGCTGGGCCCTATCCCCAGAGTCTGATGCAGTAGAGCTTGGATAAGACTTAAGAATTGCATTTTTTCTTTCTTTGACAAATATTGAGTACATACTATATGCTGGGTCTCCTGCTAAGAGTTGGGAATTTAACTGTGATCAAAAGAATTAATAGTCTCATTCTCAGGGAGCCTACACTCTAGTGACAGATACATACTAAACAAATAAATTATTAAAAGTAACTATATAATTATGATTAGTGCTAGAACACAGTAAAGAGGATCAGAATTTAGTTTTTGTCTTGAAATATTTTAAAAAATGTTACATGGAAGAACTAAGACTAGTTTTATAGCCCCTTGAAGACAACAAATAAGTACCAAAAAAAAGGTTCTTGGAGATACGAATTAACATTTTTAACAAGTTCCTACGTGATGCTGACATTGCCTGTCTTGGGGGTCCCACACTGAGAACCACTGCCCTGCTGGGCTGACTTTCTCGTTAGGATAATGTGGGAGAAAGGGCAGTTCTGCTGTGGACCACCAGACAGACCCCCATTTGAGTCTCACCATGAGGTAAGAGCCACTTAATCATCTGGAGAAGGGGTTGAAGCAAAGCTGGCTGTAGGTCAAATTGCAAAGTCTCCTATCTATTATTATGGCTTCTCACCCAGACTTGAAGTGCCACATACTAGGGCAACATATTTCAAACGTTCGGGTGTTTGGGAGCTAGGGAAGATATTTTTAAGGAATACTGTCAACAAAGCATGAAAGTAAGCCAGGCCTCTCTGGGTAGACAAAGTTGTTGATTTTTGTCCTGGGATCCTTCATCTTCTGCATGTCCTCCCAACACCAGCTCCTCCATTCTCATTCTGTTCCTTTGTTCTGGTGAGGATAACAGCAGACTAGGAGGATGGACTCTAACCCACTAGTGACCCTGGACTCAGGTTTCTTATTTCTTACATTACTCAGAGTGAGGCTCATTCCCATTTCTGGGACCTAGTCTCCTACAATATGAATTTTTCTGATTAGCACCATAAAAAACAATTTAATGCAATGATCTTTTAGGTTAATTACCTTCAGGACAAACACAGAAACAATCCAATCACTTTTTTTGTTTGTAAAAGGAGCCTACAATTATTTCCAAGTTTACTACTTCATTCATAAATGCATCCTTCACATTACCATCCCTTTAGATTAAGCTCAGGGGCACAGAGATTATTTAAATAATTCTGAATTGCACCATGAATTAATAGGCTTCCAAAGCTCTTCTTCCATGCCTAAGAACCTATGGGCCTTTACCTGAGTAAAAATTAAACCTGTGACTTTATAAAATAAGCCCAAACCGAAATAAAACAAACCAAAAACCCCCCAACCAACCAATCAAACAAAACCCCATTAAAATAAAAAACAATAAACATAAGAATGAGCCCACATATTGTGGCAAATTTGTGGTGGACAAAGGCACAAAATAACCTTTGAATCCTCACATTACTGAAGGCTACTGTACATTATTGGGTTACTATAATCAACATTCATTTGATGGAAAGCAGAAGGTTCTGATAAAAATGTACACTGACTATGGTGAGGTTAAACCTAGATCTGCATCTCATTTAAAGAGGGTGGAGGATAGAATTGATAAGGAGTAGAACAGAGCATTGCAACAGAAGATGTCTGTCTGGTACATAGTCATAAACAAGGCCAACCGTCTGGATAGGTCAGGAAGCTACAGGGGCTAACAAGGGGAAACATATTCACAGCATGTTTCTACTGTGCCAAGCCTTTCCTTAAAAATTATCTAACATACAAGATAGTTAGAAATCTATAGTTACAGATTTTATAGTTATTTTATAACTGCTTTTAACACTATTTTTTGCTATAAAATCCTCACAATAACCTTAAAGTGGCATAACTGTTATCCCCATTTTGCTAACAAGGAAATGGCAGTTTGTATGACATCTAAGTTGAAGCTCAAAGAGCCCAGTATGTGAGGAAGACTGGATTTGAATCCAGGACAATTTCACTCCAGTACCCATACTCTTTCCCTTTTACTACTCTACTTCTCATAAACCTAATTTACAGTTGCTATTAAAGTTGACCTGATTTTTTTGTATGATCTTTTAAAGCCTAAATCTTGATTTATATAACATAATAGATGGTACTCTAGGCTGGCCACAGAGCTTCATTTCTGGGGGAAAAAGCTTCACTCAAGTGGTTCTAAGCTAATTAACCAGCTTGAGCAGCTTTGGGGGTTAACAGTATGGCAATTCACAGTGTGAATCAAAGCATCTTGTATAACTATAAAACTGCAGAGGAATTTGTCTCACAGCACAGAAATGTAACAACTACTGTTAAAATCTGAACTGTAAATTAAATTACCAACATGTTTACCAAGCTCTTATTAGGAACTCTTAAACACCATTTAAAAATATCCTTTTGTGCTAAGTGTTCATTTTTTAAAGTACCAGAAAAATATCATTTTGACACATTAACACTTCCTGAAGAAATTAACTACACCTTTACACTTCATGCATAAGCCAGACTGAACTGCTTTTAGCTTTAAGAATGTGCTACATTCTCTTAGCTCCAGGCCTGTCACAACTTCCTCCCCTGCCTAGAACACTTCCTCTCCAAACCATCTCCTACTCCCAAAATCTGAATTAGGTGACTCCCAAAACTCTGAAACATACTAACCCTGTATTTCTTCTATCATGACACCGATTCTGTTATATGACCATTGCTTACTTATTTTTCTGTCTCCACCACCAGTCTTTAAGATCTGTAGGGGCAAGAACTGTGTGCATCTTGTTCAGGGTCGTATTCCCAGTTGATCAGCATACTGCATGGCCCCCAACAAATGTTTGACGAAAGAATGAATGAATGAAAATGAGAGCAGAAGTCCTGACATGGAAATAATCTGCTAATTCATAGCAGTGGTCTAAATAGCAATTTTCTGATTCCATGTATATCACTAATCATTTCATTAGTATGTGTTTCATAACTAGAGAGCCTGATCAAGATAACCTAAGTTCATTAGTAAATTTTCAACATTTTATTTGTAGGCTCAAAGTAACCAAAAGTGTATTCTGTTTGCATACAATTTACTCTATAAGGAACACAGTTGTGCTAATCCATTTTATAAGGATTTGTTGTTCAATAAGAACAAATTCTCTTTACTGCAGTAACTTCTTAACAGATCCAATTCTGATTATGGATTAAACAGTACCAATTGAACAATCTTAAAAACATTATTTAGTGAACTGAATTTGTCCCAGATGTTTTAGAACCTTAAATGCAAATGTACTAGAGAAATACGGTGGTACTTCTCAAGGACTAGTTACTCTTAAAAGAAATCATTCAGGGCTTCCCTGGTGGCGCAGTGGTTGAGAGTCCGCCTGCCGATGCAGGGGACACGGGTTCGTGCCCCGGTCTGGGAGGATCCCACATGCCGCGGAGCGGCTGGGCCCGTGAGCCATGGCCGCTGGGCCTGCGCGTCCGGAGCCTGTCCTCCGCAGCGGGAGAGGCCGCAACAGTGAGAGGCCCGCGTAACGCATAAAAAAAAAAAAAAAAAAAAAAAAAAAAAAAAAAAAAAAAAAAAAAAAAGAAATCATTCAGTAGTGTTTAATAAAACAAAAAACCCTCAAAATAACTCACTGAACTAGAATATTGTAATCATTCCATGTCTGCTGGAAAACAAGGTAAACATGGTATAACTGCATTTCTGTTTATGAAAACATTCAGAAACATTATATTTTTTACAAAAGAGGTTTACGTCCTAGAGCTCTTTTTAAACCAACAGTTAAAAACAAATTTTAACTTTATTCTTTGGCTATTAATTATACCTAATAAATGAGTCACGTATCAATTCACAATAAATTTATTTTACGTAAAAGAAAAAGCTTGCCATTAATGAAAAATTCAGTAGAAAACAGTTATGCTTTAAGTTGGGGCTCAAAAGTAGAAGCTACTTATTAGTGAAACCTCAGTAGAAAAAGAATTTTGTAAGAAAACATTCTTGGCATGAAAGCTTTAACATAAATTCTGTAATGAAATATTTACCATGCAGTTTTATTGGCAGAAAGGCCAGTTTCTGATGGCTAGTATTTTCTTTTCAGTCTCTTAAGACATTAACATGAAAGATACTTAAACCTGCTTTATTAAGAGTTAATTGTATATAAATACGGTGTACCTTTTCATAGTCCACCTATTTAATTGAGCAGTTCTAAGTAGGTAATTGGCACCCTGCCCTTCTGGTTTCCCCTTTCCCCCATTAGCCAGTCTGAATCCATTCCAATGACACTGAAAACAGTGATTACCTACAAAATAAAACATTTCCAGTTATTAACTATGTTAATAAACACACAGAAAACTAATCAGACTTAATTTGTTTAAAGTATAAATTATTCACTATCAAAGAATTTAAACATTATTATCAATTTGGTGAAAGATAAAGGATTTTATTAGAGACAGTTTTAGAAATCTAGTGATTTAGCAGTTAAAAGCTTTAAATATTTCTGTGATGTTCTATTTTGTTAAAAAATAGTAGTTAAAAAATTATAAAATGTTAATATAACCAGCTGTAATCTATGAAAATATTCATAATAAACTATTTCCAAATAAGTAATGAGGAATTTGCATTTTATTATACTGGAAGGTAAGTCAATCTATGATATAGTTTTCCTTTTATACCCACATTACTCACCTCATCTGCCAGAAGTGATAATTCAGTACTGTTTGCAGCATCATAATCATACAGAACCCTGGCCTTCCTGCTGCCACTGCACTCCTTAGGGTCAGTGAGGTTGGAAGGAGAGGTGATTACTAGGCCACTTGTTGAAGTCAAGGCAGAAGAACCAATCACGTTTGATGAAGCAGATGGTATAGGTGCCACAGAAGTCTGGTTGTTGTTACAATGATAAATGGATGGAAAACTGTTGAAAAGAAAATGGCCAATTATCTATTTGCAAGTGACCAAAGTTCCTGTATACCACCACTTGGGGGCAGTGTTTACCTTCTACCAACCTTCACTTTGGCTAAAGATTTGAGGATGCTAATATTTTAATGACAAAGTACGCTATCCAGCTCACCCCTCTAGGGTCAATTACACTAGAGAAAATGCAGGTTGTTTTTAAATATAAAATCTTTGAAAGTTTGTTTCAAAGCCATCTTTACAAGTATAAACTTTAAAAAGTTTTTAAAAAACACAATGGTTTTCTTTTTCCAGAAAAATGAGTTTATGATATTTCCAACAACCTTCTATAAGTATGTTCCATTAATTTTTTCCTCCCTTTATGAATTGTTAAATAAAAATACCAATGAAAGACTTACTTAAATGTTAGATACTACTGCAAGAGTGAAGTTTTCTCAAGTTAATTCTTTGAGAAATATTTGAGTAACTGAACTCTTTTTCATAAAATTGATCCAATCACATTTTCCTGTTCATTCAAGTACTTATTGAGTATCTACATGTTCAACATCACTACCACAAGCTGAGATATAAACATGAAACAATGCCATTCCTTTATGGACATGTAGATAAGTGAGGAGATGGACATTCAAATAATATGTTATGACTGATAATTAACATAATGAAGACTCAATGGGAGAATACGGAAATGTCCCAAGTTCATTTTGTCTTCTATTTTTTAGGGGAAAAATAAAAGTTTTATTAGGAATTAGTGAAATCCCTGTGATCAATGTGCTTATAAATAGTTTAAAGATAATTTTCAATTTATTGTAAGCCTACTGTTTCTCCAATAATACTCAACGGAAAACAGCATAAGATGGCTGGCCTATAATCATTCTAATCCAACCACTTCTAAGGTTGAAAAAAATCCTATGAAAATTCATATTTAAGTTTAAATAAATCCATTAGTTAAAATATAAAATGCTTCATCTGGTAGGGTAGGTGAAATTAATTCCTTCATAAAATAGTTTTCTTCTTTATGACTCCTGTGCCATCTGGAAATCAGTCAGCCAGCAGCAAAATTCCCTGTATCCTTAACCTCTTCTCTAACCCTTCCATTCACCTCCTGATGCTTGTGTTTAATCTCCCACACTCCCTTTATCATTGAGCCTAGAGGTGGATGTTGAAGGAGTTGCACGTTCCTCATTACCATTCCTATACTCCTTTCCCTAACCAATCCTACCTAATCTTTGAATTTCATGTTATTCAACTATATACTACTTACCATCTCTTGTTGCAATCATCTACAGGCATCTCATTCTTTTCCCTTTATTTCTGGATTTTAGCTCCTGGCTCACTAACAGTGGATCTTAATTCTCGGTGGTTCTAATATCCATGTAGACAATTATTTGAACACTTTGGCCTGTCAGACCCGTGAGCTCTTCTCTTCCAGTGATTCTGTGACTGACCTAGTTCAGCCACCCACTCCCAATGCCTCATCTAGACCATATCAATTCCAAAAACTATAACCTTTACAATAATCAATTTCCAACATCCCATTCTCTGACCATCATCTTGTTTCCCCTAGTACTCTCATTTCAACAAGCCTATCCTGGATCTATAGTCCTCCACAGACCTACCATCTATCATCCTACCAACACGCCCTTCGTGTCCAAGGTAAATTATTATAATCACCTCCTTGCACATGCCTTCATATCATTTGCCCTTTACTTCATACTACTCGTTTGGTAAAAATCTTTCTAATTATCTACTCAGTATCCATGTATGTACTATGACAGTAAAAAACTACAAAACCATGTTGTCTGGTCTCACACTCAATGAATGAGTAGGAACCTAAAGTGGGTCCACAATGCTGCCTGGCAACTACACTACATTTCTCTAGTCTACCCACTTTTAACATTCTGCTGATGACTATTTCATACCCCTTCATCCATCCTCAAAATTCCAGCATTTCTCCCCTAACCTTTATAATCAGCTGCTAAGTTGTTTTCTTTTTTAACTGAGAGGAGAAAAAAACAATCAGGAAACTTCCATGCTTTGGTCATCTCTCCTCCTACTACAGATGAGCTATCTATGCTCTTAAGATTATTTTTTTTAAGGTTAATTTTTCCACCTGTGTACAAAATCTCCTCTCAAGGATATCACACTACCAATTCTTCCCTTTCTTTCTAATATTATATTTTCTCCATTTACTGTGTCATTCTTATCAGATTACAATCATGCTCTTATTTCTCCTATCTTAAAAAAAACTCAAAAATGTGCTGGACTCCACTTTTTCCTCTGGCTAGTGCTTCATTTCTGTTGCTCTTTACACTAGAACTCCTTGAAAGACTTATCTAAACTTACTGTCACAGCTCCTCTCCTTCCATTCCCTTACATTAACAAACAAGCTTTTGCTCCTACTGTTCCACTAAAACTACCCATCAAGGTCAGCAATGTTCAAAATCCAATGGTCCACTAGCAGTTCTCTTTCACTTGACCTATCTACTGGTCACAGTGGACCACTCCCCTCACTTTTTACAGCTTATTCCAAGGCCACACTTGGTTTACATCTTACCTCAGTGCTCATTCCTTACCATCCTCCTTAGCTGGTTCTTCAACTCTTTGTTGGAGTACTTCAGGGCTCAGCCCTTGGTTCTCTGTTTTTCTCTACCTGTACTTAACTCCCTTGGTAATTTCATCTAGTCTCACAGATTTGAATATCCTTGATATTGCTGACAACTCTCTAATTTATACCTTTAATTCACCCCCACCCCCAATTTCCAGACTTGTATACCCTAAAATTGGGTATCTCCACTCAGATGTTTCATATCTCAAACTTAACATGTCTAAAACTGGGCTCCTGATATACCTCACATGCCTTCCCCACCCCAACCTGCTCCTCCTGGGGCATTCCCCATTTTAATTAACCAAAACTCCATTCTTTCAGTTGCTCAGGCCAAACACTTGCAGTAATTCTTGACACCTCTAAGCCTCATATACAGAAAGTTTGTCAGCAAACCCTGCTGGCTTTACCTGTAAAACACACCCAGGGTTTGAGCACTTCTACCACATCTATCACAATCACCCCGATCCAAGCCACTGTCACCTCCTGACTGGATTATTGACCAAGTTATTGCAGTAGGCTCTGAACAGGTCTGTCAGCTTATACTCATGACCTCTAACATCTATCCTCAACAGAGCAGCAGGAATGATCTTGTTAAAGGTTAAAATCAAATCATGTCACTCCTCAGCTCAAAATCCTCCAGACTTCATCATCTCTGAGTACAGCCCAAACTCCAAAGAGTGGCTTCCAAAGCCCTACATATCTTCGCTCCCTGTTTCCTTGATTAATCTCCAGCCAAGCTCTCCTTGTTGTTGCCTGAACATACAGCTATGTTCCTGCTTTAGAGTTTTTGTACTTTGTCTCTGGAGCATCTCTAAGATTCCTGCGTGCTTTGTTTCCTCACATCTTTCCAATCTGTCTTCCCTGACTACTGTAAACCTCTACTCTAACCAAGGTACTTCCCTGTTGTATTTTTCTCCATAGCATTTATCACCTTCTAATAGACTGCGTAATTCATAGACATTGATTTTCTACTCCCTTCTACCCCTAAATAGAATGCAGGATCCATGAAGGCAGGGATATGGTCTATTTTGTTCACATTGTATCCTTGATGCCTAGAATAGGGCATCTGTAAAAATTAAAAGCAAATGTTTCTCTGATGGGTAAAAGGGTTCTAATGATAAAAAGAAATAATTTCTAATTCAAGTTTCACTCTAAAGTTAAGAACACATTTCCTAGCATCCTTTCCTCAGTGAACTTGGCAGTGATTAAATATATACATTTCTGAAGAGAAAAAAAAAAAGATAAGTTCTCTCTCCCTACATATGTGTGTGTACACACACACGATTTTTAAAGTCTTTAACCATGTACTTTACTTTCAAATTTACTAGTATAATTAGCTTTTGTTTAGCCACTGAGGTCTACCTATGTCAACTTTGGGAAATTAATGGTAAAAAGAAAAACAACAAAACACCAAACCAAACAAAAAAACCCTGAAAGGCCATCTTCAACTTCTAAGAACTTTTACTGATAACTTTAAAAAACTCTAGACTTCCTGCCACATAGCTCAATATGTTAAACTTTCCAATTATTTAAAAATAAAACACATTTACTAATCTTATAACTAGCTCTTCTATTTCCTTATCTGTATGTGGATAATAATAATACCTACCTCAGCACATCAATGACTAGATTTTGTGTGAATGGCTGAGTTCCAAAGCATTTGTATGGCCTTAAGCAGAATTCAAGAATGAATGGTTTCAACAGCAACCCCTCTGCTGCACTGTGAGAGTATCAGGACAAAATGAACAGGAAGTACTAAGGCTTCCTGGGCTTAAAATACTTTTAATGATGTGGGGATAGAGTAGTATTCTGATTTCAGATATTAATACCAGTAACAAAACTTCAAATATATAAAAGTATAAATACTTCTGTAAATCCTATTAGAATAACCAGTGGTATTAGACTACAACTCATTTTTAAGATCTAAAATTGGTTTTGTGGATGTGCCTAATTTTGTTCTAGGTCTAGTTTTGAAGGATTAATATGCAGAAAGGAAGACCAAAGTGATGGGTTTTTTTTTTCTCCTTATTCCTTGAAATAACTTCTCTTGATATTCCTCCTTCAAATATTATATATCACTCCCCTGCTTTAATGGTTCCTCACTATGTAAATTCCAAACTCCTTATCATTACTTATTTTAAAGGGCATTCATGACATGACCTGGCTTCATTATTCTAGCCACATCTACTATCCCATTTTAAATTTGAACACTATGATCCAACCAGAATGAACTATTGTCAGTTTCCTGAACTTGCCACACTCTTTTTCCTCTGGTCCTTTCATATACATATTCCTCCTCTGCCTGGAATATTTGTCCCTGCCCCTTTCTTGTTCTAGATTATTCCTACTAAAATAATTTCATCTGTGAATCTTTGCTAGACTCACTTGAGTCACAGTTAGATGTCCCTTACAGTAATCTGAACTTCTCTTTCCACTTATCACATGGCCTGTCCACCTATGGCCTGTACTTCTACCTAGGTTTTAAGTGTTCGTTGTGAGAGCAGAGACCATGTTTGTCCTGTACATCTTTTATTTTCAGTGTCACCTTACAACGTTAGCTCCATAAAGGTAAGCAATTTTGCCTGTTCTGTTCGCTGATATAATCCCAGAGTATAGAACAGTGCTTGGATACGACAGGTGTTCAATAAATATTTGAAAACGAATGATTGTGTTGCTTTACATATGTGCTGTAAAGTATATTACCATACTCAAAATAATAACATCAATGGGCTTGAGGTCTTACAGAATATTCTAAAATCTTTTTAACAGTGAACAAGTAATGAATAAGTACAAATTAGTTTACCTCTAAGGGCAAGTAAGTGTCAATATAACTATATCTTCCTCAACCACCTGCAAAGGTATTCAAGAGAAAAGTGAACTTCAAATGCTTTTTGAAGTTATAAAAAGGTATTCACTTAAATTATCTAAAAAGCACTAAAAAGGTATTCATTTAAATTATCGTCTCACCCCTGTTAACATTTTTCTGTGCCAGAAGAGCCCAAAATGTCTTTGTTACCACAGAAGTGTGATAATCATTTTCCTTAAAAAAAAAAAATCTGATTCTAAGTAATCTAATAAAAGCCTTTAATTCTTCTATTTTTCACCTCTATTACTAGTTCATATGAAAAAATCTGAATTTCTTCTCTTATCAGGAGTTTCATGTATGAAAAGGAAATTGCCACCTTCCCAGTTGCTTTTGGAGGTCTAACATGTACTGGTAACATTGTGCGTAGTAAGTCATCTGGGCTTCTACAAAGTCATTCAGACAGCGGAGGTGATGGGCCTGTAAAGGAAAGTTACAGTCACTTCTTAGCTCTATAATCTACTTAAAGTGGCACACGCTCAGGGAAGACAGAGCACGACACTGTACTTGGGGTAAATCATCAGTATCTATCATTTTACTACAATTTACAACAACAAACTGTTTAGCCAAAAAAAACCAAAAACCAAAAAACATCAAACGGACTTGACGATGGTGGGAGAACTACCTCATCAGGTGATGAGGTGTAAACAAAAATTTAAAATATTTCTTCATGTATCTTGAAAAGTGCTACAATTTAAATATCTTGATAAATGACTGAAAAGGAAGTTCAGTTTTTCCTCCAAGAATTTCCCTAAGACTATCAAAGTCTTTTGTTCCAAATGAATTTCCAATGAATGAACACTCACATGTGTACTGCTGATTCCCTCTAGCAGAAGTCTGGTAATCTCTGCTTGACGATCAAATTCACTTTGAGTTATTCTTAATTCCTGTTCAGACTTAAATTGGAACACAGTTTTAGAATCTCATTAGAAGACTTAGTCCATTTTATGTACATTCGTTTAGACAGTTAAAAAATCCCCCAAACAGAAGCAGCCACATAGCACAGGGAGATCAGCTCAGTGCTTTGTGACCACCTAAAGGGGTGGGATAGGGAGGGTGGGAGGGAGACGCAAGAGGGAGGAGGTATGGGGATATATGTACATGTATAGCTGACTCACTTTGTTATAAAGCAGAAATTAACACACCACTGTAAAGCAATTATACTCCAATAAAGATGTTAAAAAAAAAAAATCCCCCAAACAAACCCCAAATGATAATCTGGCAATTCCCTGATTCTGCTTTGTATCTAAAGTGGTCCCTGGTTTCCAGAACTTAGCTTTTCTATGTTACTTAATCTAGACAGAACTGACTCCTTACTGGTACTTAACTCAAAAGAATTATTAAAGCCAAAGCTTAATGACATAAACATAAAAGCCTAGGAAAACTACTATGGGACTGTCAATCTATTTTCATACATTTTCTAGTATCAATTTTGCTAATTTGTAACATTTTATGAAACCTTAAGATTCCCAGTTTACTTGTATAAATTATTTCAAAAAATTCTCAATTATTACTGTAGCTACTTTACTTTGAAGTTATATAGGCTTCAATCTCAAATGAAAAAACTTCAGAGTGAAGCTAGGACTTTAACCTCATGGGTTTAGTTATCAAGCATACACTTGTTTCTAGGGACGTAGCTCTTAGGTTCCCTCAAAGGATTCTTTATCCTACATAAATGTCTTTTTTAGTTTTCTTTCCAAACTTTGCATAGAATATGTCTTAAGCAGAAATATTACCTATAAGATATGCTAGGGTTTTTCTGCAAGTTATGGGTGACCTTTAATCAATGGTGTGCTGGTAAACTGGCTCTCCAGGGGGAAAAAAAAGCTCCAATGTGCTGAGTTTCAATGGTATAAATACTCCTACCACAGCTGATTTCAAGCTACCAAGGTGAAGTTACTGACCTCAGAGCTAGAAAGACATGTGCATAATAGCACACCACTACTAGCTTCAACTATCTGATATAGGTTTAGTGCTGGGAAAAAACAGTTCACCGAAAAAAGAAAAAATCTAAAAATAGTTAAGTACTGGCAAAAAAAACATCCTCACAAACCTTTAGTCAGAGTTGCTTGGTAGTGAGGAGGAAAAAATAAAATCTCACAGGTCACTCGAAATAGTTAGCTTATCCCCCACTGGGAATTACTATTGGTGATAATATCACTATAATGATATTTCCCACTACCTCTCCAGGATAAATTGCTCCCCTGCCATCCAAATAATTACAGTATTTCCAAGACTGTATAGTAAGTATATAAACAAGGTGTGAACTTTTTCCTTTCACACCCCATTTCCCTCTCCTTCACCCTTTGGTGGCAATAGCTAACCCAGTGAAATAGTCAACAATGAGGTAGCAGCAAAAGAGATAATCAGTTGCTATAATCATTCTCATACCATTGGCAAAAGATATGGCAGAGAGGACTAAGACTTGACCACTAGACTGGATTTATGGAAATAAGCTTGAATTATTCAATAAGTCAAGAGTTAAAGTTAAATTTACTTGATCAAAATAAGAATACATGGTGTTTTGATAACAGGGCTTAAGTAATAAGCTTCATCTGGAATCTAGTATGCAGCAGAAAAAAGTCACAGGGGAATAAAACAATCAATGTTCTTCCTAAAAAAGTATTAAGGAAAACCAATCCAGCGTTACATTTGCACTATTTACTGTTCTGCTTGGTTGAAAGGTTCTGATTGATAGAAGTAACCATAGCAAACCAAAAATAAACACATTCGGAAACAAATGAGGCTAATTCCATATAGGTTTGATGGTGAAAGTAAAATTTGATTTAACAGCCTTTAGCAGAAATGGCAGGAAAGTCTACTAAATGGCAATATTTCTGTACAAGGTGTAAGTAAGTAAGCTAGGTAGCAGATTAAAAGTGACTAGGAAGCTTGAGACTGAAATAGAAATAATGTTTTTAACCTAAAAACACTGAATAGCAACTAGCCCGTGCACCACAACTACTGAGCCTGAGCCTAGAGCTCGTGAGCCACAACTACTGAGCCCTCGTGCCACAACTACTGAAGCCCGCGCGTCTAGAGCCCGTGCTCTGCAACGAGAAGCCACCGCAATAAGAAGCCCGTGCAACGCAATGAAGAGTAGCCCCAGCTCGCTGCAACTAGAGAAAGCCCGTGCGCAGCAACGAAGACACAACACAGCCCAAAATAAAAAATAAATAAATTTGCTTCCATGTCCTTGCTATTGTAAATAGAGTTGCAATGAACACTGTGGTACATGACTTTGAATCATCAAAAAATCTACAAACAATAAATGCTGGAGAGGGTGTGGAGAAAAGGGAACCCTCCCCTCTTGCACTGTTGGTGGGAATCTAAACTGATACAGCCACTATGGAGAACACTATGGAGGTTCCTTAAAAAACTAAAAATAGAACTACCATGCGACCCAGCATGGGCATATACCCATAATTCAAAAAGAGTCATGTACTACAATGTTCAATGCAGCACTATTTACAATATCCAGGACATGGAATCAACCTAAATGTCCATCAACAGATGAATGGATAAAGATGTGGCACATATATACAATGGAATATTACTCAGCCATAAAAAGAAACGAAATTGAGCTATTTGTAATGAGGTGGATGGACCTAGAGACTGTCCTACAGAGTGAAGTAAGTCAGAAAGAGAAAAATACCGTATGCTAACACATATATATGGAATCTAAAAAAAAAAAAAAAGGTTTTGAAGAAGCTAGGGTCAGGACGGGAACAAAGACGCAGACGTACAGAATGGACTTGAGGATACAGGGATGGGGAAGGGTAAGCTGGGACAAAGTGACAGAGTGGCATGGATATATATACACTACCAAATGTAACATAGATAGCTAGTGGGAAGCAGCTGCATAGCACAGGGAAATCAGCTTGGGGCTTTGTGACCACCTAGAGGGGTGGGATAGGGAGGGTGGGAGGGAGATGCAAGATGGGGGAGATATGGTGATATATGTATATGTATAGTTGATTCACTTTGTTATAAAGCAGAAACTAACATACCATTGTAAAGCAATTATACTCCAATAAAGATGTTAAAAAATTTATTAAAAAAACACTGAATAAAAAATATAAAATGATCTCATTAAGGACAAAGGATCAGTCTGCTATGTTTGAGCAAAATTTAATTATTTAACTGTGAAGAAAGCACCATAATACAAAGCCTAGGAAGTCATTCTGTTGTACAATCTAGACTTTATATTTAGAAAAGGTAAATGACAGGAAGGAAACAAATCTTGTTTCTTGAACAAGTTTCAGTGTATGTTTGGGATGGCCACAAACAGTCTAATGTCCCAAACCACCTCTACTTCTGACACATGTAACTGATCATAATAATTAACCTGAGAGGCTGAGGTAACTGAAATTAGGTTCAGCATAATTAATTTGCTTAGGAAGAAAATAATCCATTTTAGAAAGATAAAAAGGGTTTAAAGAAAGACAATGAATTTAAAGAGTTTTTATTCTGTCCTCCAGAAGATCTCATTCCCCAACTTAATTTTACAATTAAGACAGAGTTCTAGGCAAAAGATCTTCTGCTTAGAATACTGTTACTGGGCTAACTGATCTAGAGCATAGCTTGGGTTAGAGAAGCAAGAAGAGCTCTTTTAGGATGTAAGCTGGAAAAAGGGCAAGAATGTGTTGGTTTGTTTTATCAGGACTGGGCAACTTATTTTAAGCCAGAAATTTTGGTCAAGCTTCTGAGGCATTTGCTATGACAATCTTGGTCAGTGTTACCTACTTTTTCTAGGGGCTTAAATCTTAAAATATTCCAGGAATATGCAGTTTTTATTTATTTTTATTATTTATTTATTTATTTATTTTGTGGTACGCGGGCCTCTCACTGTTGTGGCCTCTCCTGTTGCAGAACACAGGCTCCGGACGCACAGGCTCAGCGGCCATGGCTCACAGGCCTAGCCGCTCTGCGGCCTGTGGGATCTTCCCGGACCAGGGCACGAACCTGTGTCCCCTGCATCGGCAGGCAGACTCTCAACCACTGCGCCACCAGGGAAGCCCTGCAGTTTTTAAATTATACATTTTTAAATTATAAAAATGACAGAAGTGAGAATAGAGGAAAAATATATCCAGAAATCCATTTTGATATATTTTAAGCTTTTTTCACGTATACAAACATAATGTTTCATGAGTTTCTTGCCATTATATCAACTATTTCCAAAATTTGTAGAAACTGCAGAATCAAATCAGAAATTTTTTGGTGTACCTGTATGCTAACCAAAGTGGAAAAGACCCTGGCTTTCTTGATCAACTTATTTTCTCTTCTACGTTACTCTGCCCCCTTTTCACGCTAGACATTCAGGAAGAAATCAGAGGCCAGGGTGTAACCATAACTAAGTTGATGAATGGATTCCACAAAGGAGGGGTGAGAGCATAAGTCAAGAATTTCACATTGGATTTCCAAGTTATGCTCCACAACCTATTCATGAAATAAGACTGTATAGTTAGCAATCCTACAAAGTCAGAAAATAAGAAGTTGAAGTTTATAAAACTACTTAATATTCAGGGGCCCAATTAATACCTGCCCTCAATCCCCAGCACTGTCCTCAACTCACGGTCAGATTCTGAACATGAGAAGTAAATTAAAAATGCTTCTGAAGACCTCAAATAGCACTTGAAACAAATCTGCACTAAAGTCATAATTTTATTCCTTATTCCTTGCTTTAGGTATTCTCCCAGCCAAGAACAGATTAGAAATGGTAGCACAGGCAGAGAGACTGGCACTAGCAGTAATATGGACAGCTTCTAAAAGTGACAGTCTGACACTGAGGGAGGAGACAACATACTTCAAAAACAAAGGATCCAACGGTTGCACAGTACAATAATGGATATTCATAATAATGACTCTATAATGAAGTTAAATATATGCTATCCTGTATTTAATTTTTTACAAATATTTTCAACTAAAATGACAGAAATATTAGCTTTAGTGCTGTAGAGAACAAGCTTCAGTTACCTTGAAAATTCATTTGTGTGACATGATATATATTCATTTCTCTGAAGATACAGGACATTGTGTTAACTATATTTTATATAATTATCATATGAATAAACCAAGTATTATATAAAACTGTCTTCTGACAAGGCGTTGTAAGGATTACCACTTAATATAACAGCTATCTAGTATTTATTAGAGTGTATGCAAACCACATCTCTGCAGCATTGTTCTATTATTCTGTGGAACTACTACTAGTCAAACAGATCTAAGCTTTCCATAATAATTTTCAGATTTTATAAGACACAGTAACAAAGACTGTGATTGGCCCCATAGTTGTTGCCCAATAAAGATTTACTGAATAAATGACAATTAAATTCTTGTTTCATAATTCTGTAGTTTAATGATTTACTTACTTTTGTCACTTCCTCTGCCCAAATCTAGCCAGCATTAAAAATTAGAGAAAAATATAGAGCATGAAAGTTGGAATTTAACATTTTCTACAACTTACTATAGAAAAATGTAAATATTTTAATTTACATGGCATACTCTTTTTCCAGAATCACATTAACAGATTAAACACAGTAATAATTAAATCAGTAGAGCTTAATATACTGTGAAAGTATGCCTTCATATGTATCAATACTAATGATGTTTGAATCTTATACTAATTCTATAACTTAATAACAGTTTTCCAAAACTGGGAATATTTAATGCCTCAGTTCTAGTATTCTCATCAGTAAAATGAGAGGTTTAGAGTATATGATTTCTAATTTCTCATTTAGGTCCAAAATTCTGCAATTTTAGTAAGTTATAATAAAGCAAGGATAAATGGACACTAAATGTTGATTTAGCCATGGTGCGGGGCACAATGAACTTGAGATATAATGAACTTAAAATTACCAGAGTTAAATACATCGTACTATAAGTAGATGACCTAACTAGTAAAACAAATGCCTAATAAATGAAACAAAGTCTTGCTAACTGTTTAGGGTATTTTTACCTAAGATTAAAAAATATATATGATTTATATGCTAAATTACCAATGACTGAAACAGTTTCACAATTCTCATTTACCTACATACAGATAGGACAATGGAAATAAATGAATGCATTCTCTTGCTATCTAAGGAAAGCTCTAATTTAGCCAGGGCTTCAATAATTATAGTAGTTTAAAAAAACAAATGCATTTTACATATTCTGTACAATAATCTTTTTTATTACATGATTTTTTCCCCTCCTTTGAGTTCAGTGCTAATGAAATAAAAGTAGTCAATTGATTTAACAAATAAAAACTGTCAATTATTTATTACTTATACAGCAGAGTCTATGCTACTTCTATGGCAGTAATACACCCAGGAGTATTATACCAAACACTGTATCTATAAATCTTTATTGGCTAACATTTATGAATTTTGGGACTATGCTCAGATTTCTATCTTGTTAAAAAATTAAAAACACTTAACATCTCAAAAATTTCCTCAAATCAAGCTCAATAATATACAAAAGATATTACAGAATAATTCTCATTCCCAATTCAAAGCTATCACTATTCTGCAACTCTCCTAAATGAATTAACACTGGACAGCTTCCACACTACAGAAATACCTAAACTACTGGGTTTGTCTTGGCCTGGAATCACAGAAGAAATTAATTCTATGCTGAATTTGGGTGAAAATTAAGGTAAACACTGAAGGTACTGTGAAGCAAAGTAAATCTGTACATCTTATACATTTAAGTAAATTTTGTTAATTTTTTTTGCCAACAGTGAAAATATGAAGTGCCAGCTAAATTAACATCTTTTATTATGTATAAAAGGCACTATATATTTATGTGTAGTATAAATACATGTAAATATTTATGTATTTGTGTATATATTCAGACTCTAATTTGGCACAGCCGAATTTGGCAATTAGAACACAATTTCTTTTCTTCAAGTTCCAATATTTCTTCAGCTAGTATTCTCTGTATTTTTTGTTAGACTAATGAATGCATGGCTTCAACTATTTTAGACTTTATATGTAGATAATAGCAAGAGAAGGCACTTTATTCAAGATGTAGAAAACACGGTAGGCCAACAAACCTTCAGCCATTTTACATGCAGGAAGTTGAGCATGTAAGAGAAATTTACCATAATGTTATCTCCTTCAAGGCGTGCTGAGTTTAGTTGCTTAAGTGCATATAGGTAAGAGACAAAGAACACATTATACCAATGAACACAGTAAAACAAGTTACTTCTGCACACTAAAGAACACACAAACAAGTATTAAGAACTGATAAAATGGTCTTCTACTTAAAAAAAAAAATCCAACTACAGAATTTCATATAATGGTACCTGTTCAATTTTTTCAAAAGATTCAATTTTCAAAGATAAAAAACATGGTTGATGCTTGATTTTAAATTAGAATTATTTAGGGAAAATGCATCACTTTAAAAACTGCCACAATTCCTAAATTTTTATTAAATTTTCACCTATGAAAGCCATTCTGCCTACCCACAATTTCCCTATTCAAAGATCATTTCTATTTTATTAATGTATGATGCCTTCAACCATGTTCTCTTTCAATCAGTCTCACAGGTCTTAGCATACCCTAAAGAGATATATGAAAGGCATGTCAATCCTTGTATTTTTAATAAACTTTAAATTCTAATATATGTACATTTAAGTTAAGGTTATATGATGGTGCTATAAATTCACCCAGTTTGCAGATTAAAGACATAGAATGCTGTGGAAATGCTTAAGTGGGCAGAGGGACATACTTGTTATGTTACCTGAAAATGTATTTTCCATCATGTTTGGATACTCAAAAGTAACAGACGTCTAAACCTCTCAATATCAGAGAGCTTTGAAACCAGATGATTTTTTTCTTCCCATTAACAACACTCTAAAATGATTTTTTAAAAAGTTTATATAGACTAAGTTAGGTTAACAAATGTCAGTGCTTTATAACTTAAATGCATAAGTTATATTTGTTTTTGCTTCTCTGATATAAGTTTTATACTATTTTCAAAGCTGTACTTTATTCATTGTAAAATACTCAGGGAGGTTTTCTCTTTTCTGCTCAATTGGTATATTTTTGAGAAATGTCTTTGATGTTGCTTTACCATTCTTCAACACATTAACTAATAAAACAGATTAGTAAAGTAGCAATATTGAATATAGGCAGAAATATTTTACTGGTATGGCAAAATCACCAAAAAATTCAATCTACTATAGCAGATTGTAAACTGAGGGCAGCAGACATTTTGCACTATTTATATATGAACTCCTTCTCAGCAAAGCACTTGTACAAAATTAGCATTCAGTAAATCTAGAATTTAAAAACAGGTCACAAGAAACTAGTAAACAAATTTTTAAAAAAGTGCTGACATGCACAGGTCCCAAATCTTACTTACAGAGGAACAACTAGTCACAAAACAATCTGAGGAAATTTACAAAGAAGTAAAATCAAAGAAAGTCTGAGATTAGAGTAACCTCCTCAGCCACCAACTAGGAGCAGGAAATGTGTCAAAGAAGAAAAAAAAAGGAAAAACAAACTCCTAGTGGTTTCAATTTTTCTGTATTCTTCAAGTAAACGGAAGAGAAATACAGAGAAAAAAAAATCACAAAATATAGGCATGCCTCAAGGCTTGAGGGCTTTTCCTTTCCAAAGTATTTCAGACTTACTGCTATAAAGTTTGAAGAAAAACAAGTTGGTTATCTAGAGGGAAAGAACACAACTAAAATCAGGAAATGTGAATTTTTGTCTAGACTAATATTTTTAATATTTGGCCACAGTTAAATTTTGTTTAATGCAATATATAAATTCTAGAAAAGCTGTGTACAAACATAATTGTTGAAAAATTCATTTGTATAAACTTTTATTTTTAAATGTAAATTCTCAAGGAAAAAATTTTGTCCTCAATAATACACAGCACAGAAAATCTGTCAACATCTTTCCTGGATATATCAAAAGGAATTATCTCTCAAAATTTGTCTACTATTATATTTGTTTCCTACACATTTTAATAGCAGTGGTAAAATAATTTAGAATACATAGGACCTGGTATACTGTTAAATTTATGAACTCTCTGGCACTTTTCCAAGTAAAATGTAGACTATCATTACTCTGTAACAGTGTTTAAGAAAGTTTTGTATTCTTATTCCATAATCATTGGGCACATATAGACATTTCAAATAAAGATATTCTGTTCTAACACTTATTTCCAAATGATCCTTATTTAACATTTTTTTTGATTATGAAATTTGTATCTTAAAAACCAATTCATATTTTGCTATATAAGTTTATTGCTAGCAACTTAGAAATTAATATCCTAATTTAGAGTCTCTTGCCATCTATGGTATTCATCTGTAAAGTTCTAATTCTGCAAAAAGCTTGTTTAGGGAAGTTAAGCCGTTCTTTATGATGATGTCATCATAAATCTGAGGTGAACTAGCCAGTGATTTTGAAATTAATGTCTTGTCAAAGATAGCTCTTCTCCAGCAGTTGCTAATACAGAATCTCCAAAAGGAGAACTGTCTAGAAGAAAATAATTTATTCTGCTCATACAAGGTGTTGGGTAATCTCATAAGACAACACTGTCCAACACCAAGTTACCAGTTTTAAATTTCACTCTAAACCAAGTCTCAACCTTTTCTTTCCCAAAACAAGAGAGCCACAATAGACTTCTACCAGCACCGTGGTAATATGCTCCTAAGGCAATGATTCTTGACGATAGTAGTGGTAGTGAGTTGGGAACAGAAGGCAGTGGGAATGTCACATCTCTTAACAAAACATATCCCTTAGCTCAAGAATGAACTTGTTAGCTTCATCTAATAAATTCATACTTGTTTATATTGTACTATCTTAAAGGTGCTCCAATTCAAGCCTGATTAATCTCTTCAAACTTTGGAAAAGAGATATAAACTATATAAATATTACATTAAATCAGAAGCTTATAAATAAAATCTTTAAAGTTATTAAAGTTATATATATATCCTCACATATACATATATATAAAATCACTGAACTACTATATTTAATATATACCCACTTAGTCTTAAAAGACTACTCTGAGATTGATTTTTATAAAAAATATACCAGAACTTATTTATCCAAACAGGTTTCCTCCCCCTTCAAAATAGCCACCTGGGACTCCATGTTGCCGCTATCTGAATAGTTTTGAAACTATTCTTGGTGACAACTCCTTCGGTCAGTTTGAGTCCCATGTGGAAAGGGAGTCACATCTAATTTTTAAGCTACACATAAGCATTCTCAAACTTGATTCATTCTTATCTTAATTACTATCTGTTTTTCTATTTCAAATATAATAAATCTATTTCCAGAAGACTTATTTTCCATCACCGCTGAGGTTATTCAAAAAATATGACACAGCTTTAGCAGCTCTTATAATTTTTGTTTTTTAGCAACAAGTGTATCACTAAAATAAGAATATTGCCTCTTGATATGACTACTTTTCACTGATTTGAATGTATTAAGTTTCTGAAAAGTTTGTTTAAAAACACAAAAACAATACCCTAAAGTCGTATTCTAGTCTTAATGATAGATTACAGCTTACATGTTATATGAGTGAAACCTTTTACAAGTCTTAAAGTTATTAACCTCAAATACTCTTCTATTAAAAAAAACACTACTTACTGATGCTCTAGTTTCTGCAGCTTTTGCCTTTTTTAGTCTGGTTTTTGCAGCATCCAAATCCAGTCTCTTATTTTGTAATAGTTTCCTTTCTTTCTATAAATATAGGAAAGAAAAAAAAAGCCTAATGATGCCAAAAATCCAGTAAGAGCATACACATTTAAGGTATTATTCTCCATTAAATATATGAATCATCTGATAAAGATCTATGATTACAAAATTGGCTATAAAGTGACGATTCAGGTATCTGACTCCATTTTCTCATTATTTCCAATTTTAAAATGATAGAGACATTCTAGGTATCTGGGAAAGATGGCAGGTGATGGCAGATATAAAAGAATATTAGTTTTAATATTCTGTGATTTTGCCCCTCCAGGGAACATTTGGCAATATCTTCTTGGTTGTCACAATTGGGGGAGGGATGTTACTAGCATCTACTGGGTAGAAGCGAGGGATGCTGCTACACATCTTATAATTCAGTATAGCTCCCACAACAAAGAATTATTCAACAGATAATCTAGGAAGCGCCTATGGTGAAGAAGGTAGAGGGCCCAGGGCAAAGCTCCTTGAAACTCTGTGCCACAGCAACAAAAGCAACTCTATTACTATGAAAACAGAATTTCAAATTTATAGAATGAATAATGAACAAACATTAGTATGATATCTTAGAATTAGTACGATATCTTAGAATTCCTCATGGGAACATCAAGCTTCTTTATAACAGGTAAGTTTATAAGAATTCACTGTTTGCTTTATTAGTTCTTAGAATTCATATATCAAATATCATCCTATTGACAATCTAATATCTTTTCAATTGTATTTCATCTTTGTGGTTTTTCCTTTGTCTCAGGCCAAACACTTTTTATTCACAAATTCATTGTAAACATATTGAGTTTCAATAATATTTTGTAATAAGAAATCTTCAAATTAAGTTTGAAGTAGTATTTACAATAAAGAGCAGTCTTGCAAGAATCTTAGGAAAAGGATATTCACCTAGAACTCTACTCTCCATCACTTAAAAAACAAATTAAACCAAAAAAAAATAGATTAACAGATTAGGTTTGGGAAAGTGATATTTTTTTCTTTATTTCAGCAATAAAACACAGCTGTGTGAAAAGAAGATAATAGACTTCTAGGGATACAAAAAGACAGAAAGGCTAATAGCCAGAAATATAGCTTCCAGTAATTGGGATTCTGGCTCCCAGTTTAAATGAACAGCTATGTGGCTATACTGTGGTGATAAATTGTGCCGTATTTTAATAATCATTCCAGGAACTTCTCTATAGATTTTAGTGCTGGTAACGAACAAGAATGGATGTAAAGACACCTCAGTAACACTACAGGGACACAAAAGTGGAGTCCGTATCATTAATAGTCCTTTATTTCGGTTAGTTTTGTGTTCTGCTGGAATATGCATCTAACTAGATTATTTAATTTTTCTAATCTGCTACATCTACAAAGTCATTAAGAGGGCAAATTATTCATTAAAAACTAAGTATATACCTAAATTATTTTACTAAAAAAATGAACATTTTCCAACTCACAGCAATTGTTTTGTAATCTCCTTCTATAAAGTTTCTTAAAGGAGTGAGAAAATTTAAGGCTGATGTTTGAATCAGCTCTCTGTCTGCTGTTCCAATTCGTTTTTGTGTTTCTCCACATTTAATAAGGGCATTACCTGCAAAGGAAAAAAGTTTGGTTTTTTTTTTTTTTTTTTTTTTAACCATTGTCTGGTAATGTCAGAAAATCATGTTAAGATAAATCAGCAATTTGATCTGCCTTAAAGTCAGTTGTTACTTGTTTACTTAAGTAAAAATCAAATAAAATTAACTGTAGTTAAGGTAGTTTTATTTTGAAAGTAAATTTAAGATTATAAATATCAAAATGAAAATGACAAAGGTGAACTCCTTATCATATCATAGTTAATTGTACCAACTCTACCAATGGGATAAAAGAGGACAGATACACTAAAAAATACTTATGGTCACAGCTCAAATAGTGTAGATATATTTATAAAAGTATAATTCTTAAAATATTTTAATAAGTAGATAAAGTCAAAATTCTTTTGTTTCTGTATTTATGCACTTACCTCATGTCTATAAATAAGAGTATATACTTGTATCTTATAAAAAAACAACAACCTATGTTTTGCAGCACATATACCCTAATATTTAAATAGGACAAATTCAGTAGAAAATAGAGAAAAAGAAAGAGAACCACAAGATTGGTTCTACTTCCAGTTCTCTCTCTAATAAGCTTTAGTTCTGTGGATCTTAATTCCTTCATGCTCAGATAAAATTAGATCTGATTGATAAGGAAGGTAATAATATAATGTAGTTAAGAGCTCAATTTCTGGATACAGATCTACATTTGAATTACTAGCTGTGGATGAACTATGTAACCTAAGACTCAGTTTCCCTGTCTTTACACAGAGATAATAGAATTTACAAGTAGGATATAAGTGAGGATTTACCAATACATATATTGTACAGTGTTTAGCCCAATTCCTGAAATATTCAATTACTAATACTAATTTATTACTAATACTAACCATCTATTACTAATACTATTATCAATTATTAATAAATAGATTCACAAAGCCCAATTCAAATAATCAGGGTATATTCAATGGAATTATTAGAAGTGCAAACAGATTAAGCAGGTTAAAAAGGAAAAAATTTAGAAGCTTTCTGAATGTTCATGCTCCACCAGGTCTTCAGCTTGGTGAAGGAAAGGGCTGGGTTTTCACGTACCTTTATGACCCCAACATCTAACTGAGTCTGGCACAAGAAGGCAATAACAAATCTGATCGATATATAAAGTTTTTGTAAAATTTATAGTTAAAATTTAGAAGTCAAAGTATAGAAATTTTAAGCATTTTCAGACTTCTGAAAGAATTATATTTTGAAGAACACAATGTAATAGCTTCAAAGTTGTACAGCTATAAGCCAGTTAATGGATTAATAGCATTCATTACACAGTACTTAGGTTATTTCCATCTGACATAAATACTACTAAAACTAAGTTAATTTAGTCCCAGAATTTATATGCTATTTCATAAATCAGGACTATATACGTAGAAAATCACTTAATTTACCTATCATTTCATATCCAAATAAGGATAAATTTCTTGCAGAAGTCTAAATAAAAAGATTAGCCATAAAAAACAGGAAAAAAGCTATAGAAATCTGAAATGGTCTTATGTTCTGAGAAAATTAGATTTGAGGGGTAATGATATATAACTGAGCTTCAGAGTTATACATTAAAAAAGTCACTACAGCAACTAAAAAAAGCTGGCATAACTGTGAAACGTAATAGAAAATTTAAAGTATATGAGGAAAATAGAAATAAAATGTCATCCAAACATCGAGAGATAACCACTGTTAACATTTTTGTGGTACTGATATTACTTGGGTAACGAAAGCACTAGTTCAAATACTTAGTATGTGCCAGGTACTTTATTATAGAAATAAATCCTCAAGAAAGCTTAAAAAAGAAAAATCAACTAGAGGAGACATATATAAACAGAGACTGCAATATATCACAAAAAGTACAACAGAGGTGCTGCAAGATTCAATGGGAATAACCTATTTAGACATAAAAAGATGTGAATTCTCAGAATATATGCTTAAATATATTAAATACTAAGTTACACTGTATATATTTAGTGGTCACCTACATTTGTCACTGCATCCAAAATTTTAAGACAAAAAAATTGAAGTTAAAATTGATTCTACTAATATTAGGTAAATGTTAATGATGTCTCTAAGTAGTAAAAATCTAAGAGTAAAGGTATCTCTTAGCAGACCTTTTGCCTTTCACTTACCATAAGCTGTTCCAGGGCCAAACTCAGTCCCTGCATCAATCATATATTGTCCCAAAAGTTCTGGGTTGTTTATACGACTTGGAGCTTTTCTATCCAGTTTCTCATAAACAAATTCTTCTATCCTGGCATCTAGGAAAAAGGTTTAAAATTACCAATGATTTCAAAAAGCTAAGCTATTTGAAAGATTGTTTTGTTCTCCTACTAGACATTTATTACCTTGTAAAATAAACATGAAATTACTATGCTTTCAAGTATATATCTTAATATATAATTTTTCATTTGCATGTTAAGAGTATTACATAACTCTAAGAAACTTATTTTTAAAAATCTGATAAAATATTTTGGCACAAAAATATTTAAAATAAAGTAAAACTATTATGAGTATTTTATAGGATTTTAAGTTCCAGAAAGGGTTGGTATTCCTTTAATATCTAGTGAAGTTGCCTTTGCCCCATTCATATACTGTCTAACTTTTAACTTTGAATATATGTACACAATTTTAAAATCAGGGATTTCCAGCTATAAAAATATGGATATAAGGTACCTAGAAAAATCAAAGAATCACATACTTCTGCCACTATTATTTTGCTTTAGTTTGCTCACATGCTCAATCTCCCTCTTAGAGGCTAAATATTGGGAGTTTAAGGAATGGAACAATAGGATTTGGAATAGTCTACAGAGATCAGCAATATGATTCCTTGGCTTAATTTTATTTAATTATGTTTAAAGTATATAAATATCTGAGCACTCAAAAGATTTTATCATTAAAAATAAGTTTAAAATACAAAAGGTTAAAAGCAATAATAGGAATTAGCATAAGTAAAAAGGAAAAAACATCTGTAAGATCTGAATAAACACTTGGTTATCATAATATTTAAGAAATTCACATTTACACTGCTGCCCAACAGTGAGATATTTCAGAGACAAATAAGAAAAAAGTCAAAGTTCCAGACTTTTCAGAAACAATGATTAAACATAAAATTACAATCCAGAAAGAATCTCAGTTAAATAGGTTCCTTCTAAGCACCTCACATAACTCCTCCACAAGTGAAAGTGTCACACAGTACACTGAAAATTTCAAAAATAAGCTGAACCAGTAATAGAAACACTTCAGGAGTTGGCAAAAGTGCTAATTTTCATACATAAAACAGGCTGTTGGAACAATACTCGCTTTTGTGGTAGACTCTGGTGCACCATCAGAAGAGTTTTTAAGCAGGAATTTAAAAACCTTTCAATTAGTTAAAATCAAAATGAGTCAGTTCAAAACATAGCCACTGAGAAGATATTAACTTAATTGCAGAACTTCATTTTCTGACCGTGAGAGTGATTCTTATCTTTGCCATCTATCTATTTGGTCAAAAGTTTAAAGTTGAATGCCATGTTGATTTCATTCAGTTAAAAAAAATTGGTATATTTTAAATAAATGTTTCATTTCAATAGGGCATTAAAAGGTCATCATAAAATCTTAACAAAAAAGGCAGGCAATTCTGCTATAATACAATGTATATTTCTGAAAAATCCTAGGATCTGAAAAATCATGCACTAAAAGTAACATGGCTTACAGGAAAAAGAAGGTTGGGTCTGACTACTCAAAATCTGTGTAACTTTATAATGAGAGCATAAATAAAACACACAAAAAATTCTGTTATTACTTTAGACTTAAAACACTAATGTAAAACTGTATATGAGCCATTGTAACTCCCTTCTACCGACATTATTCCCGTTTACCAGTTGAGTGTGAGCTTATTTGCCAATCACAAAAACTTGTTGTAGAACAGACTATATTATTTAAGGAACTATGGATAGAGCAAGAAACAAGAGGAAAAATGTCTACTACTTTCTTTTCTCTTTCTTTCTTTTTTATTAAGATACCATGGTATATTATTTAAGTAGCCTTAAATGAATAAGAAATAACACATAGTGTCCAAAAACAACAGGCCTCACTCAAAGTGTAAGAGGACTATTTTAAAAAGTCACCACAATTTAACTAAAATAGCACAGTATTACTAATATTTTGTATAGTGCTTGAGGTTTACGTAATAGCAACAAAGTTTAAAGCTTGGAACTTTAAATTAGTAACAAAGTAAGTTTATGGCATTTCACAACATGGTCACAATAACACTGGGGAAAAGGGGAAGGAAAGCAGGCATTGTTATTGCTGTTTTCGTCCTTCAGTTTTGATCTGTAAAACTCAGGGTGTCAACACACCTGGTTCTAGTTCAAGTTCCACTTCTAATTAGCTATGCTACACTGAACAAAATGCTAACTGGTGAGTTTCAATTAAAACAATTATTATGCACCTTATTTGCCACATTATTGACTTAGGTGATCTGAAAAGCTTTATGGTGTTGTCTGAAAATCAAACGGAATAATTTATGTAAAAATGTAAAACTTAACATAAACATAAATAGTTGGTAACTACTTAAGTTTCTATATAATTTGCCCTTAATTACTAGGGACAGTTCTCCCCTGGATGAGAAAGGAAGATTAATTTATCTACACAGGCCTTCATAACTCTTAAAATTCAAACTCACTGCCTGAAATTGAGTTTTCAAGAGGATTCTACAGAGGCCTGAAAAATGTTACTTGTCAGTTTGTTAGAGGGTATACAATGACATGTTTATCACCCTCTTCTTCACCAAAAGCACACACACAAAATAATTATAGACCCCAAAGCCATAACCAAAAAATGTTTTCCAAGAGCCATTAAAACTTTTTTAAAAAAACATTAAAAAAAACCTATTAACAGTACTTTTTAATAAAATTAGTCAATAATGGAGACAAAAGGTAAAAAATTTCTTACTTGGATTTGGCTGCAATAACACTTCAGTTTGTTTCATTATTTTTTCTGTCCATATTTTGGTACATTCAGCTTTGCTAAGGAGGTTCTCTAAGTGAGCATCCAATTCTGTCTTCTCTGCCTGGCCAAGCTTTTCTTCTGTGAACTGTTATTGATTATACAGTTAAAAAAAAAAAGTTAAATATACCCCCAACACATTTTAGGAATCTGTATTGAAAAGAAAACTCAAATCCAAACAATCCCGGGCATACAAATAATTGTCTGTAAACTGTTGTATATGAATGCTCCTTTTTGCCCCTCTGGTAATTTATCCATACCTCTTTTGTGGCACTTAGGATAATCCTATTCCATAGTTAACACATATCCTTAGTTCTGCTGAAATGTATGGTGTGAATGCTATAGAAAATCTAGCATACTGTCCTATATATAAAGTATATAAATATTTCTTACATTATAAAGGTAGGATAACATAGTGGTAAGGAGTAAAAGTTTTGAGCCAGCTGGATCTGAATTCAAATCCTGACTGCACTGCTAACTGTGTGACCTGAGCAAGCTTTTGAATATTTTTTCCTTAGGTATCTTCCATCGCAAAAGAGAGACAATACATATATTACGGTGTTTTAAGAATTAAGTAAGGGTATGTATGTAAATCACTTTGCTCAGTGCCTGATAATTATTATTTTGAATTTAAAAAGGGCTATTTATGTTTAATGTGGCTTTGTATCATTGGCACTTTAATCACACCTAGTGAGATAGGCTTTTATGGGATGTTCTGGGAAACCATCATTTAAGTTGTTTCTTCAAAATATGTTCCAGCAACTGATTTATGGACTAACTTTTGGAACATATCCTATTCATACTACTGAAGCATCTTTTAAAGATCATAAATGTAGTTAAATATACTCACAACATATCAGTTTTTATTATCCTTAGTGGTTTTTGAGGAAAGGCAGCATTGCCCATACAATAACAAAGAGGTAAAAGTATTTCTGTGTAGATTTTATAGAGACTTCTGGACACTTTTAATTAAATACTAGAAGCAATGACTCAGGCTGTTTATCATGCATAATTTTCCTCTAGAATATGTGGCTTCCCATCATAACACAGGTATATCACTAGCACTAATTCTATACTCATTAGTCATGACTTATTTCTGGATAACAAAATAGAATGTTCACCTTTAAAATATCTTCTGCAGCTCCATTTTTCTGAACTTTATTATCTGTTTCTTTCAGCATCCTTCTTGGTCTAATACTTTCAATTGATTATCAGTTAGCACTTATAGCTTTCAGAATGTTTTTCTTAGACTTCTGGTACACCCCCACTAAAGGTTTTATTCAAGGCCTAGAAATAGCTTCAATAGCTTTTGTAAAGCTTTAGGTCTTTTAAAGACTGGCCTGTAGCCAAACCCTGACCCAATGGGTGGAACTGAGAATAATAGTTCCAAAGCTATTGCCTAAGCCTGTAAACTTGCAGTGTACTGTAACCAAGGACAGGAGAGGCATTGGGAAAAAGATCAAAACTCTGACCCCAAGGTCAGCTGGATAACTATGCAATCTAATTCTTGAGAGAATGCTGATACTCTTTACAGATCCCTGAAGATTCTAAGCTGTAGACCTGCCAAAGGTATACATTAGAATTTTAGAGGTTCCAAGTCTAACCTCCCTTGGTTAAATAGATTATTTCCCAGATAATGCGAGTAGTTCACCCAAGTGAACATCATCTATAAAGGATGATCTACCAGTAGAGAAAAATTCTCCACTTAGCTCCTTAGTAAGCAAGTATATCTATTTTGTTTGTTCATTCCATTCATTCCTTCAACAAATATTTATTAAGCACCTACATATGTGCTAGGCATTATTCTAAGCATACGGATTTCAGAAGCCAAAAAACAGACAAGGTTTCTGCTCTAAGGAAGCTTACATATTAATGGAGAAGACAGACAACAAACAAGTAATTTGACAATAAGGATACAAAGATAAAAAGATGATGGAGAGAGGACCAACACAGATGGTCCTATTGTTTCTTGATCCAGTGACTGAATGATTAACTGAGTGAATTTATGGAACCCTTAAGTATGAGTGAGATAGTTTGATTATAGAAAGCCTGTTCAGAAAATAATTCTGTAGGAAGAACCACATGAGCAATTTATTTAAGTACCAGTAATAAATTCTGATGTTTACTTGCATTTTCTGAGAGTAAAAAACAATTGCTGTGCATTTTGTATCATGTACTCAGAAACATCTTGTTACACAGGTAAGAATCATAAATTTAGTGATGAAGAAATTGAGGCTCAGGATGGTTTAAAATTTTGCCCTAAGATGTCAGTGCTGGGATTCAATCTTGTATCTGTTTGAATCATAGTCTTATTATATACTATGCTATCCTTCCAGTAAAATATTTGCTGATTTCAAGCAATTAATATTTTCTATCACCATTACCTAAACACACCTTGTGCTTCTCTGTCCCTCTTTCTTTGTTCATAGCACTCTGATGAGCTGTATCCTATAGCCCACCTCTGCTTCCTACCTGATATTCAATCATCATCAAATTAAGGATAGTAACTTCAATCCTATCTAAAATAAACAATAAAAGGGTGGGAGGGGACATAAGAACATTTCTAATGTTATATATTTAAGTTGAAATCATAAATTTAAATTTTATTATTTCAATGTGTAATTGTAAAAGATATATTTCCCATGATTTTATCACTATGGGGATTGAAAGATTTTTTCCATTGTTAATCACAAGGTATGATATATTAGGTTAACGAACTAGTACAACACTTAATACATAAATTTTCCTCTAAACTACAGAAATGATGAGTTATATCAACTAAATTAAGGAGAATTATTAATCAAAGATATTTGTGGAGAATACATACTTTTCTTCAACTGTATGTGAGATATATATTTAGCATATGACATGGTTCTTGCCCTCAAGGATTTTACGATCTTAACAATATTGCTTAAACACAAACATAAAATTATGATATCTTTGTCAGAAGAACAAAAGACTTATTCTTTCTTTAAAAAAAAAAAGACCCCTTTCCTAATTGCCAAAAATTTTAAATTTTACCCTAAAAATTTTAGTTTTCAACATCTTTAAGTCCAAAATCATTACTGACTTTGTAGTCAATTAGTGCTGATAGTTGTTCATTATAAACTACATTTGATTTTAAGCATATATATATATATATTTTTTTCTTTTTGCGGTACGCGGGCCTCTCACTGTTGTGGCCTCTCCGGTTGTGGAGCACAGGCTCCAGACGCGCAGGCTCAGCGGCCACGGCTCACGGGCCTAGCTGCTCCGCGGCATGTGGGATCTTCCCAGACCAGGGCACGAACCCGCGTCCCCTGCATCGGCAGGCAGACTCTCAACCACTGCGCCACCAGGTAAGCCCTTAAGCATGTATTTTAATGCATGTATAGCACTACCATTTAATAATTAAAAACTTCTGTGAAAACAAGCTACGATGAATGTCAGAATGCAAAAAAGTCATAGAAATCCAAACCCAATGTTCTCTAAAGTGTAATCTGATGTACTATTCTTTCATAATATTTCATTAGTAACCCAGTAAAATGACCTGAGAAAAGAAAGGTTAATCCACTCTTTATATATTTTCTCTAAACATTGCTTTAAGAAAAAGATTGTCTTTGAGTCAGCCACATTATGCCAGGCACTGCAATCCTTCCTTTACTACAGGATAGACATGCAGGCTACAGTATGAAATAAGAAGCCTGGATTCCATGCCCTGATTTACTAGAGAGAATAAAGGACTACAAGTAAAAAGTCTGTGTGATCAAAGACATCTATTTAATATAAACTCTAACCATCAATTCTTTGATTGGGTAAAGTAATAGTTTAAAAGTATTCTAAACTTCTTGGGGGCAAACGTATAACACAAACTCTGAATATATTAGTAAACTGTAAAGTAGATTCTCCTCAACTGGTTCTCAATTTTGGCTGCTCTTTGGAATTGGGGGAGCTTTCAAAAATACTGATGCTGAATCCAATTCCAAGGATTTTAATTTAACTGGACTGAGGTGCAGGCTGTAAAGATTCCTTGGGTAATTTTGAGTGTAGCTAAGACTGCGAACTACTGTTCTAAGCTCATACACAATTATTTTAATATCAGGTTAACAAAACATGTTCTATCTAGCTGTTTACTAAATTAATGCCAACAGCACCAAAGGGTGTGAACACAGTTTTGGGTAACATTAAAGGTGAAGAGTTTTTACAGAATGAGAAAATGTATGGCCTTTGAATGAGATATATTTATTAGAATTTCAGAGACATGGTGAAGTTACTGCAATTTAAATTCTATAAAAGAAATGGAATTTCAGGAGGACCTGAGAGTGAAATTGCATCCAGACAGGATCCGACAGGAGCTGGTGGAGGCCAGCATCATAATTCATCTTTACAACTCCAGCTTAGATACACTATTGTGCTTGTTAAATTAAATGGGAAATAAAGGCCAAACCTGCAACTAAAGTTTAAAGACCTCTTCCCCCCCAGAAAATAGCTGGTGTTCATGAAGTGCATAGTGTAACTTTAGTAGTCAGTTCAAAGAAAATGTTAGAAAATTAAAATGAACCCCCTTCCCTCAGTAATTTAATTTGAAAATATTTTTTTAGAGACTATATATCATTTTAACAATGGTGAGCAAAGTTTTGCTTCAATATCAATTCTGAATTAAAAATGCGCCCACTTGAAAGATTTATCAAATGAAGAACAGTAATTCACAAAATGGCTATTTACTACAAAGAATATTTAATTATGATAAATTGAGAGTAGATTATGAAGTCCTTGAGGGCAGCAACTGGCTCTCATTCATTTTTGTATCCTTCAATACCAAGCACCTAGGAGATACTCAATAAATATAGGTTCAATTAACGAGTCTGTTTCAGACTAGCGTTAATCAACTTCAAGGTCAGCAGATATAATGTTAGAAAAATACTAAAAAAATAATTATTTAACATGCTAAATGATTCAAAGAGTAAACTTTGCATACGGATACTACTTTCTTGGCTAAAATGACATAAAAATTAAAACAAAAACCAAACAGAAAACCATATTGGATATTGTGAGAGGGGAATAAGAAAGAGAGTTGGGGACTTCCCTGGTGCCACAGTGGTAGAGAATCCGCCTGCCAATGCAGGGGACGTGGGTTCGAGCCCTGGTCCGTGAAGATCTCACGTGCCTTGTAGCAACTAAGCTGTGCGCCACAACTTCTGAGCCTGTGCTCTAGAGCCCACAGGCCACAACTACTGAAGCCCACGTGCCGAGAGCCCGTGCTCCACAACAAGAGAAGCCACCGCAGTGAGAAGCCCGCACACTGCAAGGAAGAGTAGCTCCCACTCGCCGCAACTAGAGGAAGCCCACGCGCAGCGACGAAGACCCAAAACAGCCAAAAATAAATAAATAAATAATAAATTTATTAAAAGAGTTGATTCCTTTAGACATACAATCTTATTAATGATACGAAAGCCACAGAGTGACAGAATTTCAGAGTTCTAAGAGACCTTACATAATAATTCATTACAAGAAAAATGCCACATGATCATACAAAATTGAAAAATGACACAGGAATTGACATAGGAATTCACATCAAGATTCTGTGGTCTGAGATGGACTTGAAATTATATCTTGAGGTAAGGAAAGGCCACAGAAAGGGAGCAGAGAGCATTCAAGATGAGTTTAACTGTATGAACAAAAATCTAGAGTTAGAAAAGTACAAGATATTTTTGAAATTAAAAAAATAATTTGATAGGAATAAAGTATTTATATATGAGTAAGAGAAAAGACAAGGCTGGAAGGGAGTATTTAATTCTCAATTAAGGAATCTGGACTGAAAAGGTAGGATTTGAATGGTTTTTAAGACATTAATAAAGACAACAATTTATCAAGGATATATTACCTGATCCTTTTGTGTTCTACTGAAGGCATCACAGACAACAAAAACACCAAAATGGATTGTGAGGGAATGAATACTCCTATTCATTTATACATTTTACCTTAATATTCTTTTTAAAGTACCGAGGTATATAAACTGAGAGTGGAGTAATGGGACACATTTATATGATTTAGTAGTTTGATTTTACTTTTTTTTAAAACAGGGAACATGTTTAATTTTTAAGTAAAATGAAAAAATGTATAGCAGCTGTCTAACCAGAGTGGCCTATTCCTTAAGGTATAATTTGATTTGAATAGAATTATTTAGAAATATCAAAGCTAAATTCCATTCCTACTGTTTTTATTGCTTATAATGAGTAACTGGCATAGCTCTTACACTATTCTTAGCATGAAACTTGGCACTTTGGCACTACACTGATGTCAACTCAATTTAGAGTAGGAACTCAATTATCGACTAAATACAGAAATGAGAAAGTGGTGTTCTGTTGAAAATTGCCACACAGCATTCCAAATTTCACATTACATTTTGGAACCATCCTTTTTTTCCTTACATATTTTATTTTAAAGAATTGTGGGGACTTCCCTGGTGCCACAGTGGTTAAGAATCTGCCTGTCAATGCAGGGGACATGAGTTCAAGCCTTGGTCTGGGAAGATCCCACATGCTGCGGAGCAATTAAGCCTGTGCGCCACATCTACTGCCTGTGAGCCACAACTACGGAGCCCGCGTGCCACAACTACTGAAGCCTGCGCGCCTAGAGTCCATGCTCTGCAACAAGAGAATCCACCGCAATGAGAAGCCCCTGCTTGCCGCAACTAGAGAAAGCCCGGGCGCAGCAACGAAGACCCAATGCAGCCAAAAATAAAATAAAACAAACTTATTAAAAAAATTGTGGAAAATGTCAAACATAAACAAATGTATAATAGTATAATAAAACCTCATGAACCCATAACCCAGCATCGGCAAGTATCAACCTTCTGCCAATGTTGTTTCAACTACCCATCTTTATTTCTTCTAAAATATTTTAAAGCAATTCTCAGACATGATATAGTTTATACATAAATATTTCAAAATGTACCTCTAACAGATACAGATGTAATATAAAAAGTCACATTAAAGAGGCTAGGGCTTCCCTGGTGGCGCAGTGGTTGAGAGTCCACCTGCCGATGCAGGGGACACGGGTTCGTGCCCCGGTCCGGGAAGATCCCACGTGCCGCGGAGCGGCTGGGCCCGTGAGCCATGGCCGCTGAGCCTGCGCGTCCGGAGCCTGTGCTCCGCAACGGGAGAGGCCCGCGTACCGCAAAAAAAAAAAAAAAAAAAAAGTCACATTAAAGAGGCTGTTCATCCTGAAATTTTTCCCTTCTTAGTAAATGGCTCAAGCCAAAACCTCACAGTCATCCTTGACTCATCTTTCTCTCATACTCCAGAGCCAATATGACATGGAATACTGGTTAGATTCTGAACCTCCCCTGCTATGCTATCATTATTTAAGTCATAACATCTTTTGCCTGTCCTATGGCCACAGCTCCCTAACTGGTCTCCCTAGCACCCCTATAACCTCAGATTCTGCACTTGTTGCCTCTGCCTGAAATGCTTTCCCTCCAAAAACAAAATGGGAACCGTCACTTCCTTGAGGTCTTTTCAAATTTGATCCTATTAGAAAGGCTTGCCCTTACCATCATGTCTATACAACATGGCAACAACCATCACCCCTGCCCTTAACCTATCCCCTTTGGCCGTCTTCTCCATCACCACCTGATGTATTTACTATTTTGTCTTATCCTGTTAGATTGTAAGCTTCAGGAGGGCACTGTGTTGATTTTATTCACTTTTGTATCACTTTGTATCACTAGTGTCCAAAATTGTAGTGACACACAGACATGGAGTAGGCACTTAAGTATTTAAGACTGAAAATTATTTGATAACTAACAGATTATAATTTTAAAACTTCTTCCTAGAGAATTTGAAACAATAATTGAAATTCATTTGGGAAGTACATCTTGAGAGCTCTGTCTCAAGATTTTTTAAATCAAGTCTATCAATTATTTAAATCAATTTGTAATATATGTGTCCTATTTAAGCAGTGCGGATTATGCACCTTGAAAACATATCTAGATGTTTGTATGTATGTATGTATTTATTTTTATTTATTTACTTATGGCCCCGCGGCGTGGCATGCGGGATCTTAGTTCCCCCACCAGGGATCTAACCCCTGCAGTGCAAGCCAGGAGTCTTAACCACTGGACCACCAGGTAAGTCCCTCTAGCTGTATTTAAAAGAGTGGCACTACTTAGTGTCAAATCTGCATTCAGCATCTAGAATCACATGGAATCAGCACCAAAACAACACCAAAGCTCACGATATAGGCAGCCATTATCTTGCTCTAGTTCTATGATTCTTTGCCAAAAATAGTGCAATGTAAGATCAATCAACTATGCCAATAAAACCGGGGTAAAGGAGATAAGGAAAGCAGTGATGCAATACAAATGATTTATTTCAGTATCAAGAATTTGGTATGTTATATTAGAAAACTATTTTTGTTTTCTCTTTACAAAAGAGAATGTTGTTGCTACTATGTCTATGTCATCAACTTAAACACCAGACTGTTTACAACCCATGTTGTGGTGAAATTTACATCTGTTCGTAGATTTAACTGAGTTGGCATAATGTGGGTGATGACTGTAGAAAACTGTCCAAGTTCCCTAGCACTGACACTTCCTTGATTTCTGAATACCGCGAGACGGTCAACTTTTCCCCTTAAAGTGTATTTGAAAAATATCCCTGTGACTATAAGCACAACATGAATCTTCCCTTTCTCTCGCACTGCCCTACTGTCAGTGCTTCCCATTTCGAAAACCCCCTAACTCAGTGGCCCTGGCAAAGTGTGGACGCCAACTGGGGATCTCCATTTCTCCCGCGGACTGCCAAGCCCAGGGACCGGACGGGGTGACAGAGGACTGCAGGGAACTGTGCTGGCAGCTCTCTGGGTTGAGGGGCAAGGAAAGGAAACTTCCTTCTTGGACTCGGCGAGGAGAGTGAGAAAGACGAAATGAAAGGGTGGGGGTGGTTCAAGAACGGTCTCTGTTACGCCGCGGACTCGCAAGGCCTCCGCCAGCCCCGGGAGGGAGGTCACACGAGCACCGGCGTCGTGAGGTCAGCAAGGCGGGTGGTGCTGTGCCTCGGCCCGAAGCCAAAATCAAGGCGACCTCCAGAGGAGGGAGGAAGCTCCGGGCCCCGTCCCCACTCCGCCTCGCTTCCCCGGGAGCGGCGGCTAGGCAGGAGCGGGGAGGAAAACGGCCGCCGGGCCCAGAAGGGCACCAGGCCGCGCCCATCACCCGGGCCTCCGGCCGCAGCAGGCCCGCCGGGCGGTCGGCGAAGCCCGGTGCGGAGGGCGCGGCCGCCTCGGGCGAACCCTCCCTGGCCCCTTCGGGAGTCGCCACTCCTTCTTCCCGCCGCGGTACCTGAACTGCACGACTGAGGAAGGTGCCCGCGTCGGCCGCCAGCTTCTTCACGTTGAAGTCCATAATGTTCATCCTGGGAGGAAGCCGGGCGGAGCTGCCGGCTGACCTAGCGGGGAGGCTGAGGCGCCGCGGCCGGGCTGGGGCACCGGGCGAGTGGCGGGGTCAGACGTGGTAGGTGGAGGGAGGCGGCGCCAGTCCCGCCGCCGCAGCTGTCGTTTCCGTGAAGGGGGAGAGAGAGGGTGGGGCGAGGGGACAGAACTAGCGCCTCGGAGCCGGCCGCGCGCCCAGGCGGCGGCGGCGGCGGCGGCCGAGACACAGGGCCTGTCCTGCCGGGAGTGCTGCCACTAACGTCGGCAGGGGCCGCGGTGGGCCTGCAGAGGACTACCGGGCAACCCGGCCGTGAAAGCCCGGGTCCCGAACGGAGAAAAAGAGCGCGGGCCGCGGGGCGGAGCCTTTGTAGAGGTTCTCGCGGGAACAGCGACCCCTTCAGGATCGCCGCGGGGCGCGCCGGGAGCTTGGCCAGTTCCGCCTCGGGGAGGGTCGTGTTCGTTGTCAGGTGCGCGCCGCTGGGCGGCTGAGGCGCTGCGAGTTTGCAATTAAGCCCCTGAGAACCAAGAGCAGAGACAACCCAAATACCCCCTTTTTGTTTTAAGTGAAAATGTGGAAGTTGTAGCATAAAATTACAGTATCTGTGAAATTAGAACCACCAACTCCCTGTCATCTTGTAGCACCCGCGCCCCGCTGGTCCCTGACGCCTGGATGGCACTTGGCGAACGTTTGCAGTATAGGGTCGAATTTAATGTCCCCACCGAGCCTGCTGTTCATTCATTCAGCATTATTGAGTATCTGTCGTGTACCAGGATTGAATCATGTGCTGGAGATACCACGCTGAACAAGACTGTCCCTGCTCTCAGGAAGCTCTCAGTTCGGTTACTTGACAACCTTCAGAGACACCCCCTTCCCCCTGCTCCAGTTTTGTTTCTGTTTGCTGCCACAAGGATTTTGTGACTGCCTAACGTGCTGGATTACAAGATCAACACTAGGTGCATACTTGGTGCGAAATACGGTGCCCAGGACACCAAGTGCTGGGTGGAGAACGTATAAGATGGTGAGTGAGATAGAATAACCCTTAACTATTCAGCGAGGCGAATTTTAATAACTAATGAAAATATGATGTGAATTTTAATAACTAATGAGAATATGATGTGAAATCTGTTCAAAACCCGGTAATTCCAAATGGCTTCTAAAGCAGTCTTCAGGATACAGCCTATGCTTGAACTAATTTAAAACAGGTGCAAGAACGGAGGGAGAGACATTAGTATTTCAAGAGTAAAAAAAAGCTCTATGTCTTTTCTGTCTCTGTGCCTTTGTGTTACCATAGGACTGGAAAAATGCAGGCCCGGCAGGCAATGAAATGAGCTCACATTCATGCTTCAGTGTTGTACTGAAGCAGCGGTCACAGCAGTAGGAGCTATGTTAAAGGCACAAAGATTAGTTCCTAAGGGTATTATAAGGAACAGCAGATAACATAAATATTTGTGTTCTTTGTGGTGGTGACAGAAGCAACCATTTCTTTCTAAGGTAACTACGAAAGAAAGAGTCGACTCCATCTTTCTTCTCATTTTTCCAGAAATATGGAAAAGGAAATATGTAATCAGTAATTTGTTCTTTACTGTCCATTTTAGATTTTTATGTGGAAAACATTTTATCTCCAGATGTCTGTCTTCACAAGTATATTTGTCATAATCTATGTCTGTTTCTACAAAAGGAACACAACAGCGCCTTCACCATTAGAGGAAAAAACTCTGGATCCTCTTCCTCAAACTTGTACATCTGATTTGAAAAAAAATCTTCACTTGTTCCTGTTGAGCCCTCTATAGCTATAATACTGATTCTTTTGTTTCACTGACAAATTCATAAGACTAGTGTGTTGTCTCTATTTCCTTACCATCTTAGAATTTCCTGCCTAGTTTCATGCAGTTGATTTCCACTTCTGTAACTATACCTAAACAGCATTCCTGAGGTTGCCAGTTATCTTCCTGATAAATCAAACAGCCTTTTCTCACACTTCCACAGTGACTCTACCCAGCTCCTTCCCACAACACACCTCTTTCCAGGGCCTTATTGTTTCCTGGTTTCCCTGCTACCTCCTGGACTTTCTCACTCTATTTTGCTGGCACTTCTGATGACTTTACTGTAAGTATTCCTTAAAGCTCAATGTTTAGTACTTATTTATTGTTGTTGTTTTCTTTGATTAGTTTCTTAATTGAAACTTCAGTTATACTACTTCATTCTTTCATTCATTCATTTAGTAAATATTTTTTGAACATCTGTGTGCCACATGGCATTGTTCTTATGACTGGGAATATAGCAGGCAACAAGACAGACAGCGCTTGCTCTCATGGGAGTTTATAACTAATCCCGTAAAACAGAAGTTGAATAAGTAGTCATAAGTATGATAAAATGCCTAGGGGAGTCCAGAGTGCTCTTAAATGTTCACCTCCAGCCTGTACCTAGTAACCTGAATTTTAATTTGGAGGCTTGGTCTTTCTGTAAGTGTTCCAGATCACCTTTTAAGGCTTTCTTTTTCTGTCCGCCGTACTAACTTCTTATTCCAATAGTTCAAGGTATTAGGAAAGCAGTCTTTTAAAGTTCATATAAAGTGCTGAATATCTGAAATTATCCCCAAAGTTTTTAGCTTAAAAAATAAACAAAATTTTTATAAAAATGGCATTTTAGGTAGTATATATTTTAATGTTTTTTTTTTGTAGTGGCTAACAAAGTGTTCATTACCTTATGTTTAGACCAATGACATCGAAAGTGGAGGTATGTAAACTTCATGGGTGTGCAAGATGATGCACTGGGGCACATAAAGATATATTAGAAGTTTGGCTTGCATTTACTTTTATCTAATAAATAGAAAAATTTGTTTCATTAATTTTTTAAAAATACGGATTGACACTGGTCTCCCCACCTTGTGTTTATCAGATAGACACACATCACAAACAAACAGTAAATGAAGTATCCTAAGGGAAGAGTTGGAATTCCACAACTTGGAAGAGTTGAAATTAGTACTTTACTTTGATTATGTGCTTCAGCATATGGTTACATAATACATTGTGACTGGTTCCATGTCTTTGCAGATTATATTATCTATCTAGCTTTAACTGAATAAAACTTCACAGTAATGGACAGGTAGCCTAAAGAGTTTTCCCCAAATTAATCATAATTAAAAGTGTTGATACAAGCATAAGCAAACAAGAAATGCCAGAATCAATACTTCTACTTGCTGCATTTATCAGGAAGATTGTTGAAATATGGATTAAAAGATGATAATACTTGGTTCCAGCTTTCAGGGAACTCAGAATCTAGTAGGGGAAACAAACTTGTAAAGCAGTGTGCGAACAGTACCTGTAAAAGCTTGTTTAAGATTGGGCAAGGGTGAGAAAGTGTAGAGGAGGTGGGTATTAAGTTACCAGAATAGGGGAGGTGATAATTAGGACTTCTTGAGCTTTTTTTTTTAAACATCTTTATTGGAGTATAATTACTTTACAATGGTGTGTTAGTTTCTGCTTTATAACAAAGTGAATCAGTTATACATATACATATGTCCCATATCTCTTCCCTCTTGCTTCTCCCTCCCTCCCACCCTCCCTATCCCACCCCTCTAGGTGGTCACAAAGCACCGAGCTGATCTCCCTGTCTTAAGCTGGCTTTTGATGGAGTTCATCTGGCAGATTGAGGCATGAGGGTGGGGAGAGATGATCACACTTTCAACTTAGAAATATCAGGTTTTGGGCAGTGTGGATAATGGGTTGGAGAGGGGCAAAGACAGGTAGCAAGAGTGATTAGGTATCTATTGCCATACTCACCCTGTACTCTGCTATCTTTAAATCTTGGATTTGGAAACTTAGTTTTGACCAAAATTCCCCCTCCTTTGATCTCTGACTTCTTTACTCATTTGAGTGTGTTTTCATCATCATCAAGGCCTGCAATCCCATGCCTTGTTTTTATATGTCCTATTTTTAACTTTCACCAGCACTCTCAGTTCCCTTTATCCTTCTGACCTATCAGTCTACCTTCCTGGTTGAATGTTTTCTCTGTGCGTACTCTCAAACTGCCAAGCATCATTAGGGAGAGTTGTACAAACTTGTAGATGGATGCTTGTACCAATGCATGATTGCTAACTTCCACTGAACCTTTACAACTACCTAAAATGCTTCTGCTTCTTCCTAATTAACTCTTTTTCACACACTCTGCAGAGCCTACTGCAAAATTTTGCCACTCTCCTAAGATGCCTGCCTTATTCTCATATACTCTTATTTTTAGCCTTTGATACTTTTTCTCTGCAGAGAAACTATGAATCATCAAGCTATATGGAGGGAGCTCCTTCAATAAAATTCTCTTATTTCTACCTCTTATCCTTCTCCACACTCCTCCCCCAAATACTGCCAAATATTTCAAAGGAAGTGTCCTAGGTGTTCTCTTCTGATTTGAGCTACTGCTTTCTTAATCTTGGCTGCATATTGGCATCACCTGGAGAGTTTAAGCATCCACTGATGCCTAGATCACAACCCCAGAGCATGGACCGGGCATTGGGGTGCTCAGAAGTTCCCACAGGTGATTCTAATCTGTGGCCAAGGTTGAGAATGTAAGTATTATCCTCTGAGAACTTGGTCTGCCAGTCTCTATCCTCTGCCTACAGATACATTACGTTTCTCATCTTCTGGGCAGCAACCATTTCTTGTTCATTTTTATATTTTTATGGTCTACGTTCCTGGCAACATAGTGGATTCTCAAATACTCTTGTTAAATGAATAAAGTAATCAAATAAACTGCATATAGTTCTTTTGTGACTCCTCCTCCCCAACCTAAATTTCCAACTACAGATTTCCAGTGCTAAGCCTGTTGTAGTTTACTCTTTCTGAAAGTTACTTTTCTTTTTGGGTTTCCTATAACTTTAAGTTGAATTATATGCACCAAGTCACCTAAGCTAGAAATCTGATCCCCTTTGATTATTTCCTCTTATTTCCCATGTCTCATTGATCGAGTCCTGGCAATTTTTTTCTTCTGAACTGTTTCTTGTCTTTATCCTCTTTTTTAAAAAATTGAGGTATAATTGACATTTAACATTATATTAGTTTTTTTTTTTTTTTTTTTTTGCAGTACGCGGGCTTCTCACTGTTGTGGCCTCTCCCATTGCGGAGCACAGGCTCCGGACGCGCAGGCTCAGCGGCCATGGCTCACGGGCCCAGCCGCTCCGCGGCATGTGGGATCCTCCCAGACCGGGGCACGAACCCGCGTCCCCTGCATCGGCAGGCGGACTCTCAACCACTGCGCCACCAGGGAAGCCCTATATTAGTTTTAAGTGTACGATGTAAAGATTTGCTGTTTGTATACATGTGAAATGATCACCATGATTATTCTAGTTAACATTAGTCACCTTAGGTAGTTAAAAAAATTTTTTTTCTTGTGATGAGAACTTCTAAGATCTACTCTCTTAGCAACTTTCAAATATTGAATACAGCATTAGTAACTATAGTCACCAGACTGTATATTACATCCCCAGGACGTGTTTATTTTATCACTGAAGGTTTATATATTTTGACTCCCGTCACCTATTTCTTCTTGTCTCTTTCCCCCTCTGGCAACCACCAATCAGTTCTTTGTATCTATGAGCTAGTTTCTTTTGTTTTTATTTCTGTTTAGATTCCATATATAAGTGAGATCATATACTATTTGTCTTTGTCTGACTTACTTCACTTAGCATAATACCCTCATGATCCATCCATGTTGTTGGAAATGGCAAGATTTCATTCTTTTTATGGCTACATAATAGTCCATTGTGTATATATACCACATTTTCTTTATCCTTTCATCCATTTGATGGACACTTAGGTGGTTTCTATATCTTGGCTATGGTAAATAATGCTGTAATGAACATGGGGGTGCAGATATCTTTTTGAGTTAGTGTTTTTCTTTTCTTCAGATAAATACTGAGAGGTGGAATTGCTAGGTCATATGGTAATTCTATTTTTGTTTTTGAGGAATCGCCTTACTGCTTTCCATAGTGACTGCACCAATTTACATTCCTACTAACAGTGCATGTCCCTTTTTTCCACGTCCTCACCAATACCTGCTATTTGTTGTCTTTTTGATAATAGCCATTCTGACATGTGTGAGGTAATATTTCACTGTGATTTTGATTTGAATTTCCCTGATGATTAGTGATGTTGAGCATCTTTTCATGTACCTGATGGCCATCTTTATGTCTTCTTTGGAAAAATGTCTATTCAGATCTTCAGCCCATTTAAAAAATTGGATTTTCTTTTTTTTTGCTGTTGAGTAGTATGAATTCTTTATATATTTCAGATATTACCCCCTCATCAGATATATTACATGAAAGTATTTTCTCCCACTCAGTAGGTTGCCTTTTCACGTTGTTGGTGTGGTGGTTTCCTTTGCTGTGCAAATGATTTTTCCTTTTATGTAGTTCCACTTGTTTATTTTTGCTTTTGTTGCTTTTGCTTTTGGTGTCAGATTAAAAAAAAAATCTCTGGGTATATGCCCAGTAGTGGGACTGCTGGGTCATATGGTAGTTCTATTTTTAGTTTTTTATGGAACCTCCATACTGTTCTCCATAGTGGCTATATCAGTTTACATTCCCACCAACAGTGCAAGAGGGTTCCCTTTTCTCCACACCCTCTCCAGCATTTATTGTTTGTAGATTTTTTGATGATTCAAAGAGTCATGTACCACAATGTTCATTGAAGCTCTATTTACAATAGCCAGGATATGGAAGCAACCTAAGTGTCCATTGACAGATGAATGGATAAAGAAGATGTGACACATATATACAATGGAATATTACTCAGCCATAAAAAGAAATGAAATTGAGTTATCTGTAGTGAGGTGGATGGACCTAGAGACTGGTAGTGAGGTGGATGGACCTAGAGACTGTCATAGAATGAAGTAAGTCAGAAAGAGAAAAACAAATACTGTATGCTACACACATATATGGAATCTAAAAAAAAGAAGATTCTGGAGAACCTAGGGGCAAGACAGGAGTAAAGACGCAGATGTAGAGAATGGACTTGAGGACATGGGGAGGGGAAAGGGTAAGCTGGGATGAAGTGAGAGAGTGGCATGGACATATATACACTACCAAATGTAAAATAGATAGTTAGTGGGAAGCAGCCGCATAGCACAGGGAGATCAGCTCAGTGCTTTGTGTCCACCTAGAGGGGTGGGATAGGAAGGGTGGGAGGGAGACACAAGAGGGAGGAGATACGGGGATATATGTATATGTACAGCTGATTATAAAGCAGAAACTAGCACACCATTGTAAAGCAATTATACTCCAATAAAGATGTTAAAAAATAACTTTTAAAAAATTAAAAAATCTCCAAGACTTACCTCAAAGAACTTACCACCTATGTGTTCTTGTTGGAGTTTTATGATTTCAGGCCTTATGTTCAAGTCTTTAATCGATTTTGAGTAAATTTTTGTATGTAGTATAAGATAATGGTCCAATTTCATTCTTTTGCATGTGACTGTCCAATTTTCCCATTACCATTTATTGAAAGAGACCATCTTTTCTCCATTGTATATTCTTGCTTCCTTTGTCATAAATTGACCATATAAATGTAGATTTATTTCTGGGTGGTCTGTTCTGTTTTATTGATCTAGGTGTCTGTTTTTATGCCAATACTACACTTAATTATTTTAGCCCTGTAATATAGTTTCAAATCAGAGAGCATGATGCCTCTAGCTTTGTTCTTCTTTCTCAAGATTGCTTTGGCTGTTCAGGGTCTTTTATGGTTCCATACAAATTTTAGGATTGTTTGTTTTATTTATGTGAAAAATGTCGTTGGAATTTTTATAGGGATTGTGTTGAATCTGTAGGTTGCTTTGGGTAGAATGGACATTTTAATGATATTCATTCTTCCAATTCATGAGCATGACATATCTTTCCATTTATTTGTTCCTTCAGTTTTTTCCACTAATGTTTTGTAGTTTTAAATATACAGGTCTTTCACCTCCTTGATTAAGTTTGTTCCTAGGAATTTTATTATTTTCAATGCTTTTTTCATTTATCTTTCTGATAGTTCATTATTACTGCATATAAACAAAACAGATTTTTGTATATTGATTTTGTATCATGCAACTTTACTGACTTTATTAGTTCTAACAATTTGTTTTGGTGAAGTCTTTAGGGTTTTCTGTATCATGTGATCTGCAAATAGTGATAGTTTCCTTCTTCCTTTCTAACTTGGATGCCTTTTATTTCTCTCTTCTTGCCAAATTTCTCTGGCTAGGACTTCTAATACTATGTTGAATAAAGTGGAAAGAGTTGGCATCCTTGTCTTGTTCCTGATCTTAAGGGAAATGCTTTTAGCTTTTCATCTTTGAGTATGATGTTAGCTGTGGGCTTCTCATATATGGCCTTTGTTGTGTTGAGGTTTTTTAAAATAAGAAATGGGTGTTGGATATTGTCAAATGCTTTCTCTGCATCTATTGAGATGATCATATGATTTTTATCCTTCATTTTGTTAATGTGGTATATCATGTTGATTGATTTGTGGATATTGAACCATCCTTGCATCCCTGAATAAATCCCACTTGGTCATGGTATATGATCTTTTTAATATATTGTTGAACTCAGTTTGCTAAGATTATATTGAGGATTTTTGCATCTATGTTCACTAGGTATATTGGCTTCTAATTTTCTTTTCTTGTGGTATCCTTGTTGCGAGGTTTTTGATTACTGATTCAATCTCCTTCTAGTAATTAGTCAGTTCAGATTTTCTGTTTCTTCCTGATTCAGTATTGGTAGGTTGCATGTTTCTAGGAATGTGTCCATTTCTTCTAGGTTGTCAAATTTGTTGGCTTATAATTGTTCATAGTGCTCTTTTATGATCCTGTGTATTTCTGTGATATCAGTTGTAATAGCTCTTCTTTCATTTCTGATTTTTTTATTGAGTCCTCTCTTTTGCTTGGTGAGTCTAGCTAAAGGTTTGTGAATTTTATCTTTTCAAAGAACCAACTCTTAGGTTCATTGATCTTTTCTATTGTCTTTTTAGTCTCTATTTTATTTACTTCTGCTCTAATGTTTGTATTTCTTTCTTTTTACTAACTTTGTGCTTCATTTGTTCTTCTTTTTCTGGTTCCTTTAAGTGTAAAGACGGAGTGTTTATTTGAGATTTTTCTTGTTCTTGAGATAGGCCTGTATCACTGTGAACTTACTTCTTAGAACTGCTTTTGCTGCATCCCATAGATTTTGGAATGCTATATTTCTATTTTCATTTGTCTCAAGGTATTTTTAATTTTCCCTTTGATTTCTTTGTTGACCCATTTGTTGTTCAGTAGCATGTTGTTTAATCTCCACATATTTGTGATTTTCTAGTTTTCTTCTTGTAATTAATTTCTAGTATATTATTGTGGTTGGAAAAGATGCTTGATATGATTTCAATCTTAAATTTAAGATTTGTTTTGTGCTCTAACATATGATCTGTCATGGAGAATCTTCCATGTGCACTTGAGAAGAATGTATATTGTTTCAGGGTAGAATGTTCTGTATGTCTATTATGTACATCTGGTCTAACATGTTATTTAAGGCTGATGTTTTTTAATTTTCAGTCTGGATGATCTATCCATTCATGTAAATGGGGTACTAAAGTCCCCTACCATTGTACTGCAGTCTATTTCTCTCTTTAGGTCTATTAATATTTGTTTTATATATTTAGGTGCTCCTACGTTGGGTGCATAAATGTTGACAAATGTTGTATCTTCTTTTTGGATTGACTTCTTTATCATTATGTAATGTTCTTTGTCTCTTATTAGAGTCTTTGTTTTAAGGTCTATTTTGTCTAATATAAGTATGCTACTCTTTCTTTGGTTTTAATTTTCATAGAATATCTTTTTTCATCTTTTCATTTTCAGGCTGTGTGTGTCCTGACATCTGAAGTGAGTCTCTTGTAGGCAGCATGTATGGGTCTTGTTTTTCCTGCGTTTTTTTTTTTTTTACCCATTTATCCACTCTATGTCTTTTGATTGGAGAATTAAGTAATTTACATTTAAAGAAATTATTGAAAGGTATGTACTTATTGCCATTTTGTTAATTGTTTTCTGGTTGTTTTGTACTTCCTCTCTGTTCCTTTCTTCTTTGCTCTCTTCTTTTGTGGTTTCATGAGTTTTTAGTGGTATACTTATATTTCTTTCTCTATCTCTTTTGTGTATCTACTATATGATTTTGCTTTGTGGTTATCATGAGGCTTACATATAACAACTTATACCTATAACAGTCTTTCTTAAGTCAGTAACTTAAATTTGATTGCATCTAAAGTTCTCCATTTTTACTCTACTATTTCCCCATTTTATGTTTTTTTTTAAATTTTAAACATTTTATTATGAAAATTTCAATCACACACATACTTAGTGAGAGCAGTATAATAAATTCCCATATTCCATCACCCAGTGTCAATAATTATCATTTTAACAATCTTTCAACTTTTTTCAAAAATAAGAACTACTTGAGTCATATCTTACAGATATCCTATTCAGTTCCTTGCCTAGTCATTTCTATTCCTTATAGACTTTAAGACACCTCATGTTAATTTCCATAGATTTTCTTATCTCTTACTTCCCTGAGAAGGTAGGCTATTCAGTTTGAGATCTGTCATTTTCCCTTCTCTACACTTCAAAATATCTCAGAATTCTGTTCTTCTTTTTTTCTCTATCATTTTTAAAATTTTATTTATTTCTTTATGCAAATTTTTTTATATTTCTTTATGCAATTGATGACTAATAAGATTACTCTTATTAGTCATCAATTTTATTAGTCATCAATTTTATACACATCAGTATATATATGTCAATCCCAATCACCCAATTCATCACACCACCCCCCTCACCGCCCTGCTGCCTTCCCCCCTTGGTGTCCTTATGTTTGTTCTCTACATTTGTGTCTCAATTTCTGCCCTGCAGACCGGTTCATCTGTACCATTTTTCTAGATTCCACATACATGTGTTAATATATGATATGTGTTTTTCTCTTTCTGACTTACTTCACTCTGTATGACAGTCTCTAGATCCATCCATGTCTGAACAAATGACCCAGTTTTGTTCCTTCTTATGGCTGAGTAATATTCCATTGTATATATGTACCACATCTTCTTTATCCATTCATCTGTTGATGGGCATTCAGGTTGCTTCCATGACCCGGCTATTGTAAATAGTGCTGCAATGAACATTGGGGTGCATGTGTCTTTTTGAATTATGGTTTTCTCGGGGTATATGCCCAGTAGTGGGATTGCTGGATAATATGGTAATTCTATTTTTAGTTTTTTAAGGAACCTCCATACTGTTCTCCATAGTGGCTGTATCAATTTACATTCCCACCAACACTGCAAGAGGGTTCCCTTTTTTCCACACCCTCTCCAGCATTTGTTGTTTGTAGGTATTCTGGTGATGCCCATACTAACTGCTGTGAGGTGATACCTCATAGTTTTGATTTGCATTTCTCTAATAATTAGTGATGTTGAGCAGCTTTTCATGTGCTTCTTGGCCATCTGTATGTTTTCTTTGGAGAAATGTCTATTTAGATCTTCTGCCCATTTTTGGATTGGGTTGTTTGTTTTTTTAATATTGAGCTGCATGAGCTGTTTATATATTTTGGAGATTAATCCTTTGTCCATGGATTCATTTGCAAATATTTTCTCCTATTCTGAGTGTAGTCTTTTCGTCTTGTTTATGGTTTCCTTTGCTGTGCAAAAGTTTTGAAGTTTCATTAGGTCCCATTTGTTTATTTTTGTTTTTATTTCCATTACTCTAGGAAGTGGATCAAAAAAGATCTTGCTGTGATATATGTCAGAGTGTTCTTTCTATGTTTTCCTCTAAGAGTTTTATAGTGTCTGGTCTTACATTTAGATCTCTAATTCATTTTGAGTTTATTTATGTGTATGGTGTTAGGGAGTGTTCTAATTTCATTCTTTTACATGTAGCTGTCCAGTTTTCCCAGCACCACTTACTGAAGAGACTGTCTTTTCTCCATTGTATATCCTTGCGTCCTTTGTCATAGATTAGTTGACTGTAGGTGCGTGGGTTTATCTCTGGGCTTTCTATCCTGTTCCATTGATGTATATTTCTGTTTTTGTGCCAGTACCTTATTGTCTTAATTACTGTAGCTTTGTGGTATAGTCTGAAGTCAGGGAGTCTGATTCCTCCAGCTCTGCTGTTTTCCCTCAAGACTGCTTTGGCTATTCGGGGTCTTTTTTGTCTCCATACAAATTTTAAGATTTGTTGTTCTACTTCTGTAAAAAATGCCATTGGTAATTTGATAGGGATTGCATTGAATCTGTAGATTGCTTTGGGTAGTATAGTCATTTCCACAATATTGATTCTTCTAATCCAAGAACATGGTATGTCTCTCCATCTGTTGGTATCATCTTTCATTTCTTTCATCAGTGTCTTATAGTTTTCTGCATACAGGCCTATTGTCTCCCTAGGTAGGTTTATTCCTAGGTATTTTATTCTTTTTGTTGCAACTGTAAATGGGAGTGTTTCCTTAATTTCTCTTTCAGATTTTTCATCATTAGTGTATAGGAATGCTAGAGATTTCTGTGTGTTAATTTTATATCCTGCAACTTTACCAAATTCGTTGATTAGCTCTAGTCGTTTTCTGGTGGCATCTTTAGGATTCTCTATGTATAGTATCCTGTCTTCTGCAAACAGTGACAGTTTTACTTCTTCTTCTCCAATTTGTATTCCTTTTATTTCTTTCTCTTCTCTGATTTCCATGTCTAGGACTTCCAAAACTATGTTGAATAATAGTGGTGAGAGTGGGCATCCTTGTCTTGTTCCTGATCTTAGAGGAAATGCTTTCAGTTTTTCACCATTGAGAATGATGTTTGCTGTGGGTTTGTCATATAAGGCCTTTATTATGTTGAGGTAGGTTCCCTCTATCCCCACTTTCTAGAGAGTTTTTATCATAAATGGGTGTTGAATTTTGTCAAAAGCTTTTTCTGCATCTGTTGAGATGATCATATGGTTTTTGTTCTTCAATTTGTTAATATGGTGTATCACATTGATTGATTTGCATATTTTGAAGAATCCTTGCATAGCTGGGATAAATCCCATTTGATCATGGTGTATGATCCTTTTAATGTGTTGTTGGATTCTGTTTGCTAGTATTTTGTTGAGGATTTTTGAATCTATATTCATCAGTGATATTGGTCTGTAATTTACTTGTTTTGTAGTATCTTTGTGTGGTTTTGGTATCATGGGATGGTGGCCTCATAGAATGAGTTTGGGAGTGTTCCTTCCTCTGCAATTTTTGGGAAGACTTTGAGAAACATGGGTGTTAGCTCTTCTCTAAATATTTGATAGAATTCACTTGTGAAGCCATCTAGTCCTGGACTTATGTGTGTTGGAAGATTTTTAATCATAGTTTCAACTTCATTACTTGTGATTGCTCTGTTCATATTTTCTGTTTCTTCCTGGTTCAGTCTTGGAAGGTTATACGTTTCTAAGAATTTGTCCATTTCTTCCAGGTTGTCCATTTAATTGGCATAGAGTTGCTGGTAGTAGTCTCTTAGGAGGCTTTGTATTTCTGCGGTCTCTGTTGTAACTTCTTTTTCTTTTCTAATTTTATTGATTTGAGTCCTCTCCCTCTTTTTCTTGATGAGTCTGGCTAATGGTTTATCAATTTTGTTTATCTTCTCAAAGAGCCAGCTTTTAGTTTTATTGATCTTTGGTGTTGTTTTCTTTGTTTCTATTTCATTTATTTCTGCTCTGATCTTTATGATTTCTTTCCTTCTACTAACTTTGGGTTTTGTTTGTGCTTCTTCCTCTAGTTCCTTTAGGTGTAACGTTAGATTGTTTATTTGAGATTTTTCTTGTTTCTTGAGGTAGGCTTGTATAGCTATAAACTTCCCTTTTAGATGCTTTTGCTGCACCCCATAGGTTTTGGATCATCGTGTTTTCATTGTCATTTGTCTCTAGGTATTTTTTGATTTCCTCTTTGAATTCTTCAGTGATCTCTTGGTTATTTAGTAACGTATTGTTTAGCCTCCATGTGTTTGTGTATTTTATGTTTTTTTTCCCTGTAATTCATTTCTAATCTCGTAGCGTTGTGGTCAGAAAAGATGCTTGATATGATTTCAATTTTCTTAAATTTATTGAGGCTTGATTTGTGACCCAAGATGTGATCTGTCCTGGAGAATGTTCCATGTACACTTGAGAAGAAAGTATAAAATGCTGTTTTTGGATGGAATATCCTATAAATATCAATTAAATCTATCTGGTCTATTGTGTGATTTAAACCTTCTGTTTCCTTATTTATTTTCACTTTGGATGATCTGTCCATTGGTGTAAGTGAGGTGTTAAAGTCCCCCACTATTTTTGTGTTACTGTCGATTTCCTCCTTTATAGATGTTAGCAGTTGCCTTATGTATTGAGGTGCTCCTATGTTGGGTGCATATATATTTATAATTGTTATATCTTCTTTTTGGATTGATCCCTTGATCATTATGTCATGTCCTTTCTTGTCTCTTGTAACAATCTTTATTTTAAAGTCTATTTTATCTGATATGAGTATTGCTACTCCAGCTTTCTTTTGATTTCCATTTGCCTGGAGTATCTTTTTCCATCCCCTGACTTTCAGTCTGTATGTGTCGCTAGGTCTAAAGTGGTGTCTCTTGTAGACAGCATATATAAGGGTCTTGTTTTTGTATCCATTCAGCAAGCCTGTGTCCTTTGGGTGGAGCATTTAATCCATTCACATTTAAGGCAATTATCGATATGTATGTTCCTATGACCATTTTCTTAATTGCTTTGGGTTTGTCTGTGTAGGCCCTTTTCTTCTCTTGTGTTTCCCACTTAGAGAAATTCCTTTGCATTTGTTCTAGAGCTGGTTCGGTGGTGCTGAATTCTCTTAGCTTTTGCTTCTCTGTAAAACTTTTTATTTCTCCATCGAATCTGAATGGGATCCTTGCCGGGTAGAGTAATCTTGGTTGTAGGTTGTTCCCTTTCATCACTTTAAGTATATCATGCCACTCCCTTCTGGCTTGTACAGTTTCTGCTGAGAAATCAGCTGTTAACCTTATGGGAGTTCCCTTGTATGTTATTTGTCGTTTTTCCCTTGTTACTTTCAATAATTTTTCTTTGTCTTTAATTTTTGCCAATCTGATTACTATGAGTTTCGGCATGTTTCTCCTTGGGTTTATCCTGTATAGGACTCTCTGCACTTCCTGGAGTTGGGTGGCTATTTCCTTTCCCATGTTAAGGAAGTTTTCGAGTATAATCTCTGGAAATATTTTCTTAGGTGCTTTCTATGTCTCTTCTCCTTCTGGGACCCCTATAATACGAATGTTGTTATGTTTCATGTTGTCCCAGAGGTCTCTTAGGCGGTCTTCATTTCTTTTCATTCTTTTTTCTTTATTCTGTTCTGTAGCAGTGAATTCCACCATTCTGTCTTCCAGGTCACTTATCCGTTCTTCTGCCTCAGTTATTCTGCTATTAATTCCTTCTAGTATAGTTTTCATTTCAGTTATTGTATTGTTCATCTCTGTTTGTTTGTTCTTTAATTCTTCTAAGTCTTTGTTAAACATTTCTTGCATCTTCTCGATCTTTGCCTCCATTCTTTTTCCAAGGTCCTGGATCATCTTCACTATCATTATTCTGAATTCTTTTTCTGGAAGGTTTCCTATCTCCACTTCATGTAGTTGTTTTTCTTGGGTTTTATCTTGTTCCTTCATCTGGTACTTAGCCCTCTGCTTTTTCATCTTGTCTGACTTTCTGTGAATGTGGTTTTTGTTCCACAGGCTGCAGGATTGTAGTTCTTCTTGCTTCTGCTGTCTGCCCTCTGGTGGATCTAAGGGGCTTGTGCAAGTTTCATGACGGGAGGGGCTGGTGGTGGGTAGAGCTGGCTGTTGCTCTAGTGGGCAGAGCTTAGTAAAACTTTAATCCGCTTGACTGCTGATGGGTGGGACTGGGTTCCCTCCTTGTTGGTTGTTTGGCCTGAGGCAACCCAACTCTGCAGCCTACCGAGGCTCTTTGGTGGGGCTAATGATGGACTCTGGGAGGGCTCACACCAAGGAGTACTTCCCAGAACTTCTGCTGCTAGTGTCTTTGTCCTCACGGTGAGCCTCAGCCGCCCCCCACCTCTGCAGGAGACCCTCCAACACTAGCAGGTAGGTCTGATTCAGTCTCCCCTTGGGTCATTGCTCCCTCCCCTGGGTCCTGATGCGCACACTACTTTGTGTGTGCCCTCCAAGGGTGGAGTCTCTGTTTCCCCAAGTTCTGTCAGAGTCCTGCAATCAAATCCCCCTAGCCTTCAAAGTCTGATTCTCTAGGAATTCCTCCTCCTGTTGCCGGACCCCGAGGTTCGGAAGCCTGACATGGGGCTCAGAACCTTCACTCCAGTGGGTAGACTTCTGTGGTATAAGTGTTCTCCAGTTTATGAGTCATGCATCCAGCAGTTATGGGATTTGACTTTACTGTGATTGTGCCCCTCCTACCATCTCATTGTGGCTTCTCCTTTGTCTTTGGATGTGGGGAATCTTTTTTGGTGAGTTCTAGTGTCTTCCTGTCGATGACTGGTCAGCAGTTAGTTGTGATTCTGGTGTTCTCACAAGAAGGTGTGAGAGAACATCCTTCCCCATTTTATGTTTTGGATGTCAAATTTCCATATTTTTATTTTGTGTCTCCCTTAACTAATTATTTTAGTTATAGTTATTTTTCTTTTACTACTTTTGTCTTTTAATCTTCATACTAAATTTATAAATAATTAATCCACTACTTTACTGTGTATTTACCTTTCTATTGAGATTTATTCTTTCATGTTACTAATTAGTACCCTTTCTTTTCAGCTTAAAAAGGTCCCTTTAACATTTCATGTGAATTGCATTTAGTGATGATAGACTTTTTTAGCTTTCCCTTGTCTGATAAACTCTTTCTCTCTCCTTATCAATTATCATTCTGAATGATAATTTAGCTGGGTAGAGTATTCTTTTTTTTTTTTTTCGGTATGCAGGCCTCTCACTGTTGTGGCCTCTCCCGTTGCGGAGCACAGGCTCTGTACGGGCAAGTTCAGCGGCCATGGCTCACGGGTCCAGCCGCTCCGCGGCATGTGGGATCTTCCCACACCGGGTCATGAACCTGTGTCCCCTGCATCAGCAGGCAGACTCTCAACCACTGTGCAACCAGGGAAGCCCTGAGTAGAGTATTCTTGGTTGTTAGTTTTTCCTTTCAGCACTTTGAATGTATTATGCCACCCTGTTTGGCCTGCATAGTTTATACTGAAAAGTTTAATACTGCTCATAGTCTTATGGGGGTTACCTTGTGGGTAACAAGTTATTTTTATACTGCTGTTTTTAAGATTCTCTCCTTGTCTTTAACTTTTAACATTTTAATTATAATGCCCCTTTGTGTGGGTCTCTTTGGATTCATCTTATTTAGAACTCTCTGGGTTTCCTAGGTCTGGATATCTGGTTCCTTCCCCAGGTTATGGAAGTTTTCAGTCATTATTTCTTCCAATAATTTTTTCTGCCCTTTTCTCTCTTCTTCTTCTTTTGGAACCCCTATGTGAGTGTTTATCTGCTTGATGTTGTCCCATTAGTTTCTTAAGCTATCTTCACCTTTATTCATTCTTTTTTCTTTCTTTTTATATTTTAACATTTTTATTGGAGTATAATTGCTTTACAATGTTGTGTAAGCTTCTGCTGTATAACAAAGTAAATAAGTTACATGTATACATATATCCCCATATTCCCTCCCTCCTGTGCTTCACTCCCACCCTCCCTATCCCACCCCTCTAGATGGTCACAAAGCACCAGGCTGATCTCCCTGTGCTATGCAGCTGCTTCCTACTAGCTATCTATTTTACATTTGGTAGTGTATATACATCAATGCCACTCTCTCACTTCATCCCAGCTTACCCTTCCCCCCCCATGTCCTCAACTCCATTTTCTATTTCTGCATCTTTATTCCTGTCCTACCCCTAAGTTCATCAGAACCATTTATTTTTAGATTCCATATATATGTGTTAGCATATGGTATTTGTTTTTCTCCTTCTGATTTACTTCACTGTGTATGACAGATTGTAGGTCCATCCACTTCACTATAAATAACTCAATTTCGTTTCTTTTTATTGCCAAGTAATATTCCATTGTATATATGTGCCACATCTTTATGCATTCATCTGTCGATGGACACTTAGGTTGCTTCCATGACCTGGTGATTGTAAATAGAGCTGCAGTGAACATTGTGGTATATGACTCTTTTTGAATTATGGTTTTCTCAGGGTATATGCCCAGTAGTGGGATTGCTGGGTTGTATGGTAGTTAAATTTTTAGTTTTTTAAGGAACCTCCATAATGTTTTCCGTAGTGGCAGTATCAATTTGCATTCCCAACAACAGTGCAAGAGGGTTCCTTTTTCTCCACACCCTCTCCAGCATTTATTGTTTGTAGATTTTTTGATGATGGCCATTCTGACCAGTGTGAGGTGATATCTCATTGTAGTTTTGATTTGCATTTCTCTAATGATTAGTGCTGTTGAGCATCCTTTCACGTGTTTGTTGGCAATCTGTCTATCTTCTTTGGAGAAATGTCTGTTTAGGTCTTCTGCCCATTTTTGGATGGGCAATATAGTCATTTTGCTTTTTTGATACTGTGCTGTATAAGCTGCTTTTATTTTTTGGAGATTAATCCTTTGTCAGTTGCTTTGTTTGCAAATATTTTCTCCCATTCTGTGGGTTGTCTTTTCATCTTTTTTATGGTTTCCTTTGCTGTGCAAAGGCTTTTAAGTTTCCTTAGGTCCCATTTGTTTGTTTTTGTTTTTATTTCCATTACTCTAGGAGGTGGAGCAAAAAAGATCTTGCTGTGATTTATGTCGAAGAGTGTTCTGCCTATGTTTTCCTCTAAGAGTTTGATAGTTTCTGGCCTTACATTTAGGTCTTTAATCCATTTGGAGCTTATTTTTGTGTATGGTGTTAGGGAGTGTTCTAATTTCATTCTTTTACATGTAGCTGTCCAGTTGTCCCAGAACCACTTATTGAAGAGGCTGTCTTTTCTCCATTGTACATTCTTGCCTCCTTTATCAAAGATAAGGTGACCATATATGCGTGGGTTTATCTCTGGGCTTTCTATCCTGTTCCATTGATATATTTCTGTTTTTGTGCCAGTACCATACTGTCTTGATTACTGTAGCTTTGTAGTATAGTCTGAAGTCAGGGAGCCTGATTCCTCCAGCTCCATTTTTCTTTCTCAAGATTGCTTTGGCTATTCAGGGTATTTTGTGTTTCCATACAAATTGTGAAACTTTTTGTTCTAGTTCTGTGAAAAATGCCAGGGCAGTTTGATAGCGATTGCTTTGAACTGTAGATTGCTTTGGGGAATATAGTCACTTTCACAATGTTGCTTCTTCCAATCCAGGAACATGGTATATCTCTCCATCTGTTTGTCTCATCTTTAATTTCTTTCATCAGTGTCTTATAGTTTAATGCATACAGGTCTTTTGTCTCCTTAGTTAGGTTTACTCCTAGGTTTTTTGTTTTTTTTTTTTTTTGCGGTACGCTGGCCTCTCACTGTTGTGGCCTCTCCCATTGCGGAGCACAGGCTCCGGACAGGCAGGATCAGTGGTCATGGCCCAGCTGCTCTGTGGTATGTGGGATCCTCCCAGACCGGGACAGGAACCCATGTCCCCTGCATCGGCAGGTGGACTCTCAACCACTGCGCCACCAGGGAAGCCCTCCCAGACCGGGACAGGAACCCATGTCCCCTGCATCGGCAGGTGGACTCTCAACCACTGCGCCACCAGGGAAGCCCTCTCCTAGGTATTTTATTCTTCTTGTTGCAATGGTAAATGGGAGTGTTTCCTTAATTTCTCTTACTGATTTTTCATTGTTAGTGTATAGGAATGCAAGAGATTTCTGTGCGTTAATTTTGTATCCTGCTGCTTTACCAGATTCATTGATTAACTCTTGTAGTTTTCTGGTAGCATCTTTTGGATTCTCTATGTATACTATCATGTCATCTGCAAAGAGTGACAGTTTAATTTCTTCTTTTCAGATGTGGATTCCATTTATTTCTTTTTCTTCTCTGATTGCTGTGGCTAAAACTTCCAAAACTATGTTGAATAATAGTGGTGAGAGTGGGAAACCTTGTCTTTTTCCTTATCTTAGAGGAAATGGTTTCAGTTTTTCACCACTGAGAATAGTGTTGTCTGAGGTTTGTCATATTTGGCCTTTATTATGTCTCCACTTTCTGGAGAGTTTTTATCATAAATGGGTGTCGAATTTTGTCACAAACTTTTTCTGCATCTATTGATATAATCATATGGTTTTTATTCTTCAATTTGTTAATATGGTGTATCACATTGATTGATTTTCATATATTGAAGAATCCCTTGCATTCCTGGGATAAACCCCACTTGATCATGGTGTATGATCCTTTTAATGTGCTGTTGGATTCTGTTTGGTAGTATTTTGTTGAGAATTTTTGTATTTATGTTCATCAGTGATATTGACCTGTAGTTTTCTGTTTTTGTGACATCTTTGTCTTGCTTTGGTATCATGGTGATGGTACCCTTGTAGAATGAGTTTGGGAGTGTTCCTCCCTCTGCTATATTTTGGAAGAGTTTGAGAGGATAGGTGTTAGCTCTTTACTAAATGTTTAATAGAATTCACCTGTGAAGCCATCTGGTCCTGGGCTTTTGTTTGTTGGAAGATTTTTAATCACAGTTTCAATTTCAGTGCTTGTGATTGCTCTGCTCATATTTTCTGTTTCTTCCTGTTTCAGTCTTGGAAGGTTATACGTTTCTAAGAATTTGTCCATTTCTTCTAGGTTGTCCATTTTATTGGCGTATATTTGCTTGTATTAATCTCTCATGATCCTTCGTATTTCTGCAATGTCGGTTTTACTTCTCCTTTTTCATTTCTAATTCTGTTTTTTGAGTCTTCTTTTTTTTCTTGATGAGTCTGGCTAATGGTTTATGAATTTTGTTTATCTTCTCAAAGAACCAGCTTTTAGTTTTATTGGTCTTTGGTATTTTTCTCTTCATTTCTTTTTCCTTTGTTTCTGATCTTATCTTTATGATTTCTTTCCTTCTGTTAACTTTGGTTTTTTTTTTTTTGTTTTTCTTTCTCTAATTGCTTTAGGTGTAAGGTTAAGTTGTTTATTTGAAATGTTTCTTGTTTCTTGATGTAGGAGTGTATTGCTATAAACTTCCCTCTTAGAACTCTTTTTGCTGCATCCCACAGGTTTTGGGTCGTCATGTTTTCATTGTCATTTGTTTCTAGGAATTTTTTCATTTCCTCTTTGATTTCCTCAGTGATCTCTTTGTTATTTAGTAACATTGCTTAACCTCTATGTGTTTGTGTATTTTACGTTTTTTTCCCTGTAATTCATTTCTAATCTCATAGCATTGTGGTCAGAAGAGATGCTTGATAAGATTTCAATTTTCTTAAATTTACTGAGGCTTGATTTGTGACCCACAATATGATCTATCTTGGAGAATGTTCCTTTCACACTTGAGAAGAAAGTATAAAATGCTGTTTTCGGATGGAATGTCCTATAAATATCAATTAAATCTATCTGGTCTATTGTGTGATTTAAACCTTCTGTTTCCTTATTTATTTTCACTTTGGATGATCTGTCCATTGGTGTAAGTGAGGTGTTAAAGTCCCCCACTATTTCTGTGTTACTGTCGATTTCTTCTTTTATAGCTGTTAGCAGTTGCCTTATGTATTGAGGTGCTCCTATGTTGGGTGCATATATATTTATAATTGTTATATCTTCTTTTTGGATTGATCCCTTTATCATTATGTCATGTCCTTTCTTGTTTCTTGTAACATTCTTTATTTTAAAGTCTATTATATCTGATATGAGTATTGCTACTCCAGCTTTCCTTTGATTTCCATTTGCAAGGAATATCTTTTTCCATCCCCTCACTTTCAGTCTGTATGTGTCCCTAGGTCTGAAGTGGGTCTCTTGTAGACAGCATATATATGGGTCTTGTTTTTGTATCCATTCAACCAGTCTGTGCCTTTTGTTTGGAGCATTTAATCCATTTACTTTCAGGTAGTTATCCATATGTATGTTCCTATTACCATTTTCTTAATTGTTTTGGGTTTTTTATGGTAGGTCTTTTCCTTCTCTTGTGTTTCCTGCCTAGAGAAGTTCCTTTCCTTTAGCATTTGCTGTAAAGCTGGTTTGGTGGTGCTGAACTCTCTTAGCTTTTGCTTGTCTGTAAAGGTTTTAATTTCTCTGTCGAATCTGAATGAGATCCCTGCTGCATAGAGTAATCTTAGTTGTAGGATTTTCCCTTTCATCACTTTAAATATGTCCTGCCACTCCCTTCTGGCTTGCAGAGTTTTTGCTGAAAGATCAGCTGTTAACCTTATGGGGATTCCTTTGTATGTTATTTGTTTTTTTTCCCCTTGGTACTTTTATATTTTTTCTTTGTGTTTAATTTTTGGTAGTTTGATTAATATGTGTTTTGGCATGTTCCTCCTTGGGTTTATCCTGTATGGGACTGTCTGCACTTCCTTGACTTGACTGACTATTTCCTTTTCCATATTAGGGAAGTTTTCAAGTATAATCTCTTCAAATATTTTCTCAGTCCCTTTCTTTTTCTCTTCTTCTTCTGAGACCCCTGTAATTCGTTGTTGGTGCGTTTAATATTGTATCAGAAGTCTCTGAGACTTTCCTCAATTCTTTTTATTCTTTTTTCTTTATTCGGCTCTGCAGAAGTTATTTCCACTATTCTATCTTCCAGGTCACTTATCTGTTCTTCTGCCTCAGTTATTCTGCTATTGATTCCCTCTAGAGTATTTTTAATTTCATTTATTGTGTTGTTCATCGTTGTTTGTTTCATCTTTAGTTCTTCTAGGTCCTTGTTAAACTTTTCTTGAATTTTCTCCATTCTGTTTCTGAGATTTTACATCATCTTTACTATCATTGCTCTGAATTTTTTTTCAGGTAGACTGCCTATTTCCTCTTCATTTGTTTGGTGTGGTGGGTTTTTACCTTGTGCCTTCATCTGCTGCATATTCTTGTCTTCTCATTTTGTTTAGCTTACTGCTTTTGGAGTCTCCTTTATCGCAGGCTGCAGGTTCATAGTTCCTGTTATTTTTGGTGTCTGTCCCCAGTGGGTGAGGTTCATTCAGTGGCTTGTGTAGGCTTCCTGGTGCAGTGGATTGATGCCTGGTGTTCTGGTGGTTAGGCCTATATCTTGTCATTCTGGCAGGCAGGGTTTTGTCCAGTGTTGTGTTTTAGTGTGTCTGTGAATTTAGGATGACTTTAGGCAGCCTCTCTGCTAACGGGTGGGGTTGTGTTCCTGTCTTGCTAGTTGTTTGGCATGCGGTGTCTAGCACTGTAGCTTGCTGGCCATTGTGTGGAGCTCAGTCTTAGTGTTGAGACAGAGATATCTGGGAGAGCTTATGCTGATTAATATTATGTGGGGCCATGAGGTCTCTGGTGGTCCAATGTCCTGGACTCGCCTCTAGCACCTCAGAGGCTCAGGTCCGACACCTGGCCAGACCCTGCCAGCCACACGAGCCACATGGCTCAGAAGAAAAGGAAGAAAAACAAACAAACAAACAAATGAACAGATAGAACGCCAAAACAAATGGTAAAAGCAAAACTAAACTGACGTCACACAAAGAAACATACACGTACACAGTCATAAAAAGACACAAAGAAACAAAAAAAAACCCCAAAAAAACCAGACAGACAGAATCCTAGGACAAATGGTAAAAGCAAACCTAAACAGACAAAATCACACAAAGAAACATACACATGCATGCTCACAAAAAGAGAAAAAAGCAAAAAAAAAAAAAAAAAAAAGGAAGAGCAACCAAACCAATAAAAAAAAAAACCACCAGTGATAATAAGCACTAAAAACTAAACTAAGATAAACATAAAACCAAAAACGAATCAGATGCAGAAAGCAAACCCCAAGTCTACAGTTGCTCCCAATGTCCATTGACTCAATTTTGGGAACATTCATTGTCTATTCAGGTATTCCACAGATGCAGGGTTCATCAAGTTGATTGTGGGGATTTAATCCACTGCTCTGGAAGCTTCACAGAGAAATTTCCCTTTCTCTCCTTTGTTTGCACAGCTCCTGGGATTCAGCTTTCGTTTTGACCCCACCTCTGCGTATAGGCCACCTTCAGGTGTCTGTTTCCCACCCAGACAGAAGGGGGTTAACTCAGCAGCTGATTAGGGCTCTCTTGCTCACTCAGGCTGGGGAGAGGGAGGGGTATGGTAGTCATAATTGGAATACGGGGTGAGCCTGCAGAGGCCAGCATGACATTGTAACAGCCTGAGACGCACCGTGTGTTCTCCCGGGGAAGTTGTCCCTGGATCACAGGACCCTGGCAGTGATGTGCTGCACAGGCTCCCAGGGGGCTGTGGGTCATTACCTGCGCTTGCACACAGGATTCTTGGTGGCAGCGGCAGCAGCATTAGCAGTCCATGCCTATCTCTGCGGTCAGAGATGAGAGCTGTGACTCGTGCCCATCTCTGGAGCTCACTTAGGCAGTTCTGTGCTGTCTGTGGGAACACAGAGCAGGAATTCCCTCTCCTCACGCACCCCAAAACAATCGTTTCTTGCTTCTCCAGTAGGTCCAGACTTTTTCCTGGGCTCCCTCCCAGCTAGCTGTGGTGCGCTAGCCCCCTTTAAGCTGTCTTCATGCAGCCAGCCTCAGTCCTCTCCCTGGGGTCTGACCTCCAAAGCCCAAGCCTCAGCTCCCACCCCCGACCTGCCCTGGTGGGTGAACAGAAAAGCCTCTCAGGCTGGTGAGTGCTGGTCGGCACTGATCCTTTGTGTGGGAATCTCTCCACTTTGCCCTCTGCACCCCTGTTGCTGTGCTCTCCTCTGTGGCTCCAAAGCTTTCCCCCCATCTCCCCTGTCCCCACTAGTGGAGGGGCTTCCTAGTGTGTGGAAACTTCCTCCTTCATAGGTCCCTCCCAGAGGTGTGGGTCCCATCCCTATTCATTTGTCTCTGTTTTTTCTTTTTTCTTTTGCCCTACCCAGGTACGTGGGGAGTTTCTTGCGTTTTGGGAAGTCTGAGGTCTTCTGCCAGCATTCAGTAGGTGTTCAGTAGGAGTTGTTCCACATGTAGAGGTATTTTTGATGTATTTGTGGGGAGGAAGGTGATCTCCACATCTTACTTCTCTGCCATCTTGAAGGTCTCCTCTCTTCTTTTTTCTTTCTGATGCTCTGATGGGGTGAGTTCTTCTGATTGGGTGCCTTGTCTTCGAGTTGACTGGTCTTTCCTTCTGTTTCATCTAGCCTGCTGTTTAACCACTCTAGTGTATTTTTCAGTTCAGTTATTGTATTCTTCAACTCTGTGACTTCTGCTTGGTTCTTTCTTGTATTTTCTAATATTTTTTGAAGTCCTCACTGTGTTCATACATTTTTCTACTGAGTTTGGTGAGCATCTTTATGACCATCCTTTGAATGCTTTATCAGATAAATTACTTATCTCTATTTCATTAAAGTTTTTTTTCTGAGGTTTTATTTTGTTGTTTGTTTTGTTGTTTGCTAACTCTTTCTGTTGGTTTCTATGCATTTGATGAAATAACCACCTCTCCCATTCTAGAAATAGTGGCTTCATGTAAGAGATGAACTTTGTCATTCAACCCTGCCCTAGGTGTTGGTTGTCTCTCAAACCTTTGTGATTATCCAAGGAGCCTATTATATTTTAAATAGTTCTCAGTAGTCAAGGGTGTGCCAACACTTGTCAAAGTCCCAGAGGGGAGGATCTCAGTCAGCATGTAGGTTCAGGCTGATTGGAAGCCAGACCCTCAGACAGCAGCTTTTAAAATATGCAAATATACACAGTCCTGTGGGACCACAAGTGTATGCCCCACTGGTCACCAGAACCAGGTAATCTGGAGGTCTCCCCTGGTGGCAGTCATAAAAATCAGGGCTCTAGACAAGTGTATAAGCTCTTTTCTGTGATACCGGTGAAACATAGCGAGGCAGAGGGAGACCACAAAGATGGCATCCTTTGGGCCATGTTCTCTGAGAGTAGCTGCATAGGCCCTTAGGTGTGTGCCAGACCTGAAGCTTGCCCATCTGGCCAAAGCTCCAGGACAATAAAATAGGCCTCTTTCACAAAAAGCCTGGGAATGTCTGTCTGTTGTCTGTGTAGTACCTTGAGGATAGTAGCCTGTCAAGAGTTGTGTCTCTGATTGGTACATATAAGTCCCCTGCCACAAGAAGCAAGCAGTCAAGGGGTGTCACCTGGACAGTATCCTCAAAAACTGGGTACTAGACATAAAAACCAAGGGACCAGATATGTGTAAGATTTCCCCGCTAGGAGATACTAGCACTCTGGTGCATAGCAGAGAGAGAGTGTGAAGATAGCAGTTGCCCTCTGAGGTCTGTGGCAGGGATTACAGTCAGCCCTTACATGTGTGTTTAACTAGAAGCCTGCTTCTAGGCTGCATGTATGATGATTAGCTAATAGGCCTCTTTCACAGAGACTGAACTTTGTTGCCTCTTTCTGTGCTCTGGGGGTGGTATCTGTTTAAGAACTCTTTTTCCGTTTATTACAGTCTTGTGTGACTTGCAAGCAGAAGCTCCACTGGCCACCAGAGCCAGGCCATGTAGAGGTGTCCTGTGTAGAAACTGCAAAAATTGGGGTATATGACAAAGGTATATGTTCCTTTCTGGAAGATACTGGTGATTTGGCGTAAGGCAGAGGGACCGTGCAAAGATTCCATCCACCGGCCTGTATTCCCTGCGAGCACTTCCTTAGGCCACTAGATATGTGTCAAGGCAGAGGCGTGCACCTCAGGCTAAAGCTCCTGGACTAGCAAATAGACTCCTTTCACACACTTGGGGTTGTGTTTCAGTCTGCTGTCTGGACAGTGCACCAGGGTGGTAGCCTTCCTAGAGTCTCTCTGATTGTTACAGTCCCTTCAGGCCCAGGAATACAAACTCCCCTGGCCTCCAGAGTCAGCAATCTAGGGGCATCCCCTGGGCAGTAGCTGTACAAATCAGGCTTGCAGACATGTGTAAAAACTCCCTTCTGGGAGATACTGGTACTCTGGAGCACTGTAGAGGGACAGCGTGAAGATGGTGCCCACTGACTGTAGTGAGGCAGAGGGGGGAGAATAAAGATGGTACCCACTGGAAAAAGAAAAAAAAAGAGATTGTGGTGTCCCCTAGGGGGCTAGAGCAAGGCAGAGGGAGAGTATAAAGATGGCATCACCAGTCTCTGTCCCCAGGAAAGGTTTCAGCAGTCTCCTACATGTGTGAGTTAAATTAGATGCCTGCCTGTCAGGCTAATGCTTTAACATAAGTAGAGTGAGCCTCTTTCACTTTGTTATTGTCTGTCTCTGTGCTGGGCCCTGGGGAGGATGAGTCCTAGCACTCAAGCCTTTTAAAAGCCAATTCTGAGTCTTGTGGGTTCGGTGAATGCAAGCCTCATTGGTTTTCAAAACTAGATATTTTGGGGGCTCATCTCTCAAGTGCAGGTCTTAAAAGCTGGGGTGCTGGATGTGGGGTTCCAACCCTGCGCTCCTCAGCTCTGGGTTTGAATTCCCTCCTGATTCTGGATTGCATGCTGGGGGTGGAGTTTATGGTGAGATTGTGTCCCAGCCTCCCCTACCCATTTCAATGTGTTTTTCTTCTCATTTTCCTGATGTGTAGTCATTGTTCAGCCAGCCTTTAGGGCTTTTTTTTTTTTTAAAGAGGAAATTGTTCCATATGTAGCTGTAGACTGTATGTCCATGGGAGGAGGTGAGTTCATGATCTTCTTATATTGCTGTGTTGAACCGTAACCCATCCTCTTTTTGAAAACATTTTTTAAAAATATTGAAAGAGTTTCAAACTTACAAAAAATGTTGCAGTGACCAATTTTTATATGAATTTCTTTCTGGACTTAGAAGTTCTAAGATCATTCAGATATGGTAAATTTGAAACCCTATCAGTAGGAACACAAATCATGATTATAAATTCTCTTGGGAGACATTTCTCTCCACCCTTTTCAGAGCTTACTCCATGACAGAAAATCTTCCTTGTCATCTTGCTGTGCCAGGGATTGACTTTTTCGCTGAGGGTACAGAACTTCCCAGATCTTTTTATGGGGGGAGGGCATGAGGAGGGGCTCATAGTTTCTAATTTCTGTGTGCACCAAGGGCCCAAATTCTTATCTCCAGCTACCATATGAGTTTAAAGCTACCTTCCTCATCCAACCCCCTTCCCACTCAGGATAGGATCATACTGTGTGCTCAGAGTTCCAGTGTTCAGTTCTTTCTTTATTTCTGACACCTAAGTATTTCTCTCTTTTTTGCAAACTCAAATATGTATTAAAAAATTTTTTTTCACTCTACATAGCATTACTAGCTGTTTGTAATGGAAGAGCTTTCATGTTATCTGGTCTAACTGTATTAGTTAGGAATTGATTGTGTTCAGCTTAAGTTACAGAAACCTGGGTACAGTGACTTACTAAAATAGGGATTCATTTTTTCACCTGCTAAGAAGTTCAGAGGTTGGCAGCTTTCTATGTTTCTATTTTGCTATTTGTAGCATGTAGCTTTCATCCCCATATCTCAGGATGGTTCCTATACTTCTAGGCATTACATATGTCTTAAAGGCAGAAAAAAGATGAAAGGTGAAATCAAAAGGTACTTGCAACTGATTCTGCTTTCTCTTTTTCTTTTTTTAAATCAAGAAAATAGCATTTTCATAAGCGCCACCTAGTAAACTTTTATTTGCATCTCTTTGACCAGACGTGGGTCATTTGATTCCTTCTAAAAGCAATAGAGTTTGATAAATGCAGTGTGCGCTGTTGAAAAATACCCTTTTTTTTTTTTTTTAACAAGGCACATTGTCATGCTGAACAAGACGGGGGTACTGTTAGCAAAGAAGTGGAGAAGAGTTATAGGACAAGCAACTATCGATATCTGCCATGCTTCTGTGCGGCAAGAACTGAAAGTCTCCTGTGTTCTTTCTGCTGCACTGCAACTTCCTTTCAGTTTTTAGACTGAACAGAGTAGGCAACATAACTCACAGGGCAGAGTACAAAATGGAAGTATGGAACTCCTTGTTCAAGAAATAGGAGAAAAGTGTCAAAGGTACAAAAGTAGAAAACTTTTTCCTTTCTTCTGTGGTCTCTCAACTTTCATAGTGTTTTTAATTTGCTACTTAATGTCATTCTAAGCAAAAAATAAATAAATAAAAATTTAGATTATTAGCATGAATTTTACCTTGCATCTTCATATTGTAAATGCCAGTTTTAAAACGCAAATATAAGACCATTTAACATGTATGCATAATCATTGAAATTACACAATTTGTAATTCTTAGTGTGTCCATACATTTCTATTTCATTCTTACCAAAGTAGTAGAAATGCTGTACAAATCTAATTCAGTTTTTAAAATTTCATTTCTTGATATATGCACATTCTACCAATATTCTGTACCTTTGGCTTAATGATGAATAAGGAAGGACTGAAAGGAAGATGAACTATAGATTGCCCTTTCCTTCTCTCATCATTTTCAGTGTCATTGGTTGGAAGCTTCCATATAAACTTACCTTACTCTCTCATTGGTCTGCTGGAATTCTTTATTCATGAAGTGTTGTTAACACTGTGTGAATGTGGCAGCAAGGACTGGCAGTGAATATGTGTATCTGAAAGTGCTGATATGGAAAGATTTCTAAGACATAATAATAAAAAAACAACATGCGGAACAGTGTGTGAGTCTGTGTAAATAAAAAATGAATATGTTTGTTAAGTATATATAAGTACTTTGTATATGCAATAATTTTAAGAAACTTTTTTTCAGTGGTTATCTTTGGGGAAAAAGTACAGTGGGGCAAGGAGTGGGAAGGGTTGAAGTCTTTCACTTTTCATTTTGTATCTTTCTTTACCGCCTGGATTTTCAGCCTGTGTGTGTCTGTTTGCTTGTGTGTGTGTGTATACACACTTATATATAACATTTCTTTCATATTTTAATTTTTTAGTTTTAGAGTACTCTAACAATTTTATGGATTTAATAAATATGATGCATGCTCATTAAAAATATTGAAATGGCAAAGCAATGGACAAGGAAGAAAGCAACCAGCAACCCAGAACCACCACCCAGAAATAGCCAGTGTAAACATTTGGTGAAAATCTCTTTCTATATAAATACAGATGAAGAATGAGTGAGAGAGACACAGAAGGAAAGATAAAAAAGAGAAAGGGACAGTTATAAAAGGCATTAAATTAAGTTTACTTGAATTTAACAGAAACAAAAAACTAGAATGAAAAATGAATAGCTAAACTTCATTATTTCTTTTCTGCAAGAGGTATTAGATCCTAAAGGACCCCTCTTGGAGTCATTGGAATCTTTTTGTATGAGTTTTTTCCCCCCCTCCTTTGACTACTGGTTTCAATCTTAGACATTGTCTATTAACTTATTATATGAAAGATGAGATAATAAGAACTCATATTTTTTTACCTTTCCTTTGTCTCCCTACAAACTTATACTGCTTTTATTATTTCTAATTTTCAGTAGAGAATTAAACAGAGAGTCAGGATTAATGTTCAGTGTCACTAGAGGATGTAGGAAAACAAGTACTCTCATATACTGTTGAAGGAACTTATACATTGATAAAGACATTTGGGATGATAATTATTTATCAGCATATGAAATGTATAAGGTCTTTGACCCAGCAATTCTACCTGTAGGAATCTATCCAAAGACATGTTTGTACAGAGATAAGTATACAAAGATACTTTTGTAACACTGTTTTAATACTAAAAAATTGGAAACAACTTAAATATTAATCAGTAAGGAAATAGTTTTATGACTTATAGTGCATTCATAATTTGGAATAGTATACACTTGTTAAAAGAATGATGGAGATAAATATGTACTAAAATGGAAAAAAATGTCTCAATTATGTTGTTAAGAGAAAAAAAGCAAGTTATATATTATACCTACAGTGTGATTCCATTTATTTATTATAAAAAAATATATATATTTATACATAAGCATAAAATTTACATACCCACATTGGTACAGAATGGTACACGTAGAGAAAGAGACAAAGAGGAAGAGACTGGGTGGATAAAGAGGAACTTTAACATTTAACTGTATATACTTAAAAACTGCTTTAGTGTTTTACAATAGGAATGTATATGTTGTATAAAAGATAGAGAGGGGGCTTCCCTGGTGGCGCAGAGGTTGAGAGTCCGCCTACCGATGCAGGGGACACGGGTTCGTGCCCCGGTCCAGGAATATCCCACGTGCTGCGGAGCGGCTAGGCCCATGAGCCATGGCCGCTGAGCCTGTGCATCCAGAGCCTGTGCTCCACAATGGGAGAGGCCACAACAGTGAGAGGCCCGTGTACTGCAAAAAAAACAAAAGATAGGGAGGAGAAAAAAGAAAAAAATAACTAGTTTCTTCTCAAAAATTTAATATTAATATGTGAGAGTAAGATACCTAATTAATTTTGTCTAGTAATTCATATTTAAGGATTAATATGATCATTAAATCTGCATTATATTTCAAGTGAAAAAAGCAAAGCAGCTTCTGACACAATCCACATGACTTGCCATAGATACTGGCCAAAAAGTAAAAACTTTCCCTCACCTCAAAATGACATAATTTCTCTCCTGTTATGCTTAGGATCTTGGAATAATTTGATTTGCCACCTTCTTTGTTCCTGAGTAAAAGTGCTAGGTTAACAGCAATGTTATTCTCTTTCAAAGTATTTCTAGAAATATCTTGGTCTTTATGCCCAAGTTTTCACTGGAAGAACTGAATACTCATTCCACTCATTCTGCTTGATTGTACTTTTGTTTTATACTTTAGTTAATGATACTACTTTGTGACTTGAGATGAAATCTAAAAGAAAGAGTAAAATAACAGGTTGACCCACATTGTTGTAATTTAGGTTAATATGACTCTTACTAGCAATAAACTTCCTATACTGAAAGGTACATATCAGTTATTCACTGATGCTTTGAAGTATGGGAATAAGGAGACAATATCATCAAATGCAGTGGTGTAAGTTTAAACTCTTAAGTTCCCAAGGAAAATTTCCAAAAGACCCACTTACCTGTTGCTTACCAGTCAGATCAACTAACAGACACCTATTATGAGCAATCCCTAACAGACACCTATTATGAGCAATCCCTTTGGTAAATTCAATACAGTACACCAACCAATATAAGATTGCCCCTTCTATCAAAGGACAGACCCACGTAAGATTTTATGGAAAGTCAAATCTAAGAAAGTCTAGTTTTGAATGCATTCTAGTGATTGTGCTGGAGTTAAGGATATCCACAAGTCTTACTCAGAAGCACAAAATGTGATCCTTGTGCTCCGAGGGCATATAATCTTGTTTTGTTCATGTGCAAAGAAAACCTACACTGTGAGGTTGTGTGATACCAAGTATTAATTGAACAGAACAGATAAGTGTTATAGAAAGTCACAGAAAGGACACATTATTACTCTACTACACATAGAGTAGTCAGGTAAACCCTAGAGCATGAGACAGGAGACGTCTAATAATTAGGAGGCAGTTGGAAATTTGTAACTAAAGCTTGGGAAAGAACACCAGGTTAAAGGTACAATTGTTTGAGTATTTGCGTAGATGTGATAGATAAGATTTCCATCAGGAGATATACAGTGAGAAGGAAAGGAAGGTTAAAGCTTGAAGAAAAGAGTAAGACACTGTGAAAATAAGAAAAGACAGATTTTAAAAAATAGTAGAACATTTGGAAATTTAAAATACAGTCATTAAAATAAAAATCTTATGGACTGATTAATAGCTTATTAGATGCAGATGAAGAGATATTAGTAAATGAAGATAGTTCTGAGGAAATTATACAGAAAGGCAGCATGAAGAAATAAGGAATGAAAAGTATGAATTAAGAAAAATGATAGGGTGAGAAAGTTCAATATATTATCCAATAAGATTTCCAGAAAGCAAGATAAGAAAGAAGGAGACAGACAAGTTTGAGGAGATAATGGTTGATAATTTCAAAACTTTGAAAGAATTGATGAAATAATGTCTCAAGGTCAATAATCAGAAGTCTCAAGCAAAATAAAAAGAAGTATACTCTAGGCACATTGTAGCAAATTGGAATACTGCAAAAAAAAAAGATAAAATCTAGAAAGGAATCAGATATAAAAGATAGGTTACTTGCAAAGAAATAACTATTGGATTAGCAATAGAGTAGCAACAGATTTCTCAAGAACAGTGGAAGCCAGAAGTTAATTAAACAGTATCTTCAAGGAGCTGAGGAAAAGCCAATAAACTTAGAATTTAATACACAACTAAAGTATCGCTTAATAGTTCCAAATAATGACACTTTTCAGACAAAGATTGAGAAAACTTACCTCTCACAGATTGTCATTGAAAGACTAAAATATCCACATTAATTCTGTACATTGTTTAAAGATATATTCATATGTCTTACATAAGTATCATATACAGTACATGTAAATGGTAAAATTATAAAAACAAGCATATATGGGGATATATATATATATATATATATATATATATATATATACGTATAGCTGATTCACTTTGTTATACAGCAGAAACTAACACAACATTGTAAAGCAATTATACTCCAATAAAGATGATATAAAAAATAAATGAAAAATAAAATAAGAGAAAAAAAATAAAAAAAATAAAAACAAGCATGGGAATGAAAAAACACCTAATTCAAAATAGTGTTTATCTGTGAGAGGAGAGAAGAGAATGGAATTAGAGCTTCATTTGTATTTTTTAAGCTAGTAATACAGGCATTCATTCTATTTTTTAAGGCATTTTTTGGTCTACTTGAAATATATTTAAAAAGGGAGTAGGGAGTTTTAAGAAAAGGAATGATCTACAATATCAAATATTGCATGAAAAAATGAGAACAGGAAATTCCACAGATTTGGATACTTAAAGCCCACTGAATACGCTCCAGAGAATTGTTTTCCTAGAGAAGGGAGAATGAAAACATCCATTCCAGTCTGCCTACATGTGTTCCTATCATTTCTCCCCTCCTGTTATAGTAAAAGAGATGTCCCTCTGCCCATCAAATATCAGTCCTTTCCCTGTGTGTTCTGGATCCTACCTCTCCCACCTTTTTAGGGTCCATATATTTACCCCTTTCTTTCCTATATTTTCATTTTCTCTCTTTCTACAAGTTCCTTTCCAATATTTAAACATGCTTAGGTCTCTCCTTTTTTTAAACTCCTCTTCCCTGATTGCTGCGAAACCAAATACTGCCTCTTTCCACTCTCACAGTCCTATTCCAACCACTGCCTTTTTTATCTCCTTCCCATGTCAAACATCTTAAAAGAATTATCTCCAATTAGTGTCTCAATGTCCGTACCTCCCATTTACCTCTGAAACCACTCTAATGTAACTCCTCCCCCGACCCCCATTCCACAAAAATTATTCTCCTTAAGGTCACCAGTGATTTCTTTGTCTTGACCTCTTACCATTACTTATTCCGCACTATTTCCTTCTTATCCATCATCATAGTGCAGTATTTACTGAGCATTTACCATATGCCAGACACTGTTTTAAGCACTTTATGTGTATTATTTCCTTCTTGAAACCTCTCTTCCTTTGGCTCCTATGACATAACACCCCTCTGATTTTCCTTCTACTTCTCAAGTAGATACTCTGGTTTCTTTGCTCATCCTCATCTCTTCATCTTTAATAGATGGAGTTCCTCAAGGCATCATCCTTATTCCTCTATTCTTCTCACTTTATACCACAGATATTGCTTCCACTCATATATGTCTATATATACACAGATGACTTTCAATTTTATGTTCATTTCATCCACTAGTATTTCAGCATGTAATTCTTTAAAAGATAAGAACTCTTTTTTTTTTTTTTTGGTTAAACGTAACCATAATACTATTATCATACCCAAAACAAAAGTAATAATAATTCCTTAATATTGGCAAATACTGGGTCAGTGGCAACTTTCCAATTGTCTCATAAATATCATAAAATTCAGATTCTAATCAAGTTACTCGATTGCAAACCTTTAGTGGTTTCTCAATATTCGTAGAATAAAGAACAAAATCTATAACCTGTCCTACAGATCTTGCATGATTTTTCCTTGTTTATCTAGTCAGCCAGATCAATAGAATTGAATCTAGAGACCTAAAATGTTATTTCACATCTATTATCTTGAGTTGACATCTAATTGATAATAATAAGTCAGAAAAAGGAACTGAAACACTCATGGTGAAATTTTTGTCTTTTGGAGTTTGTTTTGACGAAAACCAGAGAGTTGAGAAATACTCATTAGAGAAATGATGCAGGCCTGGCTCAGCTAAGGTAGAGATGCTAATGGAAGGGTCTTGAGAGACATTACCCTTGGACAGCCTGCCACATATGCTACACAGCAAACTCTCAGGGTTGGGGGAAAATCCAATACAATTTAAATTGGTTTTTTTTGTTATCCCTGGACAACCTTCACAAGGACAGACTGCCTAGATGGACCTCTTTGCTGTCAGCTAATTAGTTTACCACTAAAGATGTGCAAACACAACTCAGTCTTCTGAGACTGCAGTTTTTTCCTAATAAGTACAGTTTTTGCCCTTGTTCCTGGATAGCAGTCTAATGACTGTATCCCTGTATGTTAAAAATTTTGTTTGTAGGTAAATAACTAAATGTCTCTGAGTTGTTCTTTGATAATAAAAACTTAGTTGTACTTGCAAATTTGTTCTTTCTCTACTCTTTCTCACCTTAATACCTCAACCAGCTCAGTTTTTCAAGATGGAAATCTGGGAATATTTTCAATGCTTTCTTGTCCCTCATGCCTGGTTCCTTCCCAATATCCAATTCATCACCAAGATCTGAATCTGCTTTCACAATACATCTTGACAGCAACCACTATAGTCTGAGCCCAAACCATGTATTGTTTGGGCTATTTAAATACTTTCCTAATTGGCCCTAATTGCTTTCCCTACATTCACATTCATCTCCTTCCATTTCACTTCCCCAGGGAGTCAGAATGTTCTTTTAAAACCATATATCTTATCACATATCTTTCCCTGTTTAAATACTTCAAATTGCTTCTATGATACCTATGATAAAATGATAAATCCTGAATGTGTTACATGGCCTATTCTTTCACAAGGCCCTGCTTGATCTGGCCCCCATATACACCTGTCTAATCTAATCTGGTACTGTTGTCTCCCTTACAACTATAGCTACACTGACCTTCTTTCAATTCTTTTGGCACCAAACCTTTTCCCACCTCAGGACCTGCACTCATGCTGTCCCTCTGTCTTAAATTTGTGATGGGAATATGTGAACCAACTTCTAAAGAATAAGAAGATGTCAGCCTAACCTAAAAAATTAATTGTTATGAACCTCAAGTATTGTGCATAACTCCAGTGTTCAGTTGAGCTGTTAGATGATTCCTATATATATATATATATATATATATATCACTGTTGTGGCTTCTCTCGTTGCGGAGCACAGGCTCCGGACATGCAGGCTCAGCGGCCATGGCTTACGGGCCCAGCTGCTCCGCGGCATGTGGGATCTTCCCGGACCAGGGCACGAACCCGTGTCCCCTGCATCGGCAGGCGGACTCTCAACCACTGCGCCACCAGGGAAGCCCGATTCCCATATTTTTAAAGAATAAGAAGTTGGTTCACAAATCACTTCCTCAGAGGGTTAAGGATTCTCTTCTAATGTCCTTCATAGCTCTAAACACAATTTATAATTTTATTAATTTATATAATTGTTTGATAACTCATCCCTATTAGTCTGTGAACTCTAAAAGGAAAGGGATCATATCTACTTTTTAAAAATTCTGTATAATAATTGTCTAGCATATAGTAGATACCAAACACTTTGAACAAATGAGTGAGTGAGATGTTTGGGGAGGCATTTAGTTCAGTGCTTGGCAAACAATACTCAACTTGATTTTCCTTTTTCATTTTAAACATTTACATTAGATATTGGTCTTTTATTTAATGGAATGTTGCTAGGGTTTTTTTTTTTAAAGTATGTATTTTAAATCTTTCGGATGGCTACAGATGTCCACTAGATGTCAGCCTAACTGAAAAAATTAATTGCTATGAACTTCAAGTATTGTGCATGATTCCAGTGTTCCGTCGAGCTGTTAGATGATTCCTATATTTTTAATTAAATGAAGATATAATGTTTTCGTAAATACCTTTGAATTTGAGATGGTGGATGCTCTATGATTGTATATTGAGTACTAAGAATGTAACTCTCTTGTGTTGTAAAACTCTATTAATAGTAAAATATTTATGAAATATAATAATAAGGTAATAAAAGCTGCTAATATTTATTTGGCTTCAACTACATGCCAGACACTTTGCTAAATGCTTAAATGTTTTATCTCATTTAATCTCAATTGATTTCTAAATTAAGACAGTAACTAAAACTATCTCAAATGATTAAAAAATCCTGTGAGATAAATAGTATTACTAGCACCATTCAAAAACTGGAGTTTAAAGAGGTTAAGTAGCTGTTCTTAAAAACTCCAAAAGAGATAGCATAATGTATCATAATTACTTATTTATTAAAAATAAACACTTATTTATAAAAAATAAAAAATTTAAAAATACTTCTTTGGTCAAGAGGTTGTTATTTAATTTTATTTATTTTATTATTTATTTTGGCTGCACTGGGTCTTAGTTGCGGCACGTGGGATCTTTTAGTTGCAGCATGTGGACTTCTTAGTTGTGACATGCATGTGGGCTCTAGTTCCCCGACCAGGGATCGAACCTGGGCCCCCTGCATTGGGGCCCCCTGGAGTCTTACCCACTGGACCACCAGGGAAGTCCCAAATATGTTTTAATAATGGGTGACTTGTCAACATTCATTGCCACTTGGAACTGAGGATTTTGTTTATATTACAGCTAAATAAATGATGCTGTTTAGTGGAAGAGATTAGGATGGTAGTGGAAAGAGCACAGATTTGGAATTACACAGACTTTGGTTTGCATCTCAGTATCACCATTTACTAGCTTTACTCTGATGTTGGGCAGGTTATTTCCTATCTTTGAGCCTCAGTTGCCTTGTCAGTTAAGAGGGGTTATAATGTAATGCCTGCTTTACAGTGCTGAAGTAAAGGTTAGATAGGAAAGTATATGGAAAGTGCCTACCACAGTGACTGGCATGTAATAAGTCATAGTTTTTATTATTTTTTTAATAAATGTCTCAATCTGAGAAAAATAGATATTAATTTTGTGGATACTATGGGTACACAAACCCTCATATTTTTGTGATGGTAGATGAATATGCAAAATACCAATGCCAAGTTCATACCCAAATGACTTAAAATTCATCTATGCACAGTTACGTACAAAAATTATTTAACTTGCAAAATTATTGATAATATTTTTATTGAGGAGCTAAGGATTAAGATCATATATTTTGTACTCAGTTGACATTTTTCAAGTACCTTTGGTGTTTGGGTATGATGATGAAGGAGGTAGAAATGAGATTCACTATCTTCTTTCCATGTTTATCACTACTTACCATTTACTAATATAGTACATTACTTCTTGCTTAGATTCCTTTAATAGCCTCCCAAATCATCTCTCCATTTCAGTTTCCTTTACACAAGTTGGAAAAATGGATACTCCCCAAATTACAGCTCAAACCATGTGACAGCTTGCTCAAGCATCTTCAGTCTCCATTGCCTACCAATGTAAGTATACACTAATCTTGGTTGGAGTCATATTGTAGACTGTTTTCCCATTTTTACTTTACGATATGCCCCTGTGTACATCCAGAGCCAGATCAGGATATGTGAGCACAAAAACTAACAATTATAAAAGTACTTTACTTATCTATGTTTATAAACAAATATAGTATGTTTTGTGTGGTTTTAATTTATGTACATGGTATCATACTGTGCCTATAATTCTGTAGTTTTCCTTACTCAATATTATATATATGAAATCTGTTTAATATTGATTAGAGGTAGGTAGACATGATCTATTTCTTTTGGCTGTTGTATAGACCCATCTTACGAATATACCACATTTTGTTTGTCCAGTCTGCTACAGGGGGATAGTTAGAGTGTTTCCAGTTTTCACTGTTAAAAATCATGCTGTAGTGAACATCTTCATGTATCCTAGAACACAAATATTAAGAGTTTCTTTAAGAGGTCTACATATAAGTGTCTGCATATTTTTTATTTTACTAACTACCACCAGTTGCCTTCAGCAGAAAGTTCCTGTTTCCTCCCATTTTAACGAAAGCTTGATAGATATTATTGGGTGGAAATAGTATCTTCTGGGCTTTTTTTTTTTTTCAAATGTGCATTTCTTTGGCTGACTTCAAGATTGAGACTCTTTTCCTAAAGTGGCCTTTTAATTTTCCTTCCCTGTGCATTGACAATTCGTGTCCTTTGCCCATTTTGTTGTTGTTGTTGAATTGTTGACATTTTTTTCTTTTTTCCCCCCTCTTTTTTTTTTACTGAATCTAAAAATATCTGCTTCTTATTTGTCATAAACCTTTAGTGTCTTTAAATTTTTTTTTACTATCTTAAATTTATATGTAATTAAAATTCAAAGAATTGAGTATTTTAGTACATGAATATGATGTATTTCTTCATTTTTTTCAGCTCTTTAATTACTATTATGAATTTATTTGCTTATAAATAGTAATATAATTAAATTTCATACATTGAATTCTTATATTCCTAGAGTTTTGGTTGCATCTCTCAGGATTTTCTATGAAAATGATTATGATTTTCAAATAATGACAATTTTGTCACTTTAAAATACTCATACTTATTCATTATCGTGCCTTTTTGCGTTGGTTAGGGCCTCCAGTATAATACTGACTAGGAGCAATGCTAGCAGGTATCTTGGTGCATTCCTGACTTTAATCTGCATGCTTCTAATGTTTCCTATAAATTATGATGCTTGATATAGAATTGTCTAGATACTTGCTAAAGTTTCTTTTAAATCCCAGTTTTCCAGATTTTTGTTTCTTAAAAATCATGAATAAGTAGTTGAACGTATCAAATGCCTTTTCTGCATTTATTGAGATACTTATGTTTTTCTCCTTTAATCTGTTAATATGGTAAATTGCACTGTTTTTATTTTTTGTCATTATTATCAGTTTTGCTTTTTTATTATTCCAGTTTTTTATTATTATTAGTTCATTTGGAACTCAGATATATAATTTAATTAATAATTTTCCTCAGTTGATGATACTCTGTCATCATTTGACCATATCTCCTCAGCTGTATCATTTTACTTATTTCTATTTTCATTATCCACAACTCTATTCCATTTCTTCTACCCACACTTTTACTTTAATGTATTTGTTATATATCCTGATACAATAAAGTGTTATTTTTTTGTGTGTGTCTATGCATTAATTTATACAAATGTTATTGATTTATAGCTATTGCTTTGTTTCAACTTTTTTTCACTCAACACTGTATGTTTAACTCTATTTTGTTGCTATCTATGCATCTGCTGTATTGTTTTTAAGTATAGTATAGTATATTAGTAATATATAGTGTAATATTTCAGATTATGTATGCTTTGCATTTACTTATCTATTCCCCCAGAGATGGGCACCTAAAGTAACTTCCAACTTTCTGCAACTATAAAATAACACTGTGATAAATATCTTCATGTAAGTTGCTTTTTGATTTGTGCCCTGGTTTCTTTGATGCTTATACCCAGGTATGTGATTGTTGGAACATGAGATAATTTGTACATTGATTTTATTAAATTCCACCAGAATATTTTCCATAATACTGCCTCAGTTACACTCCTGCCAGTAGAGTAGGAGAAATCTTATTTCTCTACTTTCTTACCTACAATTGCTGTTATCTGATTTTTTTTTTTTTTTGTCTGCGTTGGTTCTTTGTTGCTGTGCTCAGGCTTTCTCTAGTTGCAGTGAGTGGGGTTTACTCTTTGTTGTGGTGTGCGTGCTTCTCATTGTGGTGGCTTCTCTTGTTGCAGAGCACAGGTTCTAGGCGCACAGGCTTCAGTAGTTGTGGCACGTGGGCTCAGTAGTTGTGGCTTGCAGGCTCTAGAGCATAGGCTCAGTAGTTGTGGTGCACGGGCTTAGTTGCTCCGCGGCATGTGGTATCTTCCCGGACCAGGGATCAAACGCATGTCCCCTGCATTGGCAGGCGGGTTCTTAACCACTGCACCACCAGGAAGTCACTGATTTTTAATTTTTATTAATTTGATTAATGTTAAAGTATATATCAATGTTGAAATTGGCATTTCTCTGATTCTAGTGTGTTTCTCTGATTTCTATACTTACTTGCCACTGAGCTTCCTTTTATTTTTATTTTTTTTAAGTTTTATTTATTTATTTTTGATGTGGACCATTTTTTAAAGTCTTTATTGAATTTTTTACTATATTGCTTCTATTTTTATGTTTTGGTTTTTTGGCCATGAGGCATGTAGGATCTTAGCTCCCCAACCAGAGGTTGAACCTGCACTCCCTGCATTGGAAAGCGAAGTCTTAACCACTGGATTGCCATGGAAGTCCCTGGGCTTCCTTTTAAATGATTCACCTACTTACGTCCTTTGCCTGTTTTTCTATTGAGGTTTCCTGTCTTTTTCTTATTCATTTGCAACTGTTTCTTATACATGCCGTATATTAATTCCTTAGCAGGTTTTAAACACTAAAAATATTTTCTTTGGTCTGTCAACTGTCAGTTTTGCCTATGACGTCCTTGTGAGCAGAAGTTCTCAATTTTGATGTATATAAATCCATTTTTTAAAAATGTTTTGTGTTTTTAGGTCTTGCTTGAGAAGTCCTTTCAACCCTAAAATCACTCAGATATTTCCTTTTATTTTCTTCTGTTAGCTTTTAAAATTTGCCTTTTACACTTGAGACTTTATTCCAGATGGCATTCCCCTGTGTGTATGGCATAAATCAGGGAATACTACTTTATTCTTCTGGATATATTGAGCTAGTTTTCCTAACACTATCTGGAAAGTAATCTATTTTTTTCTATTGATTTATGGTGCTGCCTTTATCAGACATCAATTTCTGTTTCTGAACTTTCTATTCTGTTACATTGTGTATTTGTTTCTGTGTAATTGCATAGTACATTTATTACTACAGCTTTGTAGATTGTATTAATATCTGGGAAAGAAGTTCTTCCATTTTACTTTTTCAAAATTAGATTAGTTTTTCATGAACCTTTATTTCATGTAATTTCAATGATGTGATTGTTAAATCTTCTAGAATTTTTATGGAGATCTGAATTAGTTATCTATTGCTGTATAACTAATTACTCCATAACTTAGTGGCTAAAACAACAATAAATATTATCGCTCAGCTCTGTGGATCAGGAATTCAAAAATATCTTAATTGAATGGTTTCTATCTTGAGGTCTCTCATGAGATTGTAACCAAGATGTCAACTGGGGCCACAGTCATCTAAAGGCTTGACTTGGTCTGGGGGATTCCTCTCCAGGTAGGTTCACTCACATGGCTGACAAGTTGATGTTGACAGTTGGCAGATCAGTTCCTTGTCACATGAATCTTGTGACAGAGCTTCTTGAATATCCTTACAACATGGAGGCCGATGTATGCTAGAGCAAGTGATCCAGGAGATAGCAAGGTAGAAGCTGCAACGTTATTTATGACCTAGTCTCAAAAGTCACACTCCAACATTCCTGCAATATCCTATTGATTGTACAAGACAGCTCTCCTCAGTATGAGAGGTGACTACACCAGGAAGCAAGAATCACTGGGGGCCATCTTGGAGGCTGAGTACCTCAGTTCACCCTCTGGCTGCCAATAATTAATGTCGCTCTCACATGCAAAATAGACTCATCCTTCTCACAAGACTCCCCTAAATCTCACCCCACTACAGAATCAGCTTGAAGTCCAGAATCTCATCTAAATAAGGTCCAGAGGTGATGAGGCTTCTTGGGTATAGTTCCTTAAGTACAGTTCTTTGAGTACAGTTTCTTTTGATCTGAAAACTTGTGGACTTAAGAGAGGGAACCAAACAATGCCATGTATATCAGGAGGCAAGAATCACTGGGGGCCAGTCTTAAAGGATGGCTACCACAAAATTTCATTTAACATTTCTTATAAGACAGGTCTATTGGAGACAAATTCCTTCAATCTTTGTTTAAGAAAGTATTTCTCCTTCACTTTACTTTTTTAATGAAAGATTCTTTAAATTCTGTGGTGCGTTACAATTTTCAAAAGTGTCACGTACATGATTTCATATAATCCCATAATAAACTTTCTTTAACCCTCTACCACTATATTGCCTCATACCCTTTCCCTCTCCCCTCTAGTAACCAGTTTGTTCTCTATATCTGTGAGTTTGCTTCTTTTTTTTATTTTTTTATTCTTTTTTAACATCTTTATTGGGGCAAAATTGCTTTACAATGGTGTGTTAGTTTCTGCTCTATAACAAAGTGAATCAGTTATATATATACATATGTTCCCATATGTCCTCCCTCTTGCGTCTCCCTCCCTCCCACTCTCCCTATCCACCCCTCCAGGCTGTCAAAAAGCACCGAGCTAATATCCCTGTGCCATGCGGCTGCTTCCCACTAGCTATCTACCTTACTACGTTTGTTAGTGTGTGTATGTCCATGACTCTCTCTCGCCCTGTCAAAGCTCACCCTTCCCTCTCCCCATATCCTCAAGTCCGTTCTCCAGTAGGTCTGCGTCTCTATTCCCGTCCCACCCCTAGGTTCTTCATGACATCCTTTTTTTTCTTAAATTCCATATATATGTGTTAGCATACGGTATTTGTCTTTTTCTTTCTGACTTACTTCACTCTGTATGACAGACTCTAGGTCTATCCATCTCATTACAAATAACTCAATTTCGTTTCTTTTTAAGGCTGAGTAATATTCCATTGTATATATGTGCCACATCTTCTTTATCCATTCATCTGATGATGGGCACTTAGGTTGTTTCTATCTCCGGGCTATTGTAAATAGAGCTGCAATGAACATTTTGGTACATGACTCTTTTTGAATTTTGGTTTTCTCAGGGTATATGCCCAGTAGTGGGATTGCTGGGTCATATGGTAGTTCTATTTGTAGTTTTTTAAGGAACCTCCATACTGTTCTCCATAGTGGCTGAACCAATTCACATTCCTACCAGCAGTGCAAGAGTGTTCCCTTTTCTCCACACCCTCTCCAGCATTTATTGTTTCTAGATTTTTTGATGATGGCCATTCTGACTGGTGTGAGATGATATCTCATTGTAGTTTTGATTTGCATTCTCTAATGATTAATGATGTTGAGCATTCTTTCATGTGTTTGTTGGCATTCTGTATATCTTCTTTGGAGAAATGTCTGTTTCGGTCTTCTGCCCATTTTTGGATTGGGTTGTTTGTTTTTTTGTTATTGAGCTGCATGAGCTGCTTGTAAATTTTAGAGATTAATCCTTTGTCAGTTGCTTCATTTGCAAGTATTTTCTCCCATTCTGAGGGTTGTCTTTTGGTCTTGTTTATGGTTTCCTTTGCTGTGCAAAAGCTTTGAAGTTTCATTAGGTCCCATTTGTTTATTTTTGTTTTTATTTCCATTACTCTAGGACGTGGGTCAGAAAGGATCTTGCTGTGATTTATGTCATAGGGTGTTCTGCCTATGTTTTCCTCTAAGAGTTTGATAGTTTCTGGCCTTACATTTAGGTCTTTAATCCATTTTGAGCTTATTTTTGTGTATGGTGTTAGGGAGTGATCTAATCTCACACTTTTACATGTACCTGTCCAGTTTTCCCAGCACCATTTATTGAAGAGGCTTTCCTTTCTCCACTGTACATTCCTGCCACCTTTATCAAAGATAAGGTGTCCATATGTGCGTGGGTTTACCTCTGGGCTTTCTATCCTGTTCCATTGATCTATCTTTCTGTTTTTGTGCCAGTACCATACTGTCTTAATTACTGTAGCTTTGTAGTATAGTCTGAAGTCAGGGAGCCTGATTCCTCCAGCTCCTTTTTTCGTTCTCAAGATTGCTTTGGCTATTCGAGGTCTTTTGTGTTTCCATACAAATTGCGAAATTTTTTGTTCTAGTTCTGTGAAAAATGCCAGTGGTAGTTTGATAGGGATTGTATTGAATCTGTAGATTGCTTTGGGTAGCAGAATCATTTTCACAATGTTGATTCTTCCAATCCAAGAACATGGTATATCTCTCCATCTATTTGTATCATCTTTAATTTCTTTCATCAGTGTCTTATAATTTTCTGCATACAGGTCTTTCGTCTCCTTAGGTAGGTTTATTCCTAGATATTTTATTCTTTTTGTTGTAATGGTAAATGGGAGTGTTTTCTTGATTTCACTTTCAGATTTTTCATCATTAGTGTATAGGAATGCCAGAGATTTCTGTGCATTAATTTTGTATCCTGCTACTTTACCAAATTCATTGATTAGCTCTAGTAGTTTTCTGGAAGCATCTTTAGGATTCTCTATGTATAGTATCATGTCATCTGCAAACAGTGACAGCTTTACTTCTTCTTTTCCGATTTGGATTCCTTTTATTTCCTTTTCTTCTCTGGTTGCTGTGGCTAAAACTTCCAAAACTATGTTGAATAAGAGTGGTGAGAGTGGGCAACCTTGTCTTGTTCCTGATCTTAGTGGAAATGCTTTCAGTTTTTCACCACTGAGGATGATGTTTGCTGTGGGCTTGTCATATATGGCCTCTAATATGTTGAGGAAAGTTCCCTCTATGCCTACTTTCTGCAGGGTTTTTATCATAAATGGGTGTTGAATTTTGTCAAAAGCTTTCTCTGCAGCTATTGAGATGATCATATGGTTTTTCTCCTTCAATTTGTTAATATGGTGTATCACATTGATAGATTTGCGTATATTGAAGAACCATTGCATTCCTGGAATAAACCCCACTTGATCATGGTGTATGATCCTTTTAATGTGCTGTTGGATTCTGTTTGCTAGTATTTTGTTGAGGATTTTTGCATCTATGTTCATCAGTGATATTGGCCTGTAGTTTTTTTTCTTTGTGACATCCTTGTCTGGTTTTGGTATCAGGGTGATGGTGGCCTCGTAGAAGGAATTTGGGAGTGTTCCTCTCTCTGCTATATTTTGGAAGAGTTTGAGAAGGACAGGTGTTAGCTCTTCTCTAAACGTTTGATAGAATTCACCTGTGCAGCCATCTGGTCCTGGGCTTTTGTTTGTTGGAAGATTTTTAATCACAGTTTCAATTTCAGTGCTTGTGATTGGTCTGTTCATATTTTCTATTTCTTCCTGATTCAGTCTTGGCAGGTTGTGCATTTCTAAGAATTTGTCCATTTCTTCCGGATTGTCCATTTTATTGGCATAGAGTTGCTTGTAGTAATCTCTCATGTTTTTTTTATTTCTGCAGTGTCAGTTGTTACTTCTCCTTTTTCATTTCTAATTCTATTGATTTGAGTCTTCTCCCTTTTTTTCTTGATGAGTCTGGCTAGTGGTTTATCTATTTTGTTTATCTTCTCAAAGAACCAGCTTTTAGTTTTATTGATCTTTGCTATTGTTTCCTTCATTTCTTTTTTATTTATTTCTGATCTGATTTTTATGATTTCTTTCCTTCTGCTAGCTTTGGGGTTTTTTTGTTCTTCTTTCTCTAATTGCTTGAGGTGCAAGGTTAAGTTGTTTATTCGAGATGTTTCCTGCTTCTTAAGGTGGGCTTGTATTGCTATAAACTTCCCCCTTAGAACTGCTTTTGCTGCATCCCATAGGTTTTGGGTTGTTGTATCTCCACTATCATTTGTTTCTAGGTATTTTTTTATTTCCTCTTTGATTTCTTCAGTGATCACTTCATTAATAAGTAGTGTATTGTTTAGCCTCCATGTGTTTGTATTTTTTACAGATCTTTTCCTGTAATTGATATCTAGTCTCATGGCGTTGTGGTCAGAAAAGATACTTGATACAATTTCAATTTTCTTAAATTTACCAAGGCTTGATTTGTGACCCAAGATATGATCTATCCTGGAGAATGTTCCATGAGCACTTGAGAAAAATGTGTATTCTGTTGTTTTTGGATGGAGTGTCCTATAAATATCAATTAAGTCCATTTTGTTTAATGTATCATTTAAAGCTTGTGTTTCCTTATTTATTTTCATTTTGGATGATCTGTCCATGGGTGAAAGTGGGGTGTTAAAGTCCCCTACTATGAATGTGTTACTGTCGATCTCCCTTTTTATGGCTGTTAGCATTTGCCTTATGTATTGAGGTGCTCCTATGTTGGGTGCATAAATATTTACAATTGTTATATCTTCTTCTTGGATCGATCCCTTGATCATTATGTAGTGTCCTTCTTTGTCTCTTTTAATAGTCCTTATTTTAAAGTCTATTTTGTCTGATATGAGAATTGCTACTCCAGCTTTCTTTTGGTTTCCATTTGCATGGAATATCTTTTTCCATCCCCTTACTTTCAGTCTGTATGTGTCTCTAGGTCTGAAATGGGTCTCTTGTAGGCAGCATATATAAGGGTCTTGCTTTTGTATCCATTCAGCCAATCTGTGTCTTTTGGTGGGAGCATTTAGTCCATTTACATTTAAGGTAATTATGGATATGTATGTTCCTATTCCCATTTTCTAAATTGTTTTGGGTTTATTATTATAGGTCTTTTCCTTCTCTTGTGTTTCTTGTCTAGAGAAGTTCCTTTAGCATTTGTTGTAAAGCTGGTTTGGTGGTGCTGAACTCTCTCAGCTTTTGCTTGTCTGTAAAGGTTTTAATTTCTCCATCAAATGTGAATGAGATCCTTGCTGGGTAGAGTAGTCTTGGTTGCAGGTTTTTCTGCTTCATCACTTTCAGTATGTCCTGCCACTCCCTTCTGGCTTGTATGGTTTCTGCTGAGAGATCAGCTGTTAACCTTATGGGGATTCCCTTGTGTGTTATTTGTTGTTTTTCCCTTGCTGCTTTTAATATGCTTTCTTTGTATTTAATTTTTGACAGTTTGATTAATATGTGTCTTGGCGTATTTCTCCTTGTATTTATCCTGTATGGGACTCTCTGTCCTTCCTGGACTTGATTAACTACTTCCTTTCCCATATTAGGGAATTTTTCAACTATAATCTCTTCAAATATTTTCTCAGTCCCTTTCTTTCTTTCTTCTTCTTCTGGAACCCCTATAATTCGAATGTTGGTGCATTTAATGTTGTCCCAGAGGTCTCTGAGACTGTCCTCAGTTCTTTTCATTCTTTTTTCTTTATTCTGCTCTGCAGTAGTTATTTCCACTACTTTATCTTCCAGGTCACTTATCCGTTCTTCTGCCTCAGTTATTCTGCTATTGATCCTATCTAGAGTACTTTTTATTTCATTTATTGCGTTGTTCATCGTTGCTTGTTTCATCTTTAGTTCTTGTAGGTCCTTGTTAACGGTTTCTTGCATTTTGTCCATTCTACTTCCAAGATTTCGGATCATCCTTACTCTCATTATTCTGAATTCTTTTTCAGGTAGATTGCCTATTTCCTCTTCATTTGTTAGGTCTGGTGGGTTTTTATCTTGCTCCTTCATCTGCTGTGTGTTTTTCTGTCTTCTCATTTTGCTTATCTTACTGTGTTTGGGGTCTCCTTTTTGCAGGCTGCACTTTCGTAGTTCCCGTTGTTTTTGATGTCTGTCTCCAGTGGCTAAGGTTGTTTCAGTGGGTTGTGTAGGCTTCCTGGTGGAGGGGACTAGTGCCTGTGTTGTGCTGGATGAGGCTGGATCTTGTCTCTCTAGTGGGCAGGTTCACGTCTGGTGGTGTGTTTTGGGGTGTCTGTGGCCTTATTATGATTTTAGGCAGCCTCTCTGCTAATGGGTGGGGTTGTGTTCCTGTTTTGCTAGTTGTTTGGCATAGGTTGTCCAGCACTGTGGCTTGCTGGTCGTTGAGTGAAGCTGGGTGCTGGTGTTAAGATGGAGGTCTCTGGGAGATTTCCACCGTTTAATATTATGTGGAGCTGGGAGGTCTCTTGTTGACCAGTGTCCTGAAGTTGGCTCTCCTACCTCAGAGGCAGAGCCCTGACTCCTGGGCTGGAGCACCAAGAGCCTTTCATCCACACGGCTCAGAATAAAAGGGAGAAAAAGTAGAGAGAATTGGTAGAAGTATGAGGAAAGAAAGAGGGAAAGGAGGAAAGGAAGAAAGGAAGAAAGAAGCAAAGAAGGAAAGAAAGGAGGGAGGGAGGGAGGGAGGGAGGAAGGAAGGAGAGAAAGAAGGAAAAAAGACAGAAAGAAAGAAGATACAGTAAAAATAAAATGAAGTATAATATAGTTATTGAATTAAAAAATATTTAGAAAAAAAAAAAAAGGGACGGATAGAACCTTAGGACAAATGTTGGAAGCAAAGCTATACAGAGAAAATCTTACACAGTAGCATACACATACACCTTCACCAAAAGAGGTAAAGGGGGTAAAAATCATAAATCTTGCTCTCAGAGACCACCTCCTCAATTTGGGGTGATTCGTTGTCTAAAGGAGGGAAGGAAGGAAGGAAAGAAAGAAAGAACGAAGGTAAAGTATAATAAATTTATTACAATTGAAATTAATTAAGAAAAAAAATTTTTAAAAAAAACCATGGACGGATAGAGCCCTAGGACAAATGGTGGAAGCAAGAGTATACAGACAAGATCTCACACAGAAGCATACACGTACACATTCACAAAAAGAGGAAAAGGGAAAAAAATCATAGCTCTTGCTCCTAAATTCCCCCTCTTCAATTTGGGATCATTCCTTGTCTATTCAGGTATTCCACAGATGCAGGGTATATCAAGTTGATTGTAGAGCTTTAATCTGCTGCTTCTGTGGCTGCTGGGAGAGATTTCCCTTTCTCTTCTTTGTTCTCACAGCTCACAGGAGCTCAGCTTTGGATTTGGCCCTGCCTCTGCGTGTAGGTCGCTGGAGGGCGTCTGTTTTTTGCTCAGACAGGACGGGGTTAAAGGAGCCGCTGATTCGGGGCCTCCGGCTCACTCAGGCCGGGGGTTGAGGGATGGGGGAAGGAGGGGCACTGCGTGCGGGGCGGGCCTGCGGCGGCAGAGGCGGCGTGACGTTGCGGCAGAGGCCGGCGTGACGTTGCACCAGCCTGAGGCCCGCCGTGCGTTGTCCCGGGGAAGTTGTTCCTGGATCCCGGGAACCTGGCAGTGGCGGGCTGCACAGGCTCCGCGGAAGAGGGGCGCGGAGAGTGACCTGTGCTCGCACACAGGCCCCTTGGTGGCGGCAGCAGCAGCCTTAGCGTCTCCCGCCCGTCTCTGGGGTCCGCGGTTTTAGCCGCGGCTCGCGCCCGTCTCTGGGGTTTGCGCTTTCAGCCGTGGCTCGCGCCCGTCTCTGGAGATCCTTTAAGCAGCGCTCTTAAACCCCTCTCCTCGCGCACCAGGAAACAAAGAGGGAAGAAAAAGTCTCTTGTCTCTTCGGCAGGTGCAGGCTTTTCCCCGAACTCCCTCCCGGCTAGTCGTGGTGCACTAACCCCTTCAGGCTATGTTCAAGCCGCCAACCCCAGTCCTCTCCCTGAGCTCCGTCCAAAACCGAAACCCGAGCCTCAGCTCGCAGCCCCGCCCGCCCCGGCGGGTGAGCAGACAAGCCTCTCGGGTTGGTGAGTGCTGGTCGGCACCGATCGTCTGTGCAGGAATCTCCCCCCTTTGCTCTCCGCACGCGTCGCTGTGCACTACTCCGCGGTCCCGAAACTCCCCCCTCCGCCTCCCGCAGTCTCCGCCCGTGGAGGGGCTTCCTAGTGTGTGGAAACTTTTCCTCCTTCACAGCTCCCTCCCACTGGTGCAGGTGCCGTCCTTATTCTTTTGTCTCTGTTTTTTCTTTTGCCCTACCCAGGTACGTGGGGAGTTTCTTGCCTTTTGGGAGGTCTGTGGTCTTCTGCCAGCCTTCAGTAGGTGTTCTGTAGGAGTTGTTCCACGTGTGGATGTATTTCTGGTGTATCCGTGGGGAGGAAGGCGATCTCCGCGTCTTACTCTTCCGCCATCTTCAAGGTCCCCCCCGGCCATTTTTTAATTGAGTTTGTTTTTTAGATGTTGAGTTGTATGAGCTGTTTATATATGTTCCATGTTAACCCCTTATCAGCCATATCATTTGCAGATATCTTCTCCCATTCAGTAGGTTGTGTTTTTGTTTGTCGATGGTTTCCTTTGCTGTGCAAAAGCTTTTGAATTTAATTAGGTCCCATTTGACTATTTTTGCTTTTGTTTCCTTTGCTTTAGGAGACGGATCCAAAAAAACACTGCTTCAGTTTGTGTCTAAAAGTGTTCTGCATATGTTTTCCTCTAGAAGTTTTATAGTATCCAGTCTTACATTTAGGTCTTTAATCCATTTTGAGTTTATTTTTGGACAGCTACTTGTAAAAGAATAAAATTAGAACATTCTCTAATACCATATACAAAAATAATCCCCTTTGCTTTTGAAGAATAATTTGGCTGGATAGAGAATTCTAGGTTGGTGGTTTCTCTTTCAGCACTTTAAATGTATCACTCCACCCTCTTCTTGCTTGCAGGGTTTCTGAAGAGAATTCTTATCCTGTTCCTTTGTAGGTAAGGCGTTTTTTATTTCCAGCTTCTTTCAAGATTTTTTGTCTTTATTTTCTGCAATTTGAATATGATATGCCTAGGTATAGATTTTTTTTTTTTTTTTTTTTTTTTTTTTTTTTTTTAAAAATCTTTATTGGGGTATAATTGCTTTACAATGGTGTGTTAGTTTCTGCTTTACAACAAAGTGAATCAGCTATACATATACATATGTTCCCATATGTCTTCCCTCTTGCGTCTCCCTCCCTCCCACTCTCCCCATCCCACCCTTCCAGGCTGTCACAAAGCACCGAGCTAATATCCCTGTGCCTTGCGGCTGCTTCCCCCCAGCTATCTACCTTACTACGTTTGTTAGTGTGTATATGTCCATGACTCTCTCTCGCCCTGTCAAAACTCACCCTTCCCCCTCACCATATCCTTAAGTCCGTTCTCCAGTAGGTCTGCGTCTTTATTCCTATCTTACCCCTAGGTTCTTCATGACATTTTTTTCCCTTAAATTCCATATATATGTGTTAGCATACGGTATTTGTCTTTTTCTTTCTGACTTACTTCACTCTGTATGACAGATTCTAGGTCTATCCATCTCATTACAAATAGCTCAATTTCATTTCTTTTTAAGGCTGAGTAATATTCCATTGTGTATATGTGCCACATCTTCTTTATCCATTCATCCGATGATGGGCGCTTAGGTTGTTTCCATGTCCTGGCTATTGTAAATAGAGCTGCAATGAACATTTTGGTACATGACTCTCTTTGAATTTTGGTTTTCTCAGGGTATATGCCAAGTAGTGGGATTGCTGGGTCATATGGTAATTCTATTTGTAGTTTTTTAAGGAACCTCCATACTGTTCTCCACAGTGGCTGAACCAATTCACATTCCCACCAGCAGTGCAAGAGTGTCCCCTTTTCTCCACACCCTCTCCAGCATTTATTGTTTCTTGATTTTTTGATGATGGCCATTCTGACTGGTGTGAGATGATATCTCATTGTAGTTTTGATTTGCATTTCTCTAATGATTAATGATGTTGAGCATTCTTTCATGTGTTTGTTGGCATTCTGTATATCTTCTTTGGAGAAATGTCTATTTAGGTCTTCTGCCCATTTTTGGATGGGGTTGTTTGTTTTTTTGTTATTGAGCTGCATGAGCTGCTTGTAAATTTTGGAGATTAATCCTTTGTCAGTTGCTTCATTTGCAAATGTTTTCTCCCATTCTGAGGGTTGTCTTTTGGTCTTGGTTATGGTTTCCTTTGCTGTGCAAAAGCTTTGAAGTTTCATTAGGTCCCATTTGTTTATTTTTGTTTTTATTTCCATTACTCTAGGAGGTGGGTCAGAAAGGATCTTGCTGTGATTTATGTCATAGAGTGTTCTTCCTATGTTTTCTTCTAAGAGTTTGATAGTTTCTGGCCTTACATTTAGGTCTTTAATCCATTTTGAGCTTATTTTTGTGTATGGTGTTAGGGAGTGATCTAATCTCATACTTTTACATGTACCTGTCCAGTTTTCCCAGCACCATTTATTGAAGAGGCTGTCCTTTCTCCACTGTACATTCCTGCCTCCTTTATCAAAGATAAGGTGTCCATATGTGCGTGGGTTTATCTCTGGGCTTTCTATCCTGTTCCACTGATCTGTCTTTCTGTTTTTGTGCCAGTACCATACTGTCTTGATTACTGTTGCTTTGTAATATAGTCTGAAGTCAGGGAGCCTTATTCCTCCAGCTCCTTTTTTCGTTCTAAAGATTGCTTTGGCTATTCGGGGTCTTTTGTGTTTCCATACAAATTGCGAAATTTTTTGTTCTAGTTCTGTGAAAAATGCCAGTGGTAGTTTGATAGGGATTGCATTGAATCTGTAGATTGCTTTGGGTAGTAGAGTCATTTTCACAATGTTGATTCTTCCCATCCAAGAACATGGTATATCTCTCCATCTATTTGTATCATCTTTAATTTCTTTCATCAGTGTCTTATAATTTTCTGCATACAGGTCTTTCGTATCCTTAGGTAGGTTTATTCCTAGATATTTTATTCTTTTTGTTGCAATGGTAAATGGGAGTGTTTTCTTGATTTCACTTTCAGATTTTTCATCATTAGTATATAGGAATGCCAGAGATTTCTGTGCATTAATTTTGTATCCTGCTACTTTACCAAATTCATTGATTAGCTCTAGTAGTTTTCTGGTAGCATCTTTAGGATTCTCTATGTATAGTATCATGTCATCTGCAAACAGTGACAGCTTTACTTCTTCTTTTCCGATTTGGATTCCTTTTATTTCCTTTTCTTCTCTGATTGCTGTGGCTAAAACTTCCAAAACTATGTTGAATAAGAGTGGTGAGAGTGGGCAACCTTGTCTTGTTCCTGATCTTAGTGGAAATGCTTTCAGTTTTTCACCATTGAGGATGATGTTTGCTGTGGGCTTGTCATATATGGCTTTTATTATGTTTAGGAAAGTTCCCTCTATGCCTACTTTCTGGAGGGTTTTTATCATAAATGGGTGTTGAATTTTGTCGAAAGCTTTCTCTGCATCTATTGAGATGATCATATGGTTTTTCTCCTTCAATTTGTTAATATAGTTTATCACATTGATAGATTTGCATATATTGAAGAATCCTTGCATTCCTGGAATAAACCCCACTTGATCATGGTGTATGATCCTTTTAATGTGCTGTTGGATTCTGTTTGCTAGTATTTTGTTGAGGATTTTTGCATCTATGTTCATCAGTGATATTGGCCTGTAGTTTTCTTTCTTTGTGACATCCTTGTCTGGTTTTGGTATCAAGGTGATGGTGGCTTCGTAGAAGGAATTTGGGAGTGTTCCTCCCTCTGCTATATTTTGGAAGAGTTTGAGAAGGATAGGTGTTAGCTCTTCTCTAAACGTTTGATAGAATTCACCTGTGAAGCCATCTGGTCCTGGGCTTTTGTTTGTTGGAAGGTTTTTAATCACAGTTTCAATTTCAGTGCTTGTGATTGGTCTGTTCATATTTTCTATTTCTTCCTGATTCAGTCTTGGCAGGTTGTGCATTTCTAAGAATTTGTCCATTTCTTCCAGATTGTCCATTTTATTGGCATAGAGTTGCTTGTAGTAATCTCTCATGATTTTTTTTATTTCTGCAGTGTCAGTTGTTACTTCTCCTTTTTCATTTCTAATTCTATTGATTTGAGTCTTCTCCCTTTTTTTCTTGATGAGTCTGGCTAGTGGTTTATCTATTTTGTTTATCTTCTCAAAGAACCAGCTTTTAGTTTTATTGATCTTTGCTATTGTTTCCTTCATTTCTTTTTCATTTATTTCTGATCTGATTTTTATGATTTCTTTCCTTCTGCTAGCTTTGGGGTTTTTTTGTTCTTCTTTCTCTAATTGCTTGAGGTGCAAGGTTAGGTTGTTTATTCGAGATGTTTCCTGCTTCTTAAGGTGGGCTTGTATTGCTATAAACTTCCCCCTTAGAACTGCTTTTGCTGCATCCCATAGGTTTTGGGTCGTTGTGTCTCCATTGTCATTTGTTTCTAGGTATTTTTTAATTTCCTCTTTGATTTCTTCAGTGATCACTTCATTATTAAGTAGTGTATTGTTTAGCCTCCATGTGTTTGTATTTTTTACAGATCTTTTCCTGTAATTGATATCTAGTCTCATGGCGTTGTGGTCGGAAAAGATACTTGATACAATTTCAGTTTTCTTAAATTTACCAAGGCTTGATTTGTGACCCAAGATATGATCTATCCTGGAGAATGTTCCATGAGCACTTGAGAAAAATGTGTATTCTGTTGTTTTTGGATGGAGTGTCCTATAAACATCAATTAAGTCCATCTTGTTTAATGTATCATTTAAAGCTTGTGTTTCCTTATTTATTTTCATTTTGGATGATCTGTCCATGGGTGAAAGTGGGGTGTTAAAGTCCCCTACTATGAATGTGTTACTGTTGATCTCCCCTTTTATGGTTGTTAGTATTTGCCTTATGTATTGAGGTGCTCCTATGTTGGGTGCATAAATATTTACAATTGTTATATCTTCTTCTTGGATCGATCCCTTGATCATTATGTAGTGTCCTTCTTTGTCCCTTTTAATAGTCCTTATTTTAAAGTCTATTTTGTCTGATATGAGAATTGCTACTCCAGCTTTCTTTTGGTTTCCATTTGCATGGAATATCTTTTTCCATCCCCTTACTTTCAGTCTGTATGTGTCTCTAGTTCTGAAGTGGGTCTCTTGTAGACAGCATATATAAGGGTCTTGTTTTTGTATCCATTCAGCCAATCTGTGTCTTTTGGTGGGAGCATTTAGTCCATTTACATTTAAGGTAATTATTGATATGTATGTTCCTATTTCCATTTTATATACTGTTTTGGGTTCGCTACTATAGGTCATTTCCTTCTCTTGTGTTTCGTGTCTAGAGAAGTTCCTTTAGCATTTGTTGTAAAGCTGGTTTGGTGGTGCTGAACTCTCTCAGCTTTTGCTTGTCTGTAAAGGTTTTAATTTCTCCATCAAATGTGAATGAGATCCTTGCTGGGTAGAGTAGTCTTGGTTTCAGGCTATTCTCCTTCATCACTTTCAGTATGTCCTGCCACTCCCTTCTGGCTTGTAGGGTTTCTGCTGAGAGATCAGCTGTTAACCTTATGGGGATTCCCTTGTGTGTTATTTGTTGTTTTTCCCTTGCTGCTTTTAATATGCTTTCTTTGTATTTAATTTTTGACAGTTTGATTAATATGTGTCTTGGCGTGTTTCTCCTTGTATTTATCCTGTATGGGACCCTCTGTGCTTCCTGGACTTGATTAACTATTTCCTTTCCCATATTAGGGAAGTTTTCAACTATAATCTCTTCAAATATTTTCTCAGTCCCTTTCTTTCTTTCTTCTTCTTCTGGAACCCCTATAATTCGAATGTTGGTGCGTTTCATGTTGTCCCAGAGGTCTCTGAGACTGTCCTCAGTTCTTTTCATTCTTTTTTCTTTATTCTGCTCTGCAGTAGTTATTTCCACTACTTTATCTTCCAGGTCACTTATCCGTTCTTCTGCCTCAGTTATTCTGCTATTGATCCTATCTAGAGTGATTTTAATTTCATTTATTGCATTGTTCATCGTTGCTTGTTTCATCTTTAGTTCTTGTAGGTCCTTGTTAACTGTTTCTTGCATTTTGTCCATTCTACTTCCAAGATTTCGGATCATCCTTACTATCATTATTCTGAATTCTTTTTCAGGTAGATTGCCTATTTCCTCTTCATTTGTTAGGTCTGGTGGGTTTTTATCTTGCTCCTTCATCTGCTGTGTGTTTTTCTGTCTTCTCATTTTGCTTATCTTACTGTGTTTGGGGTCTCCTTTTTGCAGGCTGCAGGTTCGTAGTTCCCGTTGTTTTTGATGTCTGTCTCCAGTGGCTAAGGTTGTTTCAGTGGGTTGTGTAGGCTTCCTGGTGGAGGGGACTAGTGCCTGTGTTGTGCTGGATGAGGCTGGATCTTGTCTCTCTAGTGGGCAGGTTCACGTCTGGTGGTGTGTTTTGGGGTGTCTGTGGCCTTATTATGATTTTAGGCAGCCTCTCTGCTAATGGGTGGGGTTGTGTTCCTGTTTTGCTAGTTGTTTGGCATAGGTTGTCCAGCACTGTGGCTTGCTGGTCGTTGAGTGAAGCTGGGTGCTGGTGTTAAGATGGAGGTCTCTGGGAGATTTCCGCTGTTTAATATTATGTGGAGCTGGGAGGTCTCTTGTTGACCAGTGACCTGAAGTTGGCTCTCCTACCTCAGAGGCAGAGCCCTGACTCCTGGCTGGAGCACCAAGAGCCTTTCATCCACACGGCTCAGAATAAAAGGGAGAAAAAGTAGAGAGAATTAGTAGAAGTATGAGGAAAGAAAGAAGGAAAGGAGGAAAGGAAGGAAGGAAGAAAGAAGCAAAGAAGGAAAGAAAGGAGGGAGGGAGGGAGGGAGGGAGGAAGGAAGGAAGGAAGGAAGGAGGGAAAGAAGGAAAAAAAGACAGAAAGAAAGATGATACAGTAAAAATAAAATAAAGTATAATATAGTTATTGAATTAAAAAATATTTAGAAAAAAAAAAAGGGACGGATAGAACCTTAGGACAAATGTTGGAAGCAAAGCTATACAGAGAAAATCTTACACAGAAGCATACACATACACCTTCACAAAAAGAGGTAAAGGGGGAAAAATCATAAATCCTGCTCCCTGAGACCACCTCCTCAATTTGGGGTGATTCGTTGTCTAAAGGAGGGAGGGAAGGAAGGAAAGAAAGAACGAAGGTAAAGTATAATAAAGTTATTACAATTAAACTTAATTATTAAGAAAAAGAATTTTTAAAAAAAAGTCATGGACGGATAGAGCCCTAGGACAAATGGTGGAAGCTAGAGTATACAGACTAGATGTCACACAGGAGCATACACGTACACCTTCACAAAAAGAGGAAAAGGGAAAAAAATCATAGATTTCGCTCCTAAATTCCACCTCTTCAATTTGGGATCTATTCAGGTATTCCACAGATGCAGGGTATATCAAGTTGATTGTGGAGCTTTAATCCGCTGCTTCTGTGGCTGCTGGGAGAGATTTCCCTTTCTCTTCTTTGTTTTCACAGCTCACAGGAGCTCAGCTTTGGATTTGGCCCTGCCTCTGCGTGTAGGTCGCTGGAGGGCGTCTGTTTTTTCGCTCAGACAGGACGGGGTTAAAGGAGCCGCCGATTCGGGGCCTCCGGCTCACTCAGGCCGGGGGTTGGGGGATGGGGGAAGGAGGGGCACTGCGTGCGGGGCCGGCCTGCGGCGGCAGAGGCAGCGTGACGTTGCGGCAGAGGCCGGCGTGACGTTGCACCAGCCTGAGGCCCGCCGTGCGCTGTCCCGGGGAAGTTGTCCCTGGATCCCGGGAACCTGGCAGTGGCGGGCTGCACAGGCTCCGCGGAAGAGGGGTGTGGAGAGTGACCTGTGCTCGCACACAGGCCCCTTGGTGGCGGCAGCAGCAGCCTTAGCGTCTCCCGCCCGTCTCTGGGGTCCGCGGTTTTAGCCGCGGCTCCCGCCCGTCTCGGGGGCTCGCGCCCTCAGCCGCGGCTCGCGCCCGTCTCTGGGGTTTGCGCTTTCAGCCGCGGCTCGCGCCCGTCTCGGGGGCTCGCGCCCTCAGCCGCGGCTCGCGCCCGTCTCTGGGGTTCGCGCTTTTAGCCGCGGCTCGCGCCCGTCTCTGGAGTTCCTTTAAGCAGCGCTCTTAAACCCCTCTCCTCGCGCACCAGGAGACAAAGAGGGAAGAAAAAGTCTCTTGCCTCTTCGGCCGGTGCAGGCTTTTCCCCGAACTCCCTCCCGGCTAGTCGTGGTGCACTAACCCCTTCAGGCTATGTTCAAGCCGCCAACCCCAGTCCTCTCCCTGAGCTCCGTCCAAAACCAAAACCCGAGCCTCAGCTCGCAGCCCCGCCCGCCCCGGCGGGTGAGCAGACAAGCCACTCGGGCTGGTGCGTGCCGGTCAGCACCGATCGTCTGTGCAGGAATCTCCCCGCTTTGCCCTCCGCACCCGTCGCTGTGCACTACTCCGCGGTCCCGAAACTCCCCCCTCTGCCTCCCGCAGTCTCCGCCCGCGGAGGGGCTTCCTAGTGTGTGGAAACTTTTCCTCCTTCACAGCTCCCTCCCACTGGTGCAGGTGCCGTCCTTATTCTTTTGTCTCTGTTTTTTCTTTTGCCCTACCCAGTTACGTGGGGAGTTTCTTGCCTTTTGGGAGGTCTGAGGTCTTCTGCCAGCCTTCAGTAGGAGTTCTGTAGGAGTTGTTCCACGTGTGGATGTATTTCTGGTGTATCCGTGGGGAGGAAGGCGATCTCCGCGTCTTACTCTTCCGCCATCTTAGATTTTTTTCAATTTTATTATACTTGTTCTCTGAGTTTCCTTAATATGTGGTTGATATTTGTCATTAATTTTGGAAAATTCTCAGCCATTATTCATAATTTCTTTTCCTTTCTCTTTCTCCTTCTCCTGCTACTCCCATTGAATTTTTGTAATTGTCACATAGTTCTTGGATATTCTATTCCATTTTTTCTCTTCTTTTTTCTCTTTGCTTTTCAGATATTGACATATCTTCAAGCTTACTAATTCTTTTATTGGCCATGTCCAGTCTACTGATGAGTCCATCAAAGGCATTCTTCATTTCTTTTACAGTGTTTCTGATTTTTAGCATTTAATTTTGATTCTTTATTAAGGCTTACATGTCTCTGCTTATATTACTTACCTGTTTTTACATGTTGTCAATTTTTTATATTAGAGCCCTAGGATATTTATCATAGTTATTTTAAATTCTTTTTTTAAATTTTTATTGGATTGTAGTTGATTTACAATGTTGTGTTAGTTTCAGGTGTACAGTGAAGTAAATCAGTTATATATATATATCTCCACTCTTTTTTCGATTCTTTTCCTATATAGGTCATTACAGAGTACTGAGTAGAGTTCCCTGTGCTACACAGTAGATCCTTATTAGTTATCCATTTTATATATAGTAGTTTGTATATGTCAATCCCAATCTCCTAATTTATCCTTCTCCCCTTTTCCAGTTATTTTAAATTCTTGATCTGATGATTCCAAAACTTCTTCTCTATCTAAGTCTGGTACTGATGCTTTTGGTCTTTTCAGACTATTTTTTTTTGCCTTTATCATGCCTTGTAATTTTTGGTAGAAAGCCACACATTGTGTATTGGGTGAAAGGAACTGAGGTAAATAGGCCTTTCATCTGAGGTTTTACACTATCTGGCTATTAGTTAGGGTATGCTTACTGCTGTAGCTTTAGGTGTCAGAGACAAAAATTTCCTCTAGTGTCTATTTTTGTGTCCTTGGATGTTTTGGGCTTCCCTAGAGACTCCTTCTTAAATTGGTTCTGAGGCTTCCAGTTCTTCTATCTGTAATCCCCTGTTATTATACTGCAGCCTTATTCATGTGATGATGAGGTGTGAGGGAAGGGGAAGCATCTTATAGTCCTATAATTAGGTCTCATTTTTTTAGTGTGCTTGTCCCCCGTGCTGTGACCTTCACACATTTTATAGATTTTTTTTTCCTTTGATAAGACAGGAAAAACTAAATGGCTCTGGAGTTGGGTATTTCTCTTCCTCCATGTGGAAGGCTAGTGAGGGTTGGATTTGGGTATTTTCCTCTCCCCACATGGAAGTCTAGGGGAGATTGGAGTTGAGTATTTCTCTTCCTCAAAGTTGACTGGGCTCTTGTAAAACCCAAGCTGTATGGTTAGGTAATATTGTTTCCCTTGAGGACAGCCTTTTGTTAAGAAGAACAGAATGCTCTGGGCATATTTCAAAATGATTACTTTTCCTTCTCCCCCTGCTAAAAATCTGAAAGAATTTTTCACCAGTTCTCACTTCTGAGAACCTGGTGGGGCTCCTGGAGCAAAAGCTCAGGAAAGTGTGGAGGTTCCTCTAAGGCGCCCTGGAGTTTTTAACTCTTAAGTTTAGCTGCACTGAGCCTCTTGCAGTTCATCATTTATAGTTTGTGTTCTGTTGGTACTGGCTTCAGTGGCAATGTTCAGCTCCTGGGCTTCTGTTCTTGGTAAGCTGTGATTCTCTATATTAATGGGGCAGCAGATAGTGATGTGGCCTTAATTCTTTGATGGATCTAAGAAGAATTGTTGGTTTTCAGTTATTCAGCTTTTTTTCTTGGGAGGATGGTAGTGATAACATCTAGCTCTTTATGTGTCAGACTGGTGCTATTGATTTTTATAAATTGATCTTGTGTCTGGTAACTTTACAGAGCTCTCTTATAGTTTTAATTATTTGTTAATTCTGTTGGATTTTATATGTCACCTGAAAGTAATTACAGTTTTGTATCTTTCTTCCCAACTATTGTATCTTCTATTTTTTCTTTTAACTGCATAGGAATCTTACTTTTCTCAGTGACTGTTAAAGCTTTGTAAATCATTTCTCAGTACAGTGGCCAAGTAGATAGAATAAATTATTCCTTGACCCTTTGAGACTTTCATAATCAACAGTAAATTTTTATGATTTATAGACTCTTAAGTGATTTGTTTTCCTCAGAATTTAGAATTCTTCCTCTTTTGTGTCTGATTTCTCATCCCTACTTGAAGATTTAATGCCCTCTTTTAAATTTTTTTAAAGATTAAAAAAATCTTAAGATTAAAGATTAAGATTAAAAAAATCTTAAAGATTTAAAGATTAAGATTGGACATTAAAGGTTTCATTTTTAATGAATAATGGTGGTTGAATTATAATATAATTTTATATGTGTATTGAAATGACAATATAGTTTCCCTTTTTAATCTATTAATGTGGTAAATTACATTGATTTTCTAATATTAAACCATCTTTGGATTCCTAGGATAAATTCAACTTGGTCATAAATTCAACTTGGTTATTATTTTTTATATATTCTTCTGGATTTGGTTTGCTAATGTCTTATAATTTTTTCCAACTTTTCCAGATGTATCATATAACTTCCTCCTTTCAGACATTCAAAGAGTTTTTGAAATATTCCTGCCTGTAAACAAAGTATTTTCCTCTAATATATCTGTTACTCTGTCTCTCTGTCTCTTTCTCCCTCAGAAAAAAATCACACTATTGCTATATTCATAGCTTAATTTACATTTTATTAGGTAGTTTATAAGTTCTATTGACATGATACAGTTAATTTCCTGAAATGCTATGTGTTGTTTCAGATCACTATTATTAAGTGGTTAGTTTTCATTATATCAAATCCTTACAATACCATGTGCACATGATATCTTGTGGGTATTTTTTGATGTAATTGGTCAAATTTGAATTTCTGTGATGGTATGAAAATTTTCATTAGTTTCTTTTCATGAATATTTATTGAATATCTAGTATGTGTCAAGTACTATTCTAGATGCTGAGGATACAGCAGTCAAAAAAAGATCCCTGCCTTGATGGAGCATCTTGGTGATATTCTTAGGACCTAATAATAATGGTCTCAGAATATAAATGGGACTTTAGTGATGTTCCACAATTCATACAAAAAAAATTATTCTTGTTGTCTAATGGTCATTTCATGCCTAGGGTCAAAGCTTTGATAGACCACTTTGTTTTTTTTTTAACATCTTTATTGGAGTATAATAGCTTTACAATGTTGTGTTAGTTTCTGCTGTATAACAAAGTGAATCACCTATATGCATATGTATATCCCCATATCCCCTCCCTCTTGCGTCTCCCTCCCACCCTCTTTATCCCACCCCTGATCTCCCTGTGCTATGCAGCTGCTTCCCATTAGCTATCTATTTTACACTTGTCACGTCAATGTTACCCTCTCACTTCGTCCCAGCTTACCCTTCCCCCTCCCTGTGTGATAGACCACTTTTAATCAATGATAAAAAACAAATTTGACCTCCTTACTGCTTTGGACCATATTTCATTGAAAAATTATACTCTTTTTGATTATAGTTTATATTAACATGAATTATTCATTCATAATAAAAATGAAACCTAAATAATTCTACTATAAAATTTTTTCTATTGTGGATTCATAAATATTTTTCAAATGGCTTGGATGAATTTTGATTTTGTTAATATACAATACCAAATGAATTTTTAGCACACTTTGAAAATGTTTCTTAAAAAGCCCGCAGGTAGGGAGTTCCCTAGTGGTTTAGTGGTTAGGATTCAGCTCTCTGGCGTGGCCGGGGTTCAATCCCTGTTTGGGGAAATAAGATCCCACAAGCCGCAAGGTGCGGCCAAAAAAAAAAAAAAGCCAGCAAGTAAAATCTGTATTTTATTTTATATTGAGTTAATAAATGGAATTTTTAAAAGATAGGAAATGGTATATTCATTTTGCTTACATTGAGACTAATTAGAACTATTAAACTCAAGTACTTAGGAAATTTACTACTTTTGTACATTCACTTGTATATTTCAAAGAGCTTTATAATAGACAATGAATATACCAAATTAAATTCTAAATAAACGTTTACCAAATATGTATAACATTGAATTTCAGTTCTGATACAATTCCTAGTTTAAAATACAGATAAAAATCATAATACAAAATAATGTACAAACTAATACAAAAATTGCCAAGCTGATTGCAGAAATTTTGGTACCCAGAGCAGGGACACTGTCTTCTGACAGAGGAATAAGCTTGGCTATTTGTGCAACATTAGAAACCTCTGAGGTGATATTGGCTTCATTGATGATTTGGACTGCAATATAGGTAACATTTTCTATAAAGGTTCTGACTTAAATTCAAAATTTTCTATTGAGCTGGCCTCCTTAGGTATTAGACTAGAAGTATTCACTAAAGCAGCATTGTCAAAATCTTCTCGGAGATCCAGGAAACTCTTACTTATTCTTATAATGTACCTATTGGCTGGAAAACAAACAGATATTTCATGTATGTTAGAATCACTAGGATGCCTTATTGCTACCACATTGCCTTGCATTTAGGGGCCTATCAGAAATGCACACTGGGTTTTTTGTCTGGTTATTCCATATTCTTTATTTTAAGAAAAAATATGGGAACAGTTTTTTATCTAGTTATCTAATCACAAAGAATTAATTCAAAATTGTATAGGACAAAAAATGGAATCTAGATTTCTTTTTAGAAATAGAAATATGAAGAACTGAGTCCACTTTTAATTTAGAACAAGGAACACAGTAATGTTTGAGTATAGTAAAGATATTCAGTACTCTATACCTGTATTATTTCTCATTAAGCTGAGAGAGAGAGTAATGGGACGGGTGAGGAAGAGAGCAGATAAGTAGAGTGGGAGCCAGGGATAAGGATAAAGAGCAAAGGGAGGCAGAGAGCCTGGAATGTGTACCAATTAAACATGTTTAGGAGCTAGGCAGACTTTGATTAGCACCTTAGTTCTACTATTTTCTGGCTGTAACAAAGAAAAATTTATTTACCCTTTCTTACCTTTAGTTTTCTTATCCGTAAAATAGAGAATCGGTCATTCAGTTCATTCAACAAATATCTACGGAATGCTAGTGATGAGAATTATATGTGATAATGCATGAAAAGTATTTAGCACAATGAGAGTTAATAAATGTTTGAAATATTAGCTATTTTTACTGTTACTTTATCAAGAAAGGAAAGAAAGATGCTGACAAATGTTTCATTTCAAAATGGTTTTAGAAATCTACAAGGGCCATCGATATAGAAATATAGTCTCACATTATGAAATGCCATGAACAATAAAACATCAGATGTCATTTTTGAAGTGAAGACTTTATTTTTTTCATGAAGTGTTGAAGATGTTTTAAGCATGTGGTGAATAACTTCAATTTAGTGTTTTTTGTTTTAAATTCAGGCCCTGTGCCTTAAAATTCTAGTCTTTCAATAAATAGGCCTTATTGATCTGACCTATTCCCCTACTCTTTACATCCTCTCTGCATTCCATTACGTCGATCTATCTATCTATCCATCCATCACTTACTTTAATTCAAATATTTCATTGTGAAATTTTGCTTTCTTGACTTTGATCATATTATTTAGTTCCTTTTTTCCCTGTCATGACTCCCTGGAATGTGCCTCCCTCTCCCTATCTATGCAAATTGTGCTCATTCTTCAAGGTCCAACAGGAGGTCCAGTTTCTTCATGAAGTCCTGGTCATGTATTTCATCCCCTTATGACTCTCTTCCATGAACTCTTATTGCATGGAAAGGAGTTTTCCAGTTTTATAGAGGTTCAGTTTATCTTTTCAATTTGAACATATTATTCTTGAGAGCAAAAGTATGTTTTTGTATGAACTAGAGTATTCTTTTTGTATGAACTAGAGTATCTGATACTGTGTTGGCATGTATTTGACCTCCTTAATTACTTCTAGGCCCCAACAGACACGTGAAAAGATGCTCAACATCACCAATCATCAGGGAAATGCAAATCAAAACTACCTTGCACCTGTCAGAATGTATTTTATCAAAAAGACAACAAATAACAAGTGTTGGTGAGAATGTGAAGAAAAGGGAATCCTCTTGCACTGTTGGTGGGAATGTTGGTTGGTGCAGCCACTATGGAACATGGTATGGAGGTTACTAAAAGAATTAAAAATAGAACTACCATACAATCCAGCAATTCTACTTCTGGGTATTTTTCTGTAGAAAACAAAAACTCTAATTCAAAATGATATATGCACTTCTGTGTTCATTGCAGCATTATTTTCAATAGCCAAGATATGGAACAACCTAAGTGTCCATTGATAGATGAATGGTTAAAAAAGATGTGGTATATATACACAATGGAATATTACTCTGCCATAAAAAATAATGAAGTCTTGCCTTTTGTGACAACATGGATGGACCTAGAGGGTATTATGCTAAGTGAATTATGTCAGACAGAAAAGGACAAATACCACATGATTTCACTTATATGTGGAATCTAAAAAACAAAACAAACGAACAAACATAACAAAACAGAAATAGACTCATAGATACAGAGAACAAATAAGTATTTGCCAAAGGGGAGGGGAGTGGGGGGAATGAGTTAAATAGGTGAGGGAGATTAAGAGGTACAAACTTTAAAAAAATAGATTAGTCATGGGGATGAAATGTACAGCATGGGGAATATAGTCAGTAATACTATAGTAATTTAGTATGGTGACAGATGGTAACTAGACTTAAAGTGATGATCATTTTGTATTGTATAGATATATCAAATCACTATGTTATGCACCTGGAACTAACATAGTGTTGTAGGTCAATTATACCTTAATAAAAATATTACTTGTTGAACAACAATAGAGATATTCAGTTGATGCCCAAAATGACAAAATTAGAGGATCATAAAATATTAGAATTACATGTACTTGTTTTAGTAATTCTAGGTCATCTAGTCTGATTTGCATATTTGACAGGTATGGAAATTGGATCCCAGAAAATTTAAGGTTTTTATTCAAAAATATATAGATATTTATTTTTTGAGATACTTCTACTACCTCCTTTTGCAATGCCTAAGGGTAAAATTTGATAGCAACTACAGTATCTTCCTATTTGTCACAAGGAAAGAGGACCATCAGATCCCACCTATTTGAGGCATTTGAGGTTAAACACAGTGAAGTTTTTTTCGTTTTTTTCTCTCCCAATGTACGTATGAAATACTTTCTTCCTTCTTTTAGTTCCTATAATCAGCATAAGGGACATTTATTATGAAGCCAATCATGAACTGAAGACTTGGTCTTAACTGAATTCAATTCAGAATTAAACATTTGGTCAGATAATTTCATTTATGGCTTTTTCAGTGGAAGTTTCTTTTTAATTTCACCGTATTTTTAAGGGTCATAATGTATTTCAGAGCTGTCATGATAAGAATCTCAATATTGAAGTACAAAGAGCACTTCATGGGTATTTTATGTTTCCTTTGGTTTTAGAATGATTTTTATCGTTGTGTAATAATGATAAAAAGAAATATAGCTACATGGGAAATGAAAGGTTAAAAAGCATCATTTCTTTTCAGAGCATATAGTAAAGGGTTTATTATAACCCAGGAGAAATAGCATTGAAAGTGGCTTTTCAGCACTGACAACCTCTGAGATATGTGTCTATTGATATGCATATTGCTTTCATTTTACCACCTTAAAGGGAAAATAGCAAGATTGGCTTTACCCCATAAGAATCTACTAGTTTAGGGCTTCCCTGGTGGTACAGTAGTTAAGAATCCACCTGCCAATGCAGGGGACATGGGTTCGAGCCCGGGTCCAGGAAGATCCCACATGCCGTGAAGCAACTAAGCCTGTGAGCCGCAACTACTAAGCCTGCTCTCTAGAGCCCCGAGCCACAACTACTGAGCCCACGTGTTGCAACAGCTGAAGCCCGCGTGCCTAGAGCCTGTGCTCCACAACAAGAGAAGCCACTGCAATGAGAAGCCTGCTCACCACAATGACGAGTAGCCCCCACTCGCCGCAACTAGAGAAACTAGCGTGCAGCAACGAAGACCCAATGTAGCCAAAAATGAATTTTAAAAAAAACCAAAAGAATCTACTAGTCTAGCACAATACTGGAATATGGTACGCATTCAATAAATACTAATTTAATTTAGTTAAATTTAAAGCAAAGCTGAAAGTGATTTAAGCTTACTGGAATGATGGCAATTTATTCTAAGGAACTTGGAATGAATGAGATATTTTGGCCTTGAACTCTAATTCAAACTCCACAGCCAAATCTCTGCATGAGATCCTCTCTGTCTCTGGGAAATCTTCATTTAACTTGGCTAACTTCTCTCATTCTTCAAGCCTTAGGTCAGGGATAGTCTTCCCTGAAAAGCCTTTTAAGATATACCTTGTGATCTTAACCCTCAAGCCGAAGTGGCCGTCCAATGGCATATCTCATCATATTCTGTAAAATTATCTGTTTATTTGCATGAAGTATCTTCTGCACTCAACTAACTGTTGAGAGTAAGGATTATTTCTTAAGAACCTAATAGCCTTAGAGGAAAACATAGGAAGAACACTCTTTGACATAAATCACAGCAAGATCTTTTTTGATCCACCTCCTAGAGTAATGAAAATAAAAACAAAAATAAACAAATGGGACCTAATGAAACTTAAAAGCTTTTGCAAAGCAAACTACAATCAAGATGAAAAGACAACCCTCAGAATGGGAGAAAATATTTGCAAACAAATCCATGGACAAAGGATTAATCTCCAAAATATATAAACAGCTCATGCAGCTCAATATTAAAAAAACAAATAACTCAATCCTAAAATGGGCAGAAGACCTAAATAGACATTTCTCCAAAGAAGACATACAGATGGCCAACAAGCACATGAAAAGCTGCTCAACATCACTAATTATTAGAGAAATGCAAATCAAAACTACAATGAGGTATCACCTCACACCAGTTAGAATGGGCATCATCAGAAAATCTACAAGCAACAAATGCTGGAGAGGGTGTGGAGAAAAGGGAACCCTCCCTTCTTGCACTGTTGGTGGGAATGTAAATTGATACAGCCACTATGGAGCACAGTATGGAGGTTCCTTAAAAAACTAAAAATAGAATTACCATATGACCCAGCAATCTCACTACTGGGTGTAAACCCAGAGAAAACTATAATTCAAAAAGACACATGCATCCCAGTGTTCATTGCAGCACTATTTACAATAGCCTGGTCATGGAAGCAACCTAAATGCCCATCGACAGACGAATGGATAAAGAGGATGTGGTACATATATACAATGGAATGTTACTCAGCCATAAAAAGGAACACAACTGGGTCATTTGTAGAGATGTGGATGGATCTAGAGACTGTCATACAGAATGAAGTAAGTCAGAAAGAGAAAAACAAATATCGTATATTAACGCATATATGTGGAATCTAGAAAAATGGTACAGATGAACCAGTTTGCAGAGCAGAAATACAGACACAGATGTAGAGCACAAACGTATGGACACCAAGGGGGGAAAGCAGCAGGGTGGTGGTGGTGGTGGTGTGATGAATTGGGTGATTGGGATTGACATGTATACCCTGATGTGTATAAAACTGATGACTAATAAGAGCCTGCTATATAAAAAAAAAAAGATTTGTGCACTCAACTAAGTGCAAGTTTTATCATTTTTAAAAATTTTAAATTTAATTTATTTTTTATACAAAACTTTTTATATTTATTTTCACTTTGGATGATCTGTCCATTGGTGTAAGTGAGGTGTTAAAGTCCCCCACTATTTTTGTGTTACTGTCGATTTCCTCTTTTAGACCTGTTAGCAGTTGCCTTATGTATTGAGGTGCTTCTATGTTGGGTGCATATATATTTATAATTGTTATATCTTCTTCTTGGATTGATACCTTGATCATTATGTAGTGTCCTTCCTTGTCTCTTGTAACATTCTTTATCTTAAAGTCTATTTTATCTGATGTGAGTATTGGTAGTCCAGCTTTCTTTTGATTTTCCTTACATGGGATATCTTTTTCCATCCCCTGACTTTCAGTCTGTATGTGTCCCTAGGTCTAAAGTGGGGTCTCTTGTAGACAGCATATATATGGGTCTTGTTTTTGTATCCATTCAGCAAGCCTGTGTCCTTTGAGTGGAGCATTTAATCCATTCACGTTTAAGGTAATTATCGATATGTATGTTCCTATTACCATTTTCTTAATTGTTTTGGGTTTGTTTTTGTAGGTCCTTTTCTTCTCTTGTGTTTCCCACTTAGAGAAGTTCCTTTTGCATTTGTTCTAGAGCTGGTTTAGTGGTGCTGAATTCTCTTAGCTTTTGCTTGTTTGTAAAGCTTTTTATTTCTCCATCGAATCTGAATGAGATCCTTGCCAGGTAGAGTAATCTTGGTTGTAGGTTTTTCCCTTTCATCACTTTAAGTATATCATGCCACTCCCTTCTGGATTGTAGAGTTTCTGCTGAGAAATCAGCTGTTGACCTTATGGGAGTTCCCTTGTATGTTATTTGTCATTTTTCCCTTGCTGCTTTCAATAATTTTTCTTTGTCTTTAAGTTTTGCCAGTTTGAGTACTATGTGTCTCAGTGTGTTTCTCCTTGGGTTTATCCTGCCTGGGACTCTCTGCGCTTCCTGGACTTGGGTGGCTATTTCCTTTCCCATGTAAGGGAAGTTTTCGACTATAATCTCTTCAAATATTTTCCGGGTCCTTTCTCTGTCTCTTCTCTTTCTGGGACCCCTATAATGCGAATGTTGTTGCGTTTCATGTTGTCCTGGAGGTCTCTTAGGCTGTCTTCATTTTTTTTCATTCGTTTTTCTTTATTGTGTTCCACAGCAGTGAATTCCACCATTCTGTCTTCCAGGTCACTTATCCATTCTTCTGCCTCAGTTATTCTGCTATTGGTTCTTTCTAGTGTAGTTTTCATTTCAGTTATTGTATTGTTCATCTCTGTTTGTTTAATTCTTCTAGGTCTTTGTTAAACATTTCTTGCATCTTCTCGATCTTTGCCTCCATTCTTTTTCCGAGGTCCTGGATCATCTTCACTATCATTATTCTGAATTCTTTTTCTGGAAGGTTGCCTATGTCCACTTCATTTGGTTGTTTTTCTGGGGTTTTATCTTGTTCCTTCATCTGGTACATAGCCCTCTGCCTTTTCATCTTGTCTGACTTTCTGTGAATGTGGCTTTTGTTCCACAGGTGGCAGTATTGTGGTATTTCTTGCTTCTGCTGTTTTCCCTCTGAGTGCACAAATCTTAAAAAAAAAAAAAAAAAAAAGAACCTAATAGTATTTGAAAATTCAACAAAAGGTCAATCAATGAATGAAATTGTGCAAGTACAGAAATACTTAGAAAAAGTTTTCCCTGTTAGGGAGAAAGGGATGCAACAGAAAGTTGCAGTCAGTCTTCTCCAAGTAATTTCTAAGATGGTTCATACTGTGAGAGGCACTTTGGCACAACAGAATCTGACGAGAGTGAGTTAGACTTATAATTTATTTAATGTGAAGTACTTTGGTCCAGTTCATTATCTCTTGCAGCTTAAGTTTTCACATATGAAAATAGGTGGCCCATAGTAGACAATCTATACATATTATATATAAATAAGACATTAGAAAATTTTTAGCAAATGAAAACCAGTGGGATTTATTTTAGTATATGATATTTTTAAATGTAATATGAAACTTACCGTTTTCTTTTTCTAGGACATTGCTAGGGGCTGTCCATGAAAGTTGAATAAGATCTTTAAACTTAGCCTCAAGGTCTGTAATTTTAGCGGGTGGGAACATGTGAGGGTGATTACCAGGAGGAGGAGCTCCTGATACAGTAAACGACACTCTAGAGGTTAGTCTGCTAAAGTCCATTTCAGCTTTTGCCACGTCACCTTTGACTCCAGGTCTGGGCCGGTTCTGTATAATTTTACCTACCAAAAAAGCAATTTTGTAACTTTTCATATTGTGATACCTATTCTTTATTTCATAATCTCATTTGCAGCTGTAGAGGGTTAATATTGATTGATAGCAGCCATTGAAAAAGTAACAGCTTTTAGTGAAAAAAAAGCTTGTTTTATTGGTGTCATTTAAAGATTGATGAGGAGGGACTTCCCTGGTGGTCCAGTGGGTAAGAATCCGCCTCCAAAGTAGGAGACATGGGTGTGATCCCTGGTTTGGGAACTAATATTCCACATGCTGTGGGGCGACTAAGTCTACGCGCTCAAGAGCCCGTGTGCCACAACTAGAGAGCCCACTCACTGCTGCTACTGAGCCCACAGGGTCTAACTAGAGAGGAGCTTGTGCCCCAAAACGAAGAGCCTGCGCTGCAACCAAGAGCCCGCGTGCCACAACAAAAGATCCCACATGCTGCAAATGAAGATCCTGCAACTATGACCCAATGCAGCCAAATAAATATTTAAAAAAAAAATAAATAAAATTGATTAGGAGACGTGCAATGTTAGTACTATCTTTTAACCTATCCATCTTTACTTCTTGACTGTAAATTCTTCAAGGACAAGGATGGCAACTTATTTATCTCTGTAGCTCCAGCATCTAGCAAAATGTTTGCTACCTAGGAGGTGCTGAGTAATTTTTTTTTCTCAATGTAAATGAACCGAAGGAGATGTAAACAAAACATATTGGAAGCATAGTCCTATGCTAGGTCTGTTAACATAAATATGGTTTTGAAACATAAAGGTGATTATATAACTAGGTTTTCCATAGTACATTATAATTTAAATGTTTGCCACATATAATTTACCTAAATAAATGGCACATTTCTATTTTAATGCCACTTACCATTTTCAACATAGCCTGGTATGTACAGAGCTTTGTTCTGTTGTTGTCTTAAACTTAGCCTAGCCATGTTGTTTCTTTCCTGGGCATGTCCTTTTAAACTGTATCTACCGCTTCCATGATAATCTGTAAAATATCTTGAGTAGATGCCATCATTCTTGACGGTATCAGTACCTTGATATTGAAATGTAATATTAGACATACAACGAAGTAAAAACGACAATATCAACTTCATGAGCACTAGTGATGGAAGCTATTTTGGGCAATAGTATAGCACAATTTTTTAAGCACATGAACCCTAGAATCAAACTACTTGGGTTCAAAGCCTGGCTTGGCCACTTGCCAAACTTTGACTTTGGAAAAGTCTAATTCATGATAAGCATTCAATTAATATTAGCTATTATTATTTCATAAGAGACTCCTAACAAAATAAGGAAAATATAACTAAACCTCAGAAAGCATATGCAAAACACCGACACTAATGAAAATAGAGAAAAACTGTACTCTTGTTACATGGGAAAGGCAAAATTGTTCATAAAATTTAAAGAAGATAAATATGCTCATGTTTATGCCTAGACAAGATAACTAATTGAAAAGTTAAAAAGTTTTAAAAACATTAAAATTAAATTCACTTAATATATGTTTCATTAGCATATATAGGAAATATTGACTTCTAAGTCATGTGATTATAGTAGCATTTTAAGTTCAGTGGAAGTTGACGCAGATTCTTATTACCTGCACCATTGTCCCATAGCTCTAATGTTACTTGATGTCCATCTTCGGTTTCTATAATGGCTGTTACATTGATTCCCAGTACAGGCAAAAACCCTTGACTGACTTGTGCATAAACAATCAGTGGGTTAGGGTAATGGGCTGTAGTTTGACTTGTGACCTGTTTCAATTACTGGGAGTGTAGTAGGACTTCTTGCTCGAGTAGTCACTGTCACGGTTTGCATTTGAGGGCTGGCATGATTATTTAGAAGGCTGTAAGTCCAAGTACCTGTCTGAAAATTTTAAAAATAGCTATTTGAGAGCTTTTGTAATATCTTCCTACTCCTGTATATGATATCTTCATTTTTTCCTCAAAATTGGTTGATAAAGCATGGAGAAAATTTAAAAAATATTCTTACTTCTGCAATACCTGGTATTCGAAGCCAAGTAGATCGAATATTTAGCTTATCTTCTTTGAAATCTGAGGTTTTATATTTCTTTCCTTGTGGACCTTGGAGAAGAATTTCTGGCTTTTGTATTGTCCATGTGACAACAAAGAAAGTGGCATTTCCAATTGTACTGTCCATAGGCACTGTACCATTTATCCATTTCCTTCCTGTAATTGTCAAGGCTTTGCTTTCCAACTGTTACATAAATAAAAACAACAAACATGTGAAACTGATTTGTTATTACAGTTAGTAACATTTCAAAGTTTAGTCAGTTCAGAGTAATTCTAAATATACTTTTAAGATTTCAATTAAAAATAACTAAGAATTATTTTGAAGAATTTTGCAAATAAAAGCATTTATACTGATAAAAAATAGAAAAATCAAAAGAAAAAGTGACTATAAGTATTACAAAAAGCAAATTCAATAAGGATGTTACACCTGAAATGTTTTCAGGCAGAATAGTTATTTATTAGAGAAAGAAGTTACTATTTAGGATAATAAAAAGTTATTACAAGTGTAAAAAGGCAAAGAATTTTTTTAAAGATACTGACCTGAATAGCCTGCTGAGTGATGCTGCCACTTCTAGATGAAATTCTACTGAAAACATTAGTAAGGCCATTTATGTCTTTATTGGCATAAAAATGATGTCCTCCTAAAATGGAATTTTATTTACCTTTATAATACTAATTTTATTTTTTAAATTTTTATTGGAGTATAGTTGATTCACAATGTTGTGTTAGTTTCAGGTATACAGCAAAGTGAATCAGTTATACATATACATATATCCAGTCTTTTTTAGATTCTCTTCCCTGTTGAGTAGAGTCCCCTGTGCTAAACAGTAGGTCCTTATTAGTTATCTATTTTATATATAGTAGTGTGTATATGTCAGTCCCAGTCTCCCAATTTATCCCTCCCACTGCTTTTGCCCCTGGTAACCGTAAGTTTGTTTTCTACATCTGTGACTCCTTCTGTTTTGTAAATAAGTTTATTTGTACCATGTTTTTAGATTCCACTTATAAGCGATATTTTGTCTTTCTCTGTCTGACTTGCTTCACTCAGTATGACAACCTCTAGGTCCATCCTTGTTGCTGCAAATGGCATTATTTTGTTCTTTTTTATGGCTGAGTAATAATCCATATAATACTAATTTTAAATGGGAAAATCATGTTTGTTATTATACTCTTATCAATATATTATAAAATACATTAAAATTTTTCTTTTTTAAACTTACAGAAGATGAATTTCCCAGACCTTAGGAACTTTTAATATATCAGTATCCTAGATGTAATCCTACAATAACTAAACCTTGCTCAAAATATGTTAGAACAAAGAAAAAAACTAGCCAAATATTATTTTTATATCAATCATTAGATTTAAGTGCTTTCCACATTAGTAAAGCTGATCTAATCACCAAATAACATTATGAAAATTAAAGACAATTTTTAAACTAGCTGCTTATTTTCTATTTATATCTAAGATATACCAAAACAATTAGAGAGTGACAGTTTAGAATAAAGTAAAAATTGATTAAGTGCAGAAAATAAGTGATACAGGAGTTAATGAAGAGGGAGATAACTTAGGTGTCAGGAGCTGAAAGAATGGATTTCAGAGAGCAAGGCCCAGTAATCAGGTCTCTAACTCTAGCCTTGGGCAAATCATTTCTATTCTCTAGGTTTACATTTCTTCCTCAGTGAAATAGGGCTATCTGAATCTCTACTTTAAGATTGAGCAGGACAGATGCTGAGCTAGAATTTTGGAACTGCAGTTGAATGTCATTAGTAACCATGGAGAAAGAAGTTTCATTTTGGTGGTATTGGTAGAAAGTGGTGAGAAATGAATGAAGACAGAAAATGTTGACTAATATTAGAAAAAGTTAATATAGGTAGAAATGGAGAGAAGTGGGGGTGGGGAGAGGAAATATATTAATTTGAAGGACAAGGACAAGGAAAGGACAAAGATTAATTTTTTAGGATAGGAAAATTTTGAGCAGTTTGTAGTTTAAGGGGAAAGAGCCCCTGGAATGAGAGAAACTGAAAAAGTGTTTTCTATTCAAACTCTATTCCGAAGGTTTACTTGTCATATCTGACAGTGTCTCCAGTTCTTTGGCAGCAGAAGGTCCCAGAGCAATGGTGTGGATGATCGCACCACTTTGTTTTACCTCCTCAAAGCATAAGTTTATTTCATTATCTTCCCTATCAGTTAGTAATATGATTTCAGAACCAGAAGTGCTTTGGTTACTGTAGATAACTGCCTGATAGTAAAAAACCAGATTATTAATTATAGAATATAATATCTAAATAAATTAAACTAAGAATAAATCTGTTCTTTAGTCTTGGAGAAGTCTTTAGGTCTATGCATCAGAAACTTTGCAAAAGGAAACTTTGTATTGTCATTCCAGGTTTTGTTGGTTTGGAAATGAGTGTAATGTAGAATGGTCTTGTAGGTTTCCAAAGGCAGAATGTTAACAGTGCTTTCACATATACTTAAGCTACCCAAGAGAGAAAGAATAAAACACTGAGAACAATGTCTAACCCATAGTAAGTACTCAATGAATGTTAGCTATTTTTATTATCCCAGGAGATACTTGGGGTAGAGGCAAATGACCCAGGCAGTTTGGAAGTTTGCACACTAGACAACATTTGTAAAGCCGTGACTGAAGGCAGGTGTTCAAAGTTAAATGATGTGACGTGCCTTTTAACGCATTTTAATTGCTAATTGAAGAACCTCAGGATTTCCTGGAAAAAACATTGACCTGTCATGAAGAAAGAAGTTCCTGAATTTATCAAGTATTATAATTTTGGGGGTATTTTCCTGATTTTTACCAAAAGTAGTGACTAAGACAATTTACTCAAACAAATTGAGAGTAAATTCTAGCTCCGCCATTTGCTAAATAGAATAGCTAGTGTTTAGTTTCTCTATCATTCATATATATGAATATATATTTATAATAGAGTTCTATAAATAGCTCACTGTAATGATTACCTTTTTGAACTTTGGAGTAAGAAAGAACAGATTTACCAATTACTGACTCTATGATCTTGAGAAAGATATTTAATTACTCTGAACCTCAGTTTCTTTATGTGTAAAATGGGCATAAAAATAGTGCCTGACTAAAACATTAATGGTAATGATAAAGTAAGATCATGAATGTAAAGCATTTAACGTAGGCACTAATGCAGTATATGCTCAATAAATTTCAGATATTATTATGATTCTGTAAGTAAAAGCTTATACGTTGATATGGTTTCTTTACATGAGTAACAGAGGTTTTTTATACGTTTGAATGTAATTTGATATAATCTCTTCAGTAATAGACTCTGTGGTCAAAATGTCATAGATATATATCAAGACATATTAAGAAAAACATGTATGAACCAACATGCGCAAACATTATAACATATTCCCAAGATATAGTACTGTCATATTTTAGAAGTGAATAGACATATATGAGAATTATGATTTTTATAATAATAGCAATCCTTTCTTGAGCACTTGTTTATCTTTTTTATTGAATTATAGTTGATTTACAATGTTAAAAGTTTACAAAGTTTCAGGTGTACAACATAGTAATTTACTCTTTTTATGAATTATACTCTATTTAAAGTTATTACAAAATAATGGCTATATTTCCCAGTGCTATACAATATATCCTTGTTGCTTACTTATTTTATATGTAGTAGTTTTATCTCTTAATACCATACCCTAATCTTGCACCTTTCTCTTTCCTCTCCCCACTGGTAACCACTAGATTGTTCTCTATATCTGTGAGTCTGTTTCTGTTTTGTTCTATACATCCGTTTGTGTTATTTTCTAGATTCTACATATAATTGATAACAGTTTTTTCTTTCTCTGTCTGACTTATTTTCCTAAGCATCATACCCTCTAGGTCCATCCACATTGTTGCAAATGGAAGAATTCCATTCTTTCTTATGGCTGAGTAATATTGCATTGTATATATGTATTATATATATATATACATACACCCTACATCTTCTTTATTCATTCATCTCTTGGTGAACACTTGGATTGCTTCCATATCATGGCTATTGTAAATGATGCTGCTATGAACATTAGGGGAGGCTTATTTATCTGACATAGTTCCTATTAAATGAGATAGGTTCTGTTATTTTCCACATTTCATTAATTGAGGAAACTGAGACTTTCTTAGTTGAGTAACTCACCCACAGTCATTTAGCTAGGGCATAATAGAACCAGAATTCCAGGTTTGTCTGAATCTAGAACTTGTGTGTTTTCTTAAAGCAATGTGATTTACAGGAAACAGATATCATGAGGAAAGCTAAGAGACGATATTAACTAGTGGCCAAAATAAGAGTAACAGTCTCCACTTTGTAGCTGAGGCAATGAGAGGGTCAGTGAAAGGAAACGGTTTTCCTTTCACTGAAAAAGAATATAAATAGGCTTAAATAGAGGCTGTCTTAGGTCGGAAGAAATTCAGATGAGTACTGAAGGTGTTTTAATATAATTCACAATTTTTATTTCATTAAACTTCTATGTATCTGTCTTGAGTTTGGTACTATACTTGAGGAACTACCTCTATCTTTGTGATTTTTAAATGTCAATTTAACTTGATGAACTGGGGTTTTCTTTATCCGTAATATAAAAATATTTGTAATCTCCCTCTTCCACAGTCCCCTTAACAGCATTATTTTCTCCTCATAGAAATTCAGACTATGGGAGTGATAAAGAAATGAGGAGCTCCTAACTAAGTAATGACGATTATGTGCACACGGGATTTTTCTTCCCTTTAACCACTCCTCAGCGCAACTCAGTTCCTCAGGAGCATGTGGGTGAAATAACCACACTCAGAGAGGATCTAGCTATGAACAATAGACAGCAGAAGGTCTTTAAAAATTATTTAAGTGAGGGACCTCTAAGCTCATGACCCTTGTTCCAAGAGAGCTGGACAAAATTAAAAGCAATGATAAATGGCAAGTGATATTTAGAAAAGCATTCTTATCTTACCTGGAATTCTGCTTTGAGTCCCCTGCAAACTGAAGTTCCACCATCAGCTTGAGGCAGATTTCGGTAAACATTATCATCAGTTTTTTTGTTTTTTTTGTTTTTGTTTTTTTTTGGTATGCGGGCCTCTCACTGTTGTGGCCTCTCCTGTTGCGGAGCACAGGCTCCGGACGCACAGGCTCAGCGGCCATGGCTAATGGGCCCAGCCGCTCCGCGGCATGTGGGATCTTCCCACACCGGGACACGAACCCGTGTCGCCTGCATCGGCAGGCGGACTCTCAACCACTGCGCCACCAGGGAAGCCCATCATCAGTTATTTTTGTTAGATGATTTTGGATTTCAGCAACACTGTCAAATGTAACCATCCCAACCAAGGATCCCTTTTTGATAACTTGAATCAAGTGTAGTTCTGCTGCTTGATTCATTCGAAAGAGACAGTCTTCCTGTAAGAAAAAGATGTCTGAACAATTCCTGAGATTCCTCCAATCTTGACAGATTGGTGAAACACAAAGTTCATGGGCCAGAGATCATAATAATAATTGATTACTGTATTTTAGAGTTTAACTTCTTCATTATATTAAAAAGAAATAATATTAAAGAAAAACTTTAAAAATCAGTCATATTATACTTGGAAAAGCCTTAAAATTTTATACCTTCTTCTTTAACAGTAAGGAAATAATTTAAAAATGCACACAAAAATGTTTGTTGCAACATAATTTTTGATAACAAGTTGAAAGTCACCAAAATGTCCAGTAATGGGGGTTTTTTGACTAAATTATAATATGTGCATACCATATGACCAATAAAACTTGTGTCATGGAATCGTTTTTTTTCCTTGGGGAGTGTTTAAGGTATAGTAAGTTAAAAAAAATCATATTATAAAACATTATATAAGATATAATCACATTTCTGAGGAGGAAAAACAAAATACATGAAGAGAAAAAAGATAGGAATGACATATGCTCCATAGAATTATGGATGATTTTCGTCTTTTCTTTTTGTTCAGTTATGTTATTTCTAGTTTGTTAGAACTAAAAGTTAAAGAATAAACATCATCTGTAATCCAATAACCTTAATATAACAATTATTTTTATTTTAGTATATTATCTTCTAGTGCTTGTCCATGTAAAATCACTGTACTAAAATTTATTAGAATAATAAAAATATTTTTTAGTTAGCTTAGTAGAACTAAACCTAAGATTAAATTATATTTCTATTAGCTTAAATACCTAATTTAGGAGAGCTAACAAATAAACGTCTTACTAAATTCATGCTTCCAGATTTATCAAGTAACGAACAGACTACCCCCTGTTTGGACTTGAGTAATGAAAATGTAGGAGGAGTCGGTAGATTCATTTCTCTCGTGGGAGATATATTCTGAAAGTCATCAGAGTCCATGATTACATCCCACGTGGTTCTGCCATTGCACATTTTGTTTTGTAGGTTTGGAGCTTCTGTATCGTGTGCTTTTTCTGTACAAAATTCAGTCACCTGGGAAAAATCAGTTGAAAGACAGTAGTACGGTAACTGATGAGGCATTACCTTCCTTTCCAAATATACAGTTGGCTGCCTTGTACATCCTCCACAGATTTTATCTCCTGACAATTAAAAATTATTTCATAATCTAACATTCTCACATCCATTTTGCATACTTGAATGGAGAAAAAGCAAATTAAAACCATCAATATGCACTGGAAATTTATTTGGTAATTCTTTTAGGTATAGGTAGATCATAGCACTGGGGGATGATGGTGGCTGACGCAACTGCTTAAGCTAACTTCTTACTTTCCCTTCTAGACTCTTGGGGGACTCAAGCCTTGAAATAAGTTTAATGGAAAAAGGGACAGGATTTGCAGTAATTTCTAGCTTCCCCCTAAAAGTGGAGTAAAGAAAATGGCCTTCTTTAATTGCCTAAGTATTTTCTATCTCTTTATAGTTTATTGAAAAACTTGAGAACAGATATTCTAACAATCTCAAATATAATTGGCTCTGGTGAACTTAGACATAAATAAAATAATACTCCCGAAAAAGTAATGAAAATGTGGGAAGAAAATGAGGAAATGTGATTGCTTCTCTTTGAGTTGCAAATGGTGAGTTGTATCCAGTAATTCTGCCAAATGATATTTCATTACTAGAGAATCTATGAAAATCCTCCAAGTTTTGAAACCTAGTAACTTGGAAAAACACTAGCATAAACTAGTAGCATTCAGGAAAGAATTCATCTTGCAGTAAAGCCTCAGCTTTATAAATATCATTTTGTTTTTTTAAATGACCTCCTCATATAAATCTCCTGCTGTAAGCTCAGATTTAGAACTAAATTATTAAACCTGAATACCTTTTATTCAAATTTTAAGAGTTTGTTTTCCTTCTGTTAAGTTTCTGATCTACATTTTTCAGAAGGGGTTATATTGGATGGGAGAAAAATATAGTTTTCAGTCAAAGCAGTGATTTATAATCAACTTGATGATATGAAATGCCTACCAAATGTGGCTCCTCTTGCTACTGTCACTGCCTTTATTCAGGGCCTTCAGGTCTCTTATCTGCCTATTGCCATGGCCCTCCAACTGGTCTCCCTGCCTCCACTATCTCACTTCCTTTTGTTTTTCACAGTCAGTAGAATTATCATCCTGAAAGGATAAGCTGGTTACATCACTAGACTGAAGTTGATAAAATAAAATCCAAACACCTTAGTTTTGTAGGTTCCAATTTTGTGTTTCAATTTCATTTCTTGCTTCTTCCTCACCATGTATGCTTTGCTTATAGAACATTGAACTTTTTCCTGTCCTTAGAGTATGCCAGAAACTTTCACAAGGCTCTCTCTAATACAAATGGAAAAGGAAATTTGTGCAAATTAGAAAAAGGTGCCCTTTTCTCAAGTTCTTTTATTGCTGTCTACCTGAAAAGTGTTCTAATAAATATGAAAATCTTTAGTGACCATGATGCAAGTAATTTGGGCAGTGCTCAACTTGTACAGTCATGTGTGGCATCCTGTATTTTTCTTATTTTTTAAAATCTTTTTTCTTTCTTTCTTTCTTTTTACATCTTTAGTGGAGTATAATTACTTTACAATGTTGTGTTAGTTTCTGCTGTATAACAAAGTGAATCAGCTATATGTATACATATTATCCCATTATCCCTTCCCTCTCATCCCTGTATTTTTCCATCTTTGTTTCTGTAAACCTGTTTCTTTGCCTAGAATACCCTTCCCCTTCCTGCTTTAGCAAGTTCATACTAATTTTATTTCCAAATCCCAGCTCAAAACTCATCTCATTAGACACAATTTTCTGACTTTCAATTGGAGACATTTGCTGTACTCTCATGGCACTTAGTTTCTACTTCTTCCTACTTTGTATTCATATTTATTTTTCTTTTATCTCTACTTCTCTCACTAAATTGAGTTCTTCAAGAACAGTTATTTTTAATTATTTCTATATTTTTTCAGTTCCTAACATGGACATGAAGTGGGAATAATGAATTTTAAAGAAAGAAAATCATGGACTTGAATATTCATTATTTCAGATCATATTTCTCTTGAGTCTGAGCTTATGCCCTGGGTACAGATGCTATGCAATATATTTAGTCTATGTTACGATAATTAGAAGGTTGTGTTATTATGGACAAGATATATGGTTAAAGTACAGTATTTATCTCTGAGCCATATCTTATATAATTAGTTGCCCTCCATATTTCAGTTACATGATTTTCTTTCATTTTTATTTATTTTTCAGGTAGGTAGCATGAGTTATCTCCTCATAGTCAAATGCTTTTGGAATTTATAGTTTGGTACAGACAGTATATATTCCAATTATCCTCTTGCGTCACATGATCTGATATCTATTTGGATGCTGAACTTTGGCTGCCTTTGTGGATCCAGATTCAGCAGGTTAAAGTGAAACTTCTAGATTCATGTTTCAGATATTCCCAGGAGGGAGTTTTATTAGGCTGGAAAACAATTTCTACTTAAATATCTCACTGGATTCATTTAGGAGTTTTAGAAAAAAATATCGAGTCTATATTTTTACTCAGGTCCTTCATCATTAATGCCCTAGACTCCAAAACAATTTTAAATCTTATTGGAAATAATAGGCCTTTCCAAACCTCTACCCATAGAAGTCTATGTTGCTAGTAATTTGGTATATGAAAATTTGCTTCTTTCAAATGTTAGTTTACTATCTAGAGATAGTATACTTTATTTTGATTTGTTGTTTTTGATAACTTTCATATGTTTCATATTTTAAAGTATTTTTTACATGTTTCAAAACTTTCATTAGGTAGCTATAATATGTTTGCATTAATTAAGGCTGGATTTATCCAGGGAAAGAGACAATTCCCTATTATCCAAATATTTTATAAATTAAAAAAATTAAAAATTTTAAGTTTATGTTATACTTACCTTGTGCTAAGCACTGTGATCGTACTTTATTTATATTAGCTCTTATAAAACTAACAGCAATAACGCTGTAAAGTGAGTTTTATAATTCCTGTTTAAAAGACCAGAGAATTAAATGTCAGATTTAGCAGTTTGCTCAGAGTGACACAGCTCGAAAATTACAGACTGGGTTTTGACATCAGATCTGTCTGACTCCAAGTCACCTGTTCTTATCTACTGAGGTTTATACATTCAACCAAATATTTCAGGTCAAACATTAGCTTTGGAACCTGAATTATTGTGTTGTTATTTTTTAATTGGTCAGATTGGTGATTGTGAACCTCTCCTCTTTTGTTGTTCTGTAGAGACAGAGCCGTTTATGTTTTCACAATATCACTTTGCAAAACTTAGTGTGCTTCAGTGTGAAGATAATGGAAAGTAGAGACTGTCAGTACTTTCCCAAGCTGAATTTCCCAAATTCATTTTCCCAGAATGAATTACTTTGGAATAGTAATATGAATAACACTTAGAAGAAAGAATTAAAAGTAAGGTTGTAGTTCTAGACACAAGTCTACAGAAGTCAAATGAGGGAAGGGATGTAATAAGAAATTCTGTGATGCCAATGAGAAGGGTACAGTTCTACCTCTGAAGAAAAAAGAAAGCAGGCTAGTAAGAAAGGGTAGAATAATTTCCAGATACACCCTGACAAGACTGGACACACAGGACTGGATAAAATGGCTATTAATTAACTGTCTCAGTAATTTCCCTTATTTCTATTGGTATATATAATTTCATAGTAGAAAATCCAGCTTCCCTAATTAATTTTTCCTAAAGGGTTCCTTTGTGAGACTAGGAAAAGAAGGTACTTACAGAATGGAGACTTTGCATAAACATAATGGACTCCCTTGCAGTCTGGGATTTTTCTGGGATGAATATACATTTTGCTTCATACAGCCTTGTCTATGAGTCACGTCTGCATGGCCTTGTTATGCAGCTGCCTCCCTGGCATTTCTTGAAAACCACGTTTATACCAGTAATATGAATTGAACATCTGTGATGAAAGAATTAGATTATATTTGTACATGAAGGCCAGAGAAATTATGAATAAAGATTAACATCCTAAAATCATTCCCTCAGTGATAATTGCTCTAGACCATGTACCAACATTCCATTTTGACAAAAGTAGGCAGTGTCTTCCCCCTATTTACCATGATTTCAACAAGAACAATGATGTTAATTCATATTTCTTAATGTTTACTGCTCATTAATATGATTAATATATCTATTATCCTTGTGACCTTGAGTTTAAGATGATAATTCCTAATTCACAAGGATGTTGTGAAAATTGAGTTAAGAGATACAGAGGAGTTGCTTCCCAGCAGAGAGAGGAGAGTCAACATTATGCCTAAAACCCTCTTAAATTTCTTATGTATGGTACACATATACATATATATATATACACGTATACATATTGCTATATAGATGTATACATATATACATGTATACCATACATACAAAACCATGTGTGGTTTTTGTGTTTACAGCATTTTGCAATTTACATTTGAAAATCACTGAGCTAGATTGAAAGAAGAAATGAAAATAAACCCTGCATGGAAATGCTTGTGCATTCAAACCTTTTGGTCTTTATAATTGTCAAGGCCCTGGCAGAGAATGAGGTGGGGTGGGGTATGGGTAAAAGATAAAAAGAGTTCTTGTTTATCTGCAGGATTTACTCGCATTCTGTGTTAATATTAAACTTCAAAACATTAATCTATTTAAATAAATTTATTTGTATTGCAAGGATTAAAGGAGATGGTTAGTCATGTTTTCCAAGAGGGTTAGCTCTAGAGTAAAAGCCTGAAAACTAAACTTACACTGCCTCCAACAAAGTGCCTGGCACACAGTAGGAGCTCAATAAATGTTATTTTAGATACTTGTTTTTACTAATATATCTCTTTTTATGACTGATAAGGAAACTTATTTATTTTCATTAATTTATTAAAAATTGGTTGTTTGATACATTCTTTGTTTAGCTTTTACTTTGTACCATGTCCAAGGCTAAGGGATTAAAAAAAAAAATCAGCCCTCAAGGATCTTAAAATACAGACAATTACTGCCCAGTGTGAGAGAAGCCCACGTACATTGCTTTGGGAACAGTGTCAAGGGTGTCTAACCCCAAATGGAGGGAGAGGAAAGACACTTAGGGAGGAAGCATTTAAACTGAGTCTGAAGGATGAACAAGCATTGTTTGAATAAGGGAGTCGGTGCTGGGAGGAGTTGCGTGGGAGGAGGTGACAGTAATGAGTGTCCTGGGTTGAAAGCCTCCTCTGTGGGAAAGATTCTAGGCAGCTTAAGAGAGATAAAGCAAACAACACAAAGGCATTTTTCTACCACACCTCTTTTCCCTAATATGTTTTTTATCCTAAAGACTTATTTTCTATTACACTGATTTCTGTTGTTCTTTAATACTCATTAACTACTCCATGTGCTTGACATTTTTAGTTTAAATATCTCGTCTATTCATAAATAGGACCTGTCTAAATCTACCCAGAATTATACTTCTTAAAAAATCAATTTTCTCACTTATCCTTATGAAAAGTACTTCTTAAGCTCAAGATTAAATGAAAAATAAATATATTTAATATGAGGCTCTAACAGTTTAATTGATTTCAATGAAACAGATTCACCTTAAAAAGTTATGAATCAAATGGAATAAAAGATTGGGTAGGAACTTGAACTCTAACTCTCAGATATCTTAAGTTTTAGGGTACAACGTTTCTCTTTCTCTTTCCTCTGACAATAACATATTTTTAGTACAACTCCCATGAATACTGAAAATTTTCCCAAATTTTGATTCATCTTGATTCCAAGGTGTAATACCAGAAATTGTTGGACAGATATATAGTGGGGCAGGTTGGATATTGCAGTTAACTCTGAGCATTCAACCACTGAGGTAGCCTTTGTTTGCCTAGTACAGAAAATTAAAAAGTCATAAGTGAAAGGTTTTGAAAACAGATTTGTTCAATAGAATGATACCTTGTTGCTTCAATAGTGTTTCTTCTGGAAATATAGAATGGCTGGTCCACATTATACTCATCAAATATTCCCCATCGGAGATGGGCCCACTCATGGACAAATACTCTGCATATGAGAGAATATTGCCACTTATAAATTTATGTTTACAATACATGTATCCCAGCTTTTTGAAAGTTCACGTTACACCACTTCACTTTTACGAAAGACCTTAGTACCTGTTTTTGCTAACAGAAAGAAGTTCGAAGAGGACTTTTGCTTTTATGAAAAAAAGCGAAAAGTAAAAATAGCAATCAGCATTTGTTTCGCAGCCAGCTGTTTTACAAACAGCACACACCCAGAGCAGGAAGAATGGCACCACCAAGCTCCTTCCCTGGGAATCGCACTCAGCATCTCACCCTCAAACCCCATAGATTTGAACTGTGTTTGTGAGCATCTGTGCTTTATCTCGACACATTTTGTTCATCTGTTAACAAGATGTGTCCTAAGCTAATTGCTTCTTTGCTGTATACATTCTTATGAAAGCTTTCATAGAAATGCTTCTTTTGGATAGTGGGGGAAACCTGTATTTAACTATTTTACTTATATTTTAAGTCTCCCTTCCTCAACCTAACTGGGTCAAGGAAATCTAGAAATTGACAACTTTCATAAGGCCAAAGAAGTTAAAATGAGTTAGTATCAATAAATGGTTAATTTTATTATTAAACACACACAAAAAGAAATATAATTAGGTTGAACATAACTAGTAAATTTCCAAAGGTATTAACAACTATTTTTTCCTTTAAAATTTTTTTAAAAATACCATTAATCACAATGTTATATTTGTTTCCAGTGGAAATAAAAATAGAAGTATAAAATAGATATCCCTATCTCAGGACCCATAGATAGGCAAATTATTAGTCAACAAGAAGTTTGGAGTAAAATGTATATATTGTCCTTTTTCTCCACATTTTCCATGTTGAAGTGTATGGGGATCATCTCCATATTTTAGGTAAGAATTAGCAACTATGACATCTGCCTAAAAAGCAGAACAAACAAGCCAAAACAGATCCCAAGAGCAATAGAAACAAGGAATTTTTCATCTAAATTAAGACCCATAATATTACTAATTTAGATACTAAAGTAGTCATCAGTAATTACTAAAAAAATTTGAGTATTAATTTTTTTAAATCACAGGGAGAAAGAAACAGTTTAGGAGCTAGATAAAATACTCTACCTGGTCATGTGCTTCTTGTTTTGGCATTAAGTACTCAGATTTTGACTTCCAGGTCATTGGAATTAAAATGCTTACATTCCTGAAATAAACTCTTCATTTGGTGGCATGAAACAGGTAAGTAGAAGCTTCAGTTACCATTTCCTGAAAAAATTAAAAATACCTTGTAGTAACAATTTCACAATGAAATGAAAATGTACAAACAAGAAGAAGCTAGGGGCTTCCCTGGTGGTACAGTGGTTGAGAATCTGCCTGCTAATGCAGGGGCCACGGGTTCGAGCCCTGGTCTGGGAGGATCCCACATGCCGTGGAGCGTCTAGGCCCGTGAGCCACAACTACTGAGCCTGTGCGTCTGGAGCCTGTGCTCCGCAACAAGAGAGGCTGTGACAGTGAGAGGCCCGTGCACCACGATGAAGAGTGGCCCCTGCTTGCCACAACTAGAGAAAGCCCTCGCACAGAAATGAAGATGCAACATAGCAAAAATAAATAAATAAATAAACTCCTACCCCCAACATCATCTTTAAAAAAAAAAAAAAGTTAATTTAAGCCCCTCTCCCCAAATATTTTGGCAAAGACTAACTGAAAAATAGGTTACATTTTACTATATTTCTCTAGTCTGGTAAATAAAATTTACCACTGAGCTTTTCATTCAAGGCAAGAGATGCCTGTAAACTCTCATTTTTATATACTTAGAAATCAATTCTTTATTTTTCACTTATCCAGACCTGCATTCAGCATTATGGGTTGGAGCAGGGAGTGAGGGTGCTAGGTGAGATATAAAGGTGATTAAGACTGGCAGTCTGTTGGCAAGTTGCTTATTGAATTGAACAGAGGTGCTTAAAATGGGATTGGGAGTTTAAAGTTTGGTAGATTTTATACTGTTGTTAATTGAAAAAAAACATTTTGCTAGATTTATTTTGAGTTATCTTCTCATAAAGAATGTGTTCATAAAAGGCAAAGTTTTAACAAGCAGTGATTTTCTAAAAATATGTAGGTCATTGGCTTCAAATTCCAGTTTTGCTACTTATCGTATGACTGTACAAATTACTTCTCTCAATTTATACAACAAGGGTAATTAATAATCTCTATTCTTGACCACCTCATAGGGATATTGAGAGGATCAAAGAAAACAGTATATATTAGAGTGCTATATATAGAATATTTTATTATAATGACTAACCCAGATAAAATTAGGAAGTAAGTCAACTTCAAAAATAAGTAATATTTTCTTTAAGATCAGATACCTAAGAATTTCAAAATTTTTAGAGTTGAACAATATGAACAACTGAAAAAAAATGTATGATAATGAACCTCTAGGGCTTAAATGGAGGTTAGTTATTGAAACATTATAAAAGTAACTTCATAAAGATAAAATTTGAAAATAATTCTCCAGTAGCTCAAAGGTCTTTCTTTTAGCTTAATGAGTTGGACAAATATTAGTAGTTTGGCCTTTTAATAATTCATTTGGAGAATGACTAATGCTATTAATATATACTACATAATATTTAAACTAAGCAGATATTAATCTTGACAGTTTAGATACATGTTATGTAAATGACGAATACTGTCTAAGCAATTTTGGAAAGTTATAACTGTGTGAATGTGTGTATGTGCCTAGGTAACATGAGTTGAAAATACTCAATGAAATAAATATAAATGGATAATCAATTTTTCACTTACCTTTATGTTTTGAATGAGTTTTTCATCTTCTGGCACACTGGGGTTAATTGCAATGACAGTGCCATCATATCCATTGTTAATCAAATTTACCATTGAGCTTTTCATTCCAGGCAAGAGATGCAAAGTTAGGAACAGAATAACATTCAGAGTGAGCACCATTTTTTCGCATGTTACAATAAACCTATTGGAAATGTAAGGAGAGTATTTATTTATCTGCTTAACTCAGAAATTTGACTCTAGACCCAAATATTTGCAAAAATATATTACTAAAATATATATATATATAATTACTAAAATATTTTGATGAACTTCTTTATCTTATTCTAAAGAGTTCTTTAATTGTTAAGTAGCAATGGGGATTATGCTGAACATTTATCATACTTTCTAAGACAGCTAAGGTGTTAAATACTCATTGAATTGAGCAATTCTTTTAGATTGTTTGTGTAGTAATCATCCTCATCATGGTGATCATTCTTTGTCTTCATTGTCATCATCATCAAATAGTATTAGATATTTTCCAGTTCTGGGATCTATTTACAGAAAAGCGCTCTGTGGAAGGATGAGGAACTGAAATGAAAAGCACCAGGAAATAACAGATGAAAAAGGCTTGTTTAAAAAACAAAACAAACCAAAAATGAATAAAGAAACTAGAGTGGGAGTGGCAGTGAATTAGGATTTCTATTCTTTAGATGAGAGTCATATTATAAGCACAATGGTTAGGAACAGCTATGGGTCAAGGGGAAATGTTTTTTTTTTTGTTACTTTCTCTGATGACTTCTTGGGTATTTCAGTTTTCAAATAGCACTGAATGGTTTAAGTCCTTGTAAAACTTGAAAACTTATGATGCTTCAATTAGATTTCTTTTTTGGATTGAACACAAATCTGCCAATATTCCTTAGCTTGAAATAGTTGTACACATAGCATTGTAAGCTGGCTTTAGAGTCAGATGAATCTAAACCTGACCCTTGCCTTTGTCATTTAACAGTCATGTGATTCTTTTTAAAAATTGAGGTATAGTTGTACAATATTATGTTTCAGGTGTACAACATAGTGATTCACAATTTTTAAAGATTATATTACATTTACATTTATAAAATATTGGCTGTATTCCCTGTGTTGTACAGTATATCCTTGTAGCTTATTTTATGCATAGTAGTTTGTAACTCTTAGTCCCCTACCCCTATCTTGCCCGACCCTTCTTCCCTCTTCCCACTGGTAATCACTAGTTCTCTATATCTGTGAGTCTGTTTCCTTTTTGTTATGTTCACTGGTTTGTTGTATTCTTTATATTTCACATATAAATGAAATCATACAGTATTTGTCTTTCTCTGTCTGACTTATTTCACCTAGCATAATACCCTCTACATCCAACCATGTTGTCACAAATGGCAAGATTTCATTATTTTTTAAGGGTAATAATTCATTACATATATATACTACATCTTCTTTGTCCATTCATCTATTGATGGGCACTTGGGTTACTTTCATTTCTTGGCGTTTGTAAATAATGCTACAATGAACATAAAGATGCATATATCTTTTCTATTTCATGTTTTTCTTTTGTTTGGTTAAATATCGAGGAGTGTAATTTCTGGATCATATGGTAGTTCTGTTTTTCTTATTTTTTGAGAAATCTCCATACTGCTCAGTGTTCTGCTCTTTAGAGTACAGAAATAGTAAAACATAGGCACTGCCTATGAATCCAGTTCCAGAATCCATGTTTTTAAAGTATATGCAACATACACTACTTTTCAAAAGGGTGAATCAGTGAGTATCAGCCTAGAAAATTATTTTGAAAGCAGTTTCTTTTTGTTTCTATTACAGACTAGTACTTAACAGTACAAGATCCAAGAGAATGTGGATTGCTATAATTAATAGCTATAAATCAATAGAATTTTTATTTTGTTTCAATTTTAGGTTGAATAATGGAATTTTCAAATGACTGTTTTGCCATGGAAACTTAAGTACAGGTCTTTCAGAATTTAATTATTCATTTTTTGATAATTTTGGTGACAGAAAACCTTTCAATAAACAATTCTTAAGTTGTATCTGAAACTGAAATGGTCAACAGAGGTATAAAATCATATTGTCATAAAATTCCAAAAACTTAATCTCTAACCAAGTTTCTTTTCATGATCTTTATTAAAACTTATTTCTTTATTCTTTTCCTGTTGCCTCTTCCTCCTGAAAGATATTTTTCTGGATGCCTCACAGAAGTGTTGAGGTAATAGCAAATTATTTTTTATATATACTACCTTTCAAAGTGTTACATAAAATGAATGAAAAGCAAATGCCATTCTTTGTAACGTGAGATATAAAGAAGGAAATGTTGAGAGTTCACCTATGGGTATGGTGTACTGATTCAGAGATTTATGAAACATCACAACCTCACACACCCACTCATGCTACAGTCCAGCCATTCTTAGATGTCATAGTTAATTCCTGTAGAGATTATGCTGGATTTAACCAACTGTTACACAAACTTTAAATTGAAGAATACAGTGAATTGGTAGCTTAATCTCCTTGTAGATACTCCCTTAGAATTTTATTAGCCGTTCCTTTTTCTTCGCTTCTTTTTTTCTTTTACATCTTTATTGGAGTATAATTGCTTTACAATGGTGTGTTAGTTTCTGCTTTATAACAAAGTGAATCAGTTATACATATACATATGTTCCCATATCTCTTCCCTCTTGCGTCTCCCTCCCTCCCACCCTCCCTATCCCACCCCTCCAGGCGGTCACAAAGCACTGAGCTGATCTCCCTGTGCTATGCAGCTGCTTCCCACTAGCTATCTACCTTACGTTTGGTAGTGTATATATGTCCATGCCTCTCTCGTGCCTTGTCACAGCTTACCCTTCCCACTCCCCATATCCTCAAATCCATTCTCTAGTAGGTCTGTGTCTTTATTCCTGTCTTACCCCTAGGTTCTTCAAGACATTTTTTTTTCTTAAAATCCATATATATGTGGTAGCATACGGTATTTGTCATTCTTTTTCTGACTTACTTCACTCTGTATGACAAACTCTAGGTCTATCCACCTCATTACAAATAGCTCAATTTCCTTTCTTTTTATGGCTGAGTAATATTCCATTGTACATATGTGCCACATCTTCTTTGTCCATTCATCCAATGATGGACATGTAGGTTGTTTCCATCTCCAGGCTATTGTAAATAAAGCTGCAATGAACATTTTGGTACATGACTCTTTTTAAATTATGGTTTTCTCAGGGTATATGCCCAATAGTGGGATTGCTGGGTCATATGGTATCTCTATTTGTAGATTTCTAAGGAACCTCCATACTGTTCTCCATAGTGGCTGTACCAATTCACATTCCCACCAGCAGTGCAAGAGTGTTCCCTTTTCTCCACACCCTCTCCAGCATTTATTGTTTCTAGAGTTTTTGATGATGGCCATTCTGACTGGTGTGAGATGATATCTCATTGTAGTTTGTGTTTGTTTGTTTGCGGTATGCGGGCCTCTCACTGTTGCGCCCTCTCCCATTGCGGAGCACAGGATCTGGACGCGCAGGCTCAGCGGCTATGGCTCACGGGCCCAGCCGCTCCACGGCATGTGGGATCTTCCCAGACCGGGGCATTAACCTGTGTCCACTGCATCGGCAGGCAGACTCTCAACCACTGCGCCACCAGGGAAGCCCTCATTGTAGTTTTGATTTGCATTTCTCTAATGATTAATGATGTTGAGCATTCTTTCATGTGTTTGTTGGCAGCCTGTATATTTTCTTCGGAGAAATGTCTATTTAGGTCTTCTGCCCATTTTTGAATTGGGTTGTTTGTTTTTTTGTTATTGAGCTGCATGAGCTACTTATAAATTTTTGAGATTAATCCTTTGTCAGTTGCTTCATTTGCAAATATTTTCTCCCATTCTGAGGATTGTCTTTTGGTCTTGTTTATGGTTTCCTTTGCTATGCAAAAGCCTTGAAGTTTCATTAGGTCCCATTTGTTTATTTTTCTTTTTATTTCCATTTCTCTAGGAAGTGGATCTAGGAAAGGATCTTGCTGTGATTTATGTCATAGAGTGTCCTGCCTATGTTTTCCTCTAAGAGTTTGATAGTTTTTTGCTTTACATTTAGGTCTTTAATCCATTTTGAGGTTATTTTTGTGTATGGTGATAGGGAGTGATCTAATCTCATACTTTAACATGTACCTGTCCAGTTTTCACAGCACCACTTACTGAAGAGGCTTTCCTTTCTCCACTGTACATTCCTGCCTCCTTTATCAAAGATAAGGTGACCATATGTGCATGGGTTTATCTCTGGGCTTTCTATCCTGTTCCATTGATCTATCTTTCTGTTTTTGTGCCAGTACCATACTGTCTTGATTACTGTAGCTTTGTAGTATAGTCTGAAGTCAGGGAGCCTGATTCCTCCAGTTCCATTTTTCGTTCTCAAGATTGCTTTGGCTATTCGGGGTCTTTTGTGTTTCCATACAAATTGCGAAATTTTTTGTTCTAGTTCTGTGAAAAATGCCAGTGGTAGTTTGATAGAGATTGCTTTGAATCTGTAGATTGCTTTGGATAGTTTAGTCATTTTCACAATGTTGATTCTTCCAATCCAAGAACATGGTATATCTCTCCATCTATTTGTATCATCTTTAATTTTTTCCATCAGTGTCTTATAATTTTCTGCATACAGGTCTTTTGTCTCCTTAGGTAGGTTTATTCCTAGATATTTTATTCTTTTTGTTGTAATGGTAAATGGGAGTGTTTTCTTGATTTCACTTTCAGATTTTTCATCATTAGTGTATAGGAATGCCAGAGATTTCTGTGCATTAATTTTGTATCCTGCTACTTTACCAAATTCATTGATTAGCTCTAGTAGTTTTCTGGTAGCATCTTTAGGATTCTCTATGTATAGTATCATGTCATCTGCAAACAGTGACAGCTTTACTTCTTCTTTTCTGATTTGGATTCCTTTTATTTCCTTTTCTTCTCTGATTGCTGTGGCTAAAACTTCCAAAACGATGTTGAATAAGAGTGGGCAACCTTGTCTTGTTCCTGATCTTAGTGAAAATGCTTTCAGTTTTTCACCATTGAGGACGATGTTGGCTGTGGGTTTGTCATATATGGCCTTTAATATGTTGAGGAAAGTTCCCTCTATGCCTACTTTCTGCAGGGTTTTTATCATAAATGGGTGTTGAATTTTGTCAAAAGCTTTCTCTGCATCTATTGAGATGATCATATGTTTTTTCTCCTTCAATTTGTTAATATGGTGTATCACATTGATTGATTTGCTTATATTGAAGAATCATTGCATTCCTGGAATAAACCCCACTTGATCATGGTGTATGATCCTTTTAATGTGCTGTTGGATTACGTTTGCTAGTATTTTGTTGAGGAGTTTTGCATCTATGTTCATCAGTGATATTGGCCTGTAGTTTTCTTTCTTTGTGACATCCTTGTCTGGTTTTGGTATCAAGGTGATGGTGGCCTCGTAGAAGGAATTTGGGAGTGTTCCTCCCTCTGCTATATTTTGGAAGAGTTCGAGAAGGATAGGTGTTAGCTCTTCTCTAAACGTTTGATATAATTCACCTGTGAAGCCATCTGGTCCTGGGCTTTTGTTTGTTGGAAGATTTTTAATCACAGTTTCAATTTCAGTGCCTGTGATTGGTCTGTTCATATATTCTATTTCCTGCTGATTCCGTCTTGGCATGTTGTGCCTTTCTAAGAATTTGTCCATTTCTTCCAGGTTGTCCATTTTATTGGCATAGAATTGCTTGTAGTAATCTCTCATGATCTTTTGTATTTCTGCAGTGTCAGTTGTTACTTCTCCTTTTTCATTTCTAATTCTATTGGTTTGAGTCTTCTCCCTTTTTTTCTTGATGAGTCTGGCTAATGGTTTGTCAATTTTGTTTACCTTCTCAAAGAAGCAGCTTTTAGTTTTATTGATCTTTACTATCATTTACTGCATTTCTTTTTCATTTATTTCTGATCTGATCTTTATGATTTCTTTCCTTCTGCTAACTTTGGGGTTTTTTTGTTCTTCTTTCTCTGATTACGTTATGTGCAAGGTTAGGTTGTTTATTCGAGATGTTTCCTGTTTTTTAAGGTAGGATTGTGTTGCTATAAACTTCCCTCTTAGAACTGCATTTGCTGCATCCGAGAGGTTTTGGGTTGCTGTGTCTCCATTGTCATTTGTTTCTAGGTTTTTTTGATTTAATATCTAGTCTCATAGCATTGTGTTCGGAAAACATAATTGATACCATTTCAATTTTCTTAAATTTACCAAGGCTTGATTTGTGACCCAAGATATGATTTATCCTGGAGAATGTTCCATGAGCACTTGAGAAAACTGTGTATTCTGTTGTTTTTGGATGGAATGTCCTATAAATATCAATTAAATCTGTCTTGTTTAATGTATCATTTAAAGCTTGTGTTTCCTTATTTATTTTCATTTTGGATCATCTGTCCATTGGTGAAAGTGGGGTGTTAAAGTCCCCTACTATGAATGTGTTACTGTTGATTTCCCCTTTTATGGCTGTTAGTATTTGCCTTATGTATTGAGGTGCTCCTATGTTGGGTGCATAAATATTTACAATTGTTATATCTTCTTCTTGGATTGATCCCTTGATCATTATGTAGTGTCCTTCATTGTCTCTTCTAATAGTCTTTATTTTAAAGTCTACTTTGTCTGATATCAGAATTGTTACTCCAGCTCTCTTTTGGTTTCCATCTGCATGGAATATCTTTTTCCATCCCCTTACTTTCAGTCTGTATGTTTCTCTAGGTCTGAAGTGGGTCTCTTGTAGACAGCATATGTATGGGTCTTGTTTTTGTATCCATTCAGCCAGTCTGTGTCTTTTGGTGGGAGCATTTAATCCATTTACATTTAAGGTAATTATCGATATGTATGTTCCTATTCCCATTTTCTTAATTGTTTTGGGTTTGTTATTGTAGATCTTTTCCTTCTCTTGTGTTTCTTGCCTAGAGAAGTTCCTTTAGCATTTGTTGTAAAGCTGGTTTCATGGTGCTGAACTCTCTCAGCTTTTGCTTGTCTGTAAAGGTTTTAATTTCTCCATCAAATCTGAATGATATCCCTGCTGGGTAAAGTAATCTTGGTTGTAGGCTTCTCTCCATCATCACTTTAAATATGTCCTGCCAGTCCCTTCTGTCTTGCAGAGTTTCTGCTGAAAGATCAGCTGTTAACCTTAAGGGGATTCCCTTGTGTGTTATTTGTTGTTTTTCCCTTGCTGCTTTTAATATGTTTTCTTTGTATTTAATTTTTGACAGTTTGATTAATATGTGTCTTGGCGTGTTTCTCCTTGGATTTATCCTGTATGGGACTCTCTGTGCTTCCTGGACTTGATTAACTATTTCCTTTGCCATATTAGGGAAGTTTTCAATTATAATCTCTTCAAATATTTTCTCAGTCCCTTTCTTTTTCTCTTCTTCTTCTGGAACCCCTATAATTCGAATGTTGGTGTGTTTAATATTGTCCCAGAGGTCTGTGAGACTGTCCTCAGTTCTTTTCATTCTTTTTGCTTTATTCTGCTCTGCAGTAGTTATTTCCACTCTTTTATCTTCCAGGTCACTTATCCGTTCTTCTGCCTCAGTTATTCTATTGATCCCATCTAGAGCATTTTTAATTTCAATTATTGTGTTGTTCATCATTGCTTGTTTCATCTTTAGTTCTTCTAGGTCTTTGTTAAATGTTTCTTGCATTTTGTCCATTCTATTTCCAAGATTTTGCATCATCTTTACTATCATTATTCTGAATTCTTTTTCAGGTAGACTGCCTATTTCCTCTTCATTTGTTAGGTCTGGTGGGTTTTTATCTTGCTCCTTCATCTGCTTTGTGTTTTTCTGTCTTCTCATTTTGCTTATCTTACTGTGTTTGGGGTCTCCTTTTTGTAGGCAGCAGGTTCGTAGTTCCTATTGTTTTTGGTGTCTGTCCCTAGTGGCCAAAGTTGGTTCAGTGGGTTGTGTAGGCTTCCTGGTGGAGTGGACTAGTGCCTGTGTTCTGGTGGATGAGGCTGGATCTTGTCTTTCTGGTGGGCAGGTCCACATCTGGTGGTGTGTTTTGGGGTTTCTGTGGACTTATTATGACTTGAGGCAGCCTCTCTGCTAATGGGTGTGTTTGTGTTCCTGTCTTGCTAGTTGTTTGGCATATGGTGTCCAGCACTGTAGCTTGCTGGATGTTGAGTGAAGCTGGGTCCTGCTGTTGAGATGGAGATCTCTCGGAGATTTTTGCCATTTGATATTATGTGGAGCTGGGAGGTCTCTTGTGGTCCAGTGTCCTGAAGTTGGCTCTCCCACCTCAGAGGCACAGCCCTGACTCCTGGCTGGAGCACCAAAAGCCTTTCATTCACACGGCTCAGAATAAAAGGGAGAAAAAATAGAAGAAAGAAAGAAAGAAGGAAAGAAAGAAAGAAAGGAAGAAAGAAAGCAGAAGAAGGAAAGAAAAAATAAAATATGATAAAATAATTACAATAAAAAATAATTATTAAGAAAATAATTTTTAAGAAGTTAAAATAAAAAAGAAACGGACAGACAGAACCCTAGGACAAATGGTGAAAGCAAAGCCATACAGACAAAATCTCACACAGAATCATACACATACACACTCACAGAAAGGGGAAAAGCAGAAAAATAATATATCTTGCTCCCAAAGTCCACCTCCTCAATTTGGGATTCGTTGTCTATTCAGGTATTCCACAGATGCAGGGTACATCAAGTTGATTGTGGAGATTTAATCCGTTGCTCCTGAGGCTGCTGGGAGAGATTTCCCTTTCTCTTCTTTGTTCTCACAGCTCCCGGGGTTCAGCTCTGGGTTTGGCCCAGCCTCTGCGTGTAGGTCGCCTGAGGGCGTCTGTTCTTCGCTCAGACAGGACGGGGTTAAAGTAGCAGCTGATTCGGGGGCTCTGGCTCACTCAGGCCGGGGGGGAGGGAGGGGTACGGATGCAGGGAGAGCCTACGGCGACAGAGGCCAGTGTGACGTTACACCAGCCTGATGCACACCGTGCGTTCTCCTGGGGAAGTTGTCCCTGGATCATGGGACCCTGGACGTGGCGGGCTGCACAGGCTCCCCGGAAGGGAGGTGTGGATAGTGACCTGTACTCGCACACAGGCTTCTTGGTGGCGGCAGCAGCAGCCTTAGCGTCTCATGCCCGTCTCTGGGGTCAGCACTGATAGCCGCAGCTCACGCCCGTCTCTGGAGCTCCTTTAAGCAGCACTCTTAATCCCCTCTCCTCGCGCACCAGGAATCAATGAGGGAAGAAAAAGTCTCTTGCCTCTTCGGCAGGTCCAGACCTTTTCCCGGACTCCCTCCCGGCTAGCTGTGGTGCACTAGCCCCCTTCAGGCTGTGTTCAGGGAGCCAACCCCAGTCCTCTCCCTGCAATCAGACCGAAGCCCGAGTCTCAGCTCCCAGCCCCCACCCGCCCCGGTGTGTGAGCAGACAAGCCTCTCGGGCTGGTGAGTGTTGGTAGGCACCGATCCTCTGTGCGGGAATCTCTCCGCTTTGCCCTCAGCACCCCTGTGGCTATGCTCTCCTCCACGGCTCAGACGCTTCCCCTCCGCCATCCACAGTCTCCGCCCGCGACGGGGCTTCCTAGTGTGTGGAAACTTCCTCCTTCACAGCTCCCTCCCACTGGTGCAGGTCCCGTCCCTATTCTTTTGTCTCTGTTTGTTCTTTTTTCTTTTGCTTTACCCAGGTACATGGGAGTTTTCTTGCCTTTTGGGAGGTCTGAGGCCTTCTGCCAGCATTCAGTAGGTGTTCTATAGGAGCTGTTCCACATGTAGATGTATTTCGGTTGTATTTGTGGAGAGGAAGGTGATCTCCGTGTCTTACTCTTACGCCATCTTCTCAAATCCCTCCAGGCTTGTTTTCTTTATGTTTAGAGATGTTTGACTTTTCATTTGCTCATTTTCCCTTTATTTGCAGAAGATCTTTGAAGTCTTAATTTAAAAAGAGTCCCTCTAAAAAGGATTTATATTTGTGTCTTTCAGATATCTGGGTGCACTACTGGTCAGAGACCACTTTTTTTTTCTTAATTCAAATAGATTTCCTTCATGTGATGGTTAATGTAGTAAGCAACAGCTTTTGTCTTTTGTCTTATTCCATCAGAGAAGTTAAAACAGTCTCAGAGAAAAAACTTGCTTGACCTAGCTTCGGCAAGATCCCAACAACCAAGCCAAGCAACTATGGCCAAGGATTGGGGTAATACGTTTCAGGACTCAAGATTGATCAATCAGTGGTTATGAGATGGCTGGTAGCTTCTAAGGGAGCAACATGTATAAAATGATGGGTGAACAAACAAATAAATAGACTTCTGCTACATATGCTCTCTTTCCTATGATGTCCAAAAATTTGTACTACTTGGCTAACAATGGCCTAACACACACCTATTTTATTGTTCTAGTAGTTTTAGAAACTGAAACTTGTGACTTAAACATTCTGAAATACCTAGAAGGATGAAATTGAGCAGCTTACTAAACTTCTTTGGGCTTCTGCATCTGCATCTTGACAGTGAAAGTGTTAGAATCAATGGTCTCTAAAGACCCCAGTATGAAAGCATTATTATTTTAGGAGTTACATATTCACTAATCAATGAATAAGAATTCACTCAACAGCCATGCATTTAATAGATGTTTGTGAATTCCTACTATGTACAGTACATTACGCTAGGTATCATGAGAATGATTTTAATCAATTCTTTGTCAGGAAATTAATCTTTTCCCTTGAAATCTTGCTTATACTTCTAAAATGCATACTAAGTTTTATTAATACTGTAGCAAAGGCAAACTTTAGTATAATTCTGATTTTTTAAAATTCTTAAATTTTAAATTAGTGCTGTAATGTTTTTCTATACAGACATCATGCAATATTGAATTTTGAGGAAGGATCAACAGAAATGATGAAGGAAACTGTGATATTGTTAGACTTTGGAATCACAAAACATTAAATAATTGTGTTTACGTAGTAAAGAATTTGTTTTTATGCCATGTAAGATCCTATAAGATTCCACTGGGACTAACCTCACTCAAAAGCAGTTTACAATTTTTACATTTAGTAAAGAGTTTGACAGACTTTTCAGTTTTATATCCATATCTGATTACTCTTGTCAGATATGCTGTGACTACTAGAATCATAAAAAAAAAAAAAAGCAACTAGGCCTAGAACCCAGCGCTTGCCTGTTAATTACTGTTATCTGGCAAGATTTACGTAACTTTCCTAGTCATATGGTTAATGAACTTTGATTTAGAACTGGGTGACTTGGCAAACTTCCTGTAAAGATATAATAATACTTGGACTGTTAAGTGTAAATAAAGGCCTGAATGAATGTGAATTTACCATATTCACCTATACTAAACAACCTCTTATTCACCATATTTTTGAATATGAAGGTATGTAGAGAGGAGAACAAATTTTATATAATATTTTGTTAGCATGATTTATAACTTTTAAATATTTAAATATATGGTATTTGTTCCATACTGTACCATTAGTACATAGATGTCAGGGATGAATCCCTTGGCCTTATTTTCTGCCATGTTCTCTCCACTTTCTGCTGTAGTCCTTCATGGTTGCTTCCTGTTCCCCAGCATGCCCAGCTCTTTTTGTATACTGGAGTCTTTGCCCTTGTTGTTTCCCCTTCCTGGAATGCCTTTTCTCTTTTGCTGCCTGGTAGAATCTCTCCCATGCTTCAAAACTCAATTCAAATATTTTTTCCCTTGGGAGCCTACCTGATCAGTTGATCTTTTCCTCTTCTGTGATCCCACAGACACTTTTAATTATATAGATTATATCACCTACAACAGTGAGATTTTGAAAACAAGCTCTGATTATGTTATTTCCATTTACTTTATGATAAAGTCCAAAATCCTTAGTGAGACTTGTAAGGTCCCCACCCCATTAAAATCCACATACTTAATTCTTCAGCCACATCTCTCACTCTGATCAGACTAGTCTACCTGAGAATCTCCTCCCCAACTTTTTGCACATGTTGTTCTCTTTGCCTTGGACATTATTTTCTACCCTCTTGGTGAATCTCTACTCACCTCTTAAGTTTTAGCTAAAATTTTACTTTCTTAGAGAGACTTTCCACGACCCTTAGATTAGGTTAGTTCTTCATGATTTAAGTACCCAAAGCACTCTATACACTAAAATGGTGTATCTGGTGCTGTCTTTTCCATTAGATTTCATGAATATGCTTACCTTGTTCAGTTATATTTCTGTTAATCAAGCATGTGTCAGGTATTTCAAAGGCATTTGCTAAATATTTCTTTTGATAGAATGAATGCAAGGATAAATTCAAGCCTTCATTTTGAGAGAAACCTTCTCACCCACCTCACTCTTTCTGTGTCTATATAATGCCAGACATGGAGTGGGCACTCAATGATATCATTATATTTCATTTCCATAAACATGTTTTCTTTATTTATAACTTATTTGCAATGGAATGCTCAGAATTTTTCAGGTAAAGTTATTCCAATTATATCCTTTTAAATACTTGACTATTTTCTATAAATACCTTGTTGAATATTCAGAAAGTTTTTCAGACCTCCTGGTGAATCCTTCTCAAACACGTTTGTTTTTTCCTCCTACTGTGCCTGATCTACAAAATTTGGAGACTTCTCCCCATCTAGGCCTCTGTTTAGCTCCTTTCTCTCCTTAAGGTGATCTCATCCAGTCTTTTTGGCTGATGACTCTCAGACTTGATGTGTATGTACTGGAAATTCCAGATTGATATGACCTAATTATCTTCTTGACATCCTTATTGGCATGGCTGTTAAGTATCTTAAACGTGACATGTCCTAAACAGAGTTTAAGTATTTTTTTATTTCTTGACAATAACACATTCTTATTCCCTTAGAAAGAAATGGATGATCTTTGGTCACAGTAAACAGTAACAGCAGATCAGATGTTATACCCATCCCAGCGGATCAGTGACAACTTCCTACTAGGACTTACACCTTTAAAAGCCAGCCCAGCAGCAACAGCCTAACTTCAATGACTATACTCTGGGCTATAGGTCAGTCAATCCCTAAATGCTCCCACTTGTGATATTCCACCATTTCCTGAACTACTTGCTCTTGGAAAGCCCAAATGATAGTGGTTTGTTTTCTTCAGAGGCTTCACCTGGAAACAAAGCTCTTTTTTGCTTAACAAACACAAGAGTCCAATTTTGCTTTCACTTGTTTAATGGAGGCCTCTTCATTTTACACCCTTCAATCATGATACTTTCCCAGTTTTCTTCATCCCATTATGGAATCATCATCTTTGATTCTTCTCTTTAGCTTGCATAGCACATCTTACATATCAGTAACTTCTGGCAACCGTACCTTCAAAATTTGTTCTGAATCTATCCAGTAGAGCATAATGGTTAAGTGTATGAATTGAAGCCAAACTACCAGCTTTTCTACTTACTACACAAGTCACTTAAGCTTTTTGTACTTTAACATCATAACAGTACCTAATAACAGTACCTACTTCATATGATTAGTGGGAGGATGAAATAAACCAATGCACACAAAGTACAGAGAACAGTGCCTGGCACATAATAAATGTCATATACACATTAACTATTATCATTGTGATTACCACACTCATCCAAGCTACTATTATCTCTGCAATAACCTCTTAATTAGTGTACCTGCTTCCACCATTGTCTGGCCAAAATCCAATTTCCTCGTGGTAGCTAGAATGATCTATTTAGAAAATCAACTTTATTAAAGTATAATTTACATACAAAAATGTATCCATTTTCAGCATACATTTCTGTAAATTTTGAAAACTTATACACCCATGTAACTATAATCACAGTCAAGGTATAGAACATTTCCATTATGTCAAATAGTTCCCTAGTATCCCCTTTTAGTCAGTTCTCCTTTCCCAACCACATACCTGGGCAACCACTAATCTAATTTCTGCCAGTGTATTAGTTTATACTTACTAGAATTTCATAAATGGAATTGTACATTATGTTTTTTGGTGTTTTGTTTGTTTTGTTTTTGGTGTCTGGTTACTTTCAGTCAGCATGTTTTTGAGATTCATCCATATTGTTGCATATTGTTCACTACTATTTATTGTTGAATAGAATTTCACTGGATGAATAAACTACAATTTGCTTATCCATTTACCAGTAGAAGAACATTTATTTTTTCCTCCTACTTTTTGGTTATTATGAATAAGACTGCAATAAACTTTTGTGTAAACTCTGAGTGGACAATAAAAAAATTGTTTAAAGTATTTGACTTTTATTAATAACACATTTTTAACAAGTCTTTTAGTGCACATGTGCACATATTATTTTGGGGTATATAATTAGGAGTGGCATTTCTGGGTCATTGGGTATACATATGTTCAACTAGAGTAGATAATGCTCAAGGGTTTTTTGAAGTTTATTGCCCATATTTGATGAAAGATATGAATCTACATATCCAAGAAGATCAAACCTTAAATAGAATAAATTCAGAGATTTATGCTGAGAAACATACAAGAAATTTTTCAATAAGATTAAGAGCTGATTTCTCATCAGAAACCACAAAAGCCAGAAGGCAGTGGGATGATTTAATCAAAATGATGAAAGAAGAAAACCTGCTGATTAAGAATTCTATATATCAGCAGTCCCCAACCTTTTTGGCACCGGGGACTGGTTTTGTGGAAGACAAGTTTTCCACAGACAGTGGGAGGGGATGGTTCAGGCGGTAATGTGAGCAATGGTTCAGGCTGTAATGTGAGCGAGGGGTGTGTGGCAGATGAAGCTTTGCTTCCTCGCCTCATGCTGTGCAGGCCCAGTTCCTAACAGGACGAGGACCAGTACCAGTCCATGGCCCAGGGGTTGGGGACCCCTGCTATATAGGGCAAAAGTATCCTGAGGAAGTGGAAACAACCCAAATGTCCATCAACTGATGAATAGATAAACAAAATGTGATTTAGCCACACAGTGGAATATTATTCAGCCATAAAAAGTAATGAAGTACTGTTATATGCTATAACATAAATGAACTTTAAAACCACTATGCCAAGTTAAAGAATCTAGACACAAAGGCCATGTATTTTATGATTCCATTTATATGAAATGTCTAGCATAAGTAAATCCATGGTGATAGAAAGTAGCCTAGTCATTACCAGGGGCTTAGGGGAGGGGAGAAGAAATAGGAAGTGATTACTTAATGGGTGTAGGATTTCTTTCTGGGGTGATGAAATGTTCTAGTGTTAGATAATGATGATGGTTGCACAACATTGTGAATGTACTAAAAGACATTGAATTGGATTAGTTGCATTCTACATTATAAAAAATCAATTGAAAAGAATATGTCTTCAGTGGTAGGATTTTTAAGACCATGGCACCTGGAGTTAATTCTAGCAACAAAGTTTTTCTAATCTCAAATATTACCACATGGCTGCCTACTTAATGTATAGTTAAGGCTTTACACTTTAAAATATTTAAACTGGTAAATTTATATTATGTGAATTTTAACTCAATTTTTAAAATTAATGATAGTATTCAATTATAAATTAAAGAATAAAATAAATATTTCTGAGTCCATGTGATATGAATAAAAATAGGGGGAAAGGAGAAAGGATAAATCTCATTTAAAGCATTGCAATGAATAAATATAGAAAGAATGAAAAAATGGAAATCACCATTAGAACATCATGGTAATATTATTGCAGGCAAACCTGTCTTTTCACGTGCTTATTTATTTACCACCTGTATATCTTCTTTGGTGATCTATTTCTGAATAGATCTGTTCAGATTCTATTGCCCACTTTTTACTGAGTTGTTTATATTTTTAATGTTGAGTTATAAGTTCTTTATTGGATATGTTAAAATATTTTTTTCCCCAGGGTATCTTTTTCAGAGCAAAATTTTTCATTTTTTTAAAGTTGAGTATCAAATTTTTTTAATAGATCATGCTTTTGGTTCATATCTAAAAACTC